>NC_135233.1:493562180-493865210 GCF_051348905.1 Ranitomeya variabilis | reverse complement strand
CCAGTGACCTTCATGAAGTCCGGCAGTTCCTCGAGCTGGTAGGCTATTACCGGAGGTTCATTAAGGACATTACCAAGAAGGCCGCACCCTTGCAAAACCTGTTGGTGGGCCAACCAAAGAGGACCAAGGGGAGGAGCACCTCCTTTGATTGGAACGAGGAGCTGGAGGGATCCTTCACTTGTTTGAAGTCGGCACTGACGGGAGAAGAGGTACTGGCTTACCCCGAATACGACCAACCGTTTGTGCTGTACACAGATGCCAGCAATGTGGGATTAGGAGCCGTGCTGTCCCAGGTCCAGAAAGGCAAAGAAAGGGTGATCGCTTACGCCAGCAGGAAACTCCGTCCCACGGAAAGAAACCCTGATAACTACAGTTCCTTTAAGCTGGAATTCCTTGCCATCGTCTGGGCAGTGACAGAGAGGTTCAAACACTACCTGGCCTCTGCGAAATTCACCGTCTTCACGGATAACAATCCGCTAACGCATCTGGATACTGCCAAACTCGGGGCCTTGGAACAGCGGTGGATGGCCCGGCTGTCCAACTATGATTTCACCATCAAGTACCGGGCAGGACACAAGAATGCCAATGCCGATGCCTTGTCCCGAATGCCCAACTTGCCAGAAACGGGAGAAGACCCGGAGGCACTTGAAGAGGTGGAGCTGCCTGCATTCCATCGCCCCAAAGCCACTCAGAACTCTCATCATGTGAAGAACAGGCACAGAAACCAACCGGATGACACGCTGAATCCCCTGCCCCATCACGGATGGGCGGAAACTCAGGATGGTGACCCCACGGTCCGTCGGGTGAAAGAGCTCTTGACGCAGGCAGGGTTGCATCCCGGCCCAGATGATCCACAGGAAACTCAACAGCTGTGGAACGGGAGAAGCAAACTGTTTATCCATGATGGCAAGCTGTGCAGGAGGAGCATCGACCCACGTACTCATGAATTGGTGTGGCAGATAGTGGTGCCAAGGCGAGATGCGCCCATGGTTCTGGGAGCCTAGCACGATGGAGCCGGACACTTCGGATGGAGGAAGCTAGAGAGGCTACTCCGAGGGAGGTTCTATTGGATTGGCATGAAGAGAGCCATTGAGAAGTGGTGTCGGGAGTGCGGTCCATGTAGCCTGCGCAGGAAGGACCGTGGCAGCCAACGGGCTCCCCTGCAGCCTATCATCACCAAACGGCCACTCGAACTGGTCGCGCTGGATCATGTGAAGTTGACACCTAGCCGGTCCGGCTATATCTACGCTCTTACCATCGTAGATCACTACTCCAGATTTCTGGTGGTTGTACCTGTCAAGGATCTAACGGCCAGGACTGCCGCCAAGGCCTTCCAGCAGTACTTTTGTAGGCCCCATGGCTACCCGGAGAAGGTACTGACTGATCAGGGACCAGCATTCGAAGCAGAAGTGTTCCAAGAGTTCTGCCAACTGTACGGGTGTAAGAAGATCCGAACCACGCCGTACCATCCTCAAACCAATGGGATGTGCGAAAAGATGAACCAGGTGGTGATCGACTTATTGAAGACCTTGCCCGTAGAGGAACGGAACCTGTGGCCGACAAAGTTGCCTGACTTGGTGGATATCTACAATCACATCCCAGTAAATTCCACCAACTGTACTCCAGCGTACATAATGAGGGGAAGGCCTAGCCAGTTACCCGTTGATCTGGACATGGGGGTCCTAGTCCCCGAAGATACCTCGCCGGATGCGGATTGGGATGCAGAAAGGCAGCGAAGGTACCGCAAAGTACAGGAGTGCGTGGAAAGAAGTCTCGCCCAGGCTAGGCAGAAACAGGAAAGGGACTACAACCAGCACGCTCCTGCGATTCCCCTGTCACCTGGTGAGCAAGTACTTAAACGAAAGAGGAGACTACACAAGCTCGATGACCAATGGGAAGCAGAACCGTATACCATCCTGCCATCCGATTTCGACAACACGAAGGTCTGTCTCATCAGTAAGGACAGAGGGGAGACCTCGACAGCGGTATCCAGGGATCACCTTAAAGTCTGCCCCGATAAGTTGAGAGAGAGGGACACGGCCCCAGGAATCTCCCCGCCGGTGGAAAAGGAGAAGATGATCCATACCGTCCTTGGTGACTTTCCCCAGTCCTGGACTCAGATAAATCAGGCCATCGTGGTACCTGTTCTAACGTTTCAACAGCCGGACCCACCAGAAACAATGGTGGTACCAGATCATCCAGCCCCGCAACCTCAACAAGCCCTACCTGAAGATGCCATGCCAACCGTTGAACCAGCAAATCCTCCCTCTGCTATCGGTGAGCCTGCCGTACCTACTGTTGCCAGCAGCAGCAGCCCTGAGAGCTTCAGCCTGCCAGTGCTACCCAGACTCACTGAAAGTGTAGCTAGAAGGCAGTACACTACACCAGGGGTAGCAAGTATAGTGGGCCCTGTTAGACCAGTAGCAACCCCTGTGCTGCGAAGGTCCACACGCAGCACTCAGAATCAAATTCCCCTCCGCTACAAGACTTAGAGATACTAATAAGGGCTGTTATTTAGTTGAAAATGTTTGTGTATATATCTTTTGTTACAGGTTTTAAAATGGACAATAGAGTAATGGACGGTGAATTGCTCCAAAAACTTCTAAAAGGGGACCCCTTTGTTTACCTGGGGTCCCCGCTGTTTCAACCACTGAACTGAGAGTCATAAACTGTGCATGACCTAACTTTCGCAACGTTCAAGAGTTCTCACCTCCCATAAAGGGAAGCACTGCTATGTTTAATTGTTTATGATATTTCAAAATTTTGTGTGTTTTCTGTTAACATGTAATGTTGTTCTTGTTTTCCCAGTCCGGGAGTACTGGATTTAACCGGGGGGGAGTGCAGCGCCCCAGAGTCCTGGTCGTTGCAGTAATGTCGCTCTGCCACTAAGGGGAGTGATGTTACGTCTGATTGCACTAAAGGAGTTTCTCTGACCAGGTAACACTCACACTACACTTCACACTCCGGCCACCGGGGGGGTGGTTCTATCTAGTAGGCCACTCCTCACACTCTGGTAAAACGGGGGGTTGGACAGGAAGAGGAGAGAGAAGTAACTGGGAAGAGCTAGTGAGAGGACCTGTCAGGGATGGGATCCTGGCAGACTCCTAAGAGCAGAACTAACCAGTGAACAACGGGAATACAGTAAAGAGGAATTAGGACCAGAAGGAGTCGTGCTGTTAGACCGAGGCAACATCCTTCTGAGGCGCAAACAGTCGGTGGCCGGAACGCCGAGCAAGTAAGAGACTCTAAGTACTACTGCAAACCACGGCCGGACAGCCAATTATAGGTTGGCTGTCTCACACAAATCACCTAAGCAGACAACGGAGGCAGCTGTGGGAGAGGGGTGACTCTAGGGTCCCGGAAGAACTCCAGGCCTACCCCGTCATACGGGTGCGTCCTACCATATCACCTGGGGGACGGAGAGAACGAACACGAGAAACAGACACAACAGTTGTGAGGACTATCCCGGGAGATCAGCAGGGAAGAACTACAACACCCAGCGCTAGAAGGTAGACACTGATTCCCACCTGTAAAGGGAACTCCTGATGTGCCTTTGGACCGGCCGGTCTTTGACAGCCCTGTTGACAGCGCTCTGGACTGAGGACTCTAAAACCTTCAGTAAAGAGGTAAAGAGACTGCAACCTGGTGTCCTCGTTATTTACTACGACCCACACTGCACCGCAACATCACCACCATCCACATCTATTACTGTACGCCCCTCAGCAGGGTCACGGTCCGGGTCTAGCCACCGTGACAACCCCAGAGCAGAGACTTAGAGGCCCGGTACCGGGTACCCCTCGGCCCTGCGGCAGTGGGGGCGCTACACGATCATGCTGCAGCGCAGGGGCCGCTGCCAGCGCATGCCTGCAGAAGGTCATTTTTATCAAATATATATAATACTAGATGATGGCCCGATTCTAACGCATCAGGTATTCTAGAATATGTATGTATGTATATATATAGCAGCCACATAGCATATAGCAGAGGCCACGTAACACAGACAGCCACGTAGAATATAGCACAGCCATGTAGTATATAGGAGCCACGTAGTATATAACACTGCGCACGTAGTATATAACACTGCACATGTAGTATATAACACTGCCCACATAGTATATAACACTGCCCATGTAGTATATAACACTGCGCACGTAGTATATAACACTGCCCACGTAGTATATAACACTGCGCACGTAGTATATAACACTACCCACGTAGTATATAACACTGCCCACATAGTATATAACACTGCCCATGTAGTATATAACACTGCCCACATAGTATATAACACAGCCCACATAGTATATAACACAGCCCACGCAGTATATAACACTGCGCACGTAGTATATAACACAGCCCACGTAGTATATAACACTGCGCACGTAGTATATAACACTGCCCACGTAGTATATAACACTGCGCACATAGTATATAACACAGCCCACATAATATATAGCATTCACGCAGTATATAACACAGCCCACGTAGTATTTAACATTGCCTACGTAGTATATAAAATTGCCCATGAAGAATATAACACTGCCCATGCAGTATATAACATAGGCCACACAGTATATAACACTGCCCACGTAGTATATAGCAGCCTCGCAGTATATAACACAGCCCGAGTACTATATAGCAGTGTGGGCACCATATCTCTGTTAAAAAAAGAGTGAAAATAAAAAATAGTTATATACTCACCCTCCGGCGCCCAGCAAAGCTGTCCCTATGCGCGCGATGCGGTCGCCAGCTTCCGTTCCCAGCGATGCATTGCAAAATTACCCAGATGACTTAGCGGTCTCACGAGACCGCTACGTCATCATCTCGCGAGACCGCAATGCAAGGCCCAGAGCGTCGCGAGGAGAGAGAAAGGCGCCGGAAGATGAGTATATAATGATTTTTTATTTTTTTATTTTTAACATTAGATCTATTTACTATTGATGCTGCATAGGCAGCATCAATAGTAAAAAGTTGGTCACACAGGGTTAATAGCAGCGTTAACGGATTGCGTTACACCGCAGCATAACGCAGCCATTAACCCTGTGTGAGCGAGGACTGGAGGGGAGTATGGAGGGGGCACTGACAGTGCCAGACTGTGCCCGTCGCTGATTGGTCGCGGCCCGGCGGCTGCGACCAATCAGCGACGCGGGATTTCTGTGACAGACAGACAAACAGACGGAAGTGACCCTTAGACGATTATATATATATAGATTCATTATGTAAACTAGGGGACAAGTGAGTGACCTGTCAGAAGCCATACAGATGAATACCTAATCAGAGTACGACATGAAGACCCCTCACAGGCCGCCCCGGAGCAGGAGCATATCATTGACTGAAAATAAAGATTACACAACAACCACAAGACGGATTATATCACCAAGTATCGTAGTAATTAGTATAACGGCGCCGACCTGACACTGTCTGTAGGTTACTGTGCAAAATCCTGCTGACAGGTTCCCTTTAATCAGTATCACACTGAACAAAAGAGCAATTTTCATAATTTTGACAATATTATTCTTTGCTTTTATAGCACCATCATATTCTACAGCACTTTACATACATTGTAATCGCTGTCCCCATTGGGGCTCACAATCTAAACTCCCTATCGGTATGTGGGAGGAAGCCCACGCAAACACGGGGAGAACATACAGACTCCTTGCAGATGTTGTCCTTGGTGGGATTTGAACCCAGGATCCCAGTGCTGCAAAGCAACAGTGTCACTGCTAAGCACTCAAATTAGTTGATGCAAAAATGAACACACCCCATATAAAAAATACTACATCTGGTATTTTGTATGACCTCCATGATTAATAAGCACAGCACCAAGTCTACTAGGCATGAACAAATTGGTAACATATTACAACATCTATCTTTTTCCATGCTTCAAGAACCACCTCTTTTAGAGCCTGGATGCTGGATGGAGAGTGATGACAACCTGTCTCTTCAGAATTCTCTATAGGTGTTTGGTTGAGTTAGGATCAGCAGACATTTGGCCACTGAATCACTTTCACACTGTTCTTCAGAAATGCAAGAGATGTTTGTTTTGGATCATTGTCAAGTTGGGAAAGTACTCGTCTACCAAGGGCACTGAGGGATGGTGGCATCTTCTCTTTCAATATCAAGCAGTACATCTGTGAATTCATGATAGAATCAATGAAATGTAACTCCCCGACACCAGCAGCACTCTTGCAGCCCCACATAAGAACATTGCCACCACCATGTTTCACTGTAGGCACCAAGCATTTTTTTAAATTAATTTTTTTAAAATACATGGTGCCTACAGTGAAACATGGTGGTGGCAGTGTTCTTATGTGGGGCTGCAAGAGTGCTGCTGGTGTTGGGGAGCTAGTCTCAGCTAGAGTGCTTTATAACAATGCCAGCCATAGTACCTCCATAATAATGTCAGCTAGAGTGCCTTATAACAGTGCCAGTCAGATAGCCCCCATAATAGTTTCAGCAAGAGTGGCTTAAAACAGTTTCAGCCACAATAACCCGATAATAGTGTTACCTAGCGTGCCTTATAATAGTGTCATCATAATAGTGACAGCTAGAGTGCCTTATAACCATGCCCCATAACAGTGTCAGCTAGAGTGCTTTATAACAGTGCCAGTCACATAGCCCCCATAATAGTTTCAGCAAGAGTGGCTTAAAACAGTTTCAGCCACAATAACCCGATAATAGTGTTACCTAGCGTGCCTTATAATAGTGTCGTCATAATAGTGACAGCTAGAGTGCCATATAACAGTGCCCCATAACAGTGTCAGCTAGAGTGCTTTATAACAGTGCCCCATAACAGTGACAGCTAGAGTGCCTTATAGCAATGCCAGCCACAGTCCCCCTCCACAATAGTGTCAGCTAGAGTGCTTTATAAAAATGCCCCCCACAGTGCCCCATAACAGTGACAGCTAGAGTGCCTTATAACAATGGCAGCCACAGTGCCTCCACAATAATGTCAGCTAAAGTGCTTTATAACAATGCCAGCCACAGTGCCTCCACAACAGTGTCAGCTAAAGTGCTTTATAACAATGCCAGCCACAGTGCCCCATAACAGTATCAGTTAGAGGGCCTTATAACAGTGACAGCTACAGGACCATAATAATATTGACAGCTAGCGTGCCTTATAACAATGACACCCACAATACTCCTAGTAATAGTGGCGACACAGTCTCCTTTAGGCTGCTTTCACACATCAGTTTTTTGCCATCAGGCTCAATCCGGCAAATTCTGAAAAAAAATGGATCCGGCAAAAGTTGCCGCCGGATCCGTTTTTTTCTCGGAGACTTGTATTAGCGACGGATTGTTTCACATTTCATCCATTTTTTGCCGGATCCGTCAAAAATTGGTTTTCCGGCGGCCAGAAAAAACGGACATAGTAACGTTTTTTGTGTCCGTCGAAAAAACGGACAATGACGGATCCGTCGCCGTCCGTCGTTAGCTACAATGGAACCCTATGGCACCAGATTGTCAAATGACAGAATCCGGAGATGGATTTCGTTGTTTTTAACTGAGCATGCTCCAATTTTTTTAGGATCCAATTAGCTGGATCCGTCGAAAAAATGGATCCATCACATCAGTTTTTCGCAATCTGCGACGGATCCATTTTTTTCAACATTCGACGAATTGTGCCTGACGGCAAAAAAAACTGATGTGTGAAAGCTGCCATAGTGCCTCCAGCAACAGTGCCCCCATAACGCAGGCTGCCCCTGTGAAACAAATATCTCCCTGTTGCAGAAAGCTTCACGTGAGCAGGTCCCATAACAATGTAGTGTAGGCTTCCTGCCATAAATCCAATATATTACAGTATTATGGATGATGCAGTGATGTACAAATGCTTCAATGTTCTTTAACACAGAGGTATTAGCAACAATTGTTAACTTGACATTTTCAATGACTACCAATGAATTAAATGTCAAGTTAAAGTCTGCATCTGTATAGTGTACTGCATGAGAAGAAAGCCCCATCCTCATGTTTTGCAGTCCCCCAAATCTGCGCATGTCCAAAGTTCCAAGTCCCAGAATCAGTTTCTGAGTCGCAGTGTTACTATACCTCTGTGCTGCCAGTGCTGGCGGCTTCTTCCTCCTGCTGTAAATGCTCCCTTCTTTTCCAGCAGTTAGGAGGAGTATGCAGGACACCCTCATCCAAAACTGGATCATGATGAGCTATCGAACCAGCCCCAAATCCGGCAGTGACCAATAGTGAGTGGATCTCGCTAGGTCTCTCCTCTCTATTGTGTCTCTGTCACCTTTACTCCAAATAAAAACCGTCTTCTCTGGCCCTCCACTCAGAATATCTGACTCTTGATCCAGCTACATAGACTACCGGTCTGGTCCCCTGATCATCTGTGGTCTTCTTCTGCCCCTTTCTTGTCCTCTCTGTGTCTTTCCCTCTATCTCTATCCAATGTTTGTATTCTGCTTCCCTACTTTTTTCCTAATGCCGTGTCCTTAGCTGTATCCTATTCTGAACTATCACCTTCGAAAAACTCTCCATCCTCCCCTCTCTAAAGCTCTCCCTCCTTTGACTCACTTTCTCCCTCTGCTCTGCTGCTGATGAATTTGATGGGATAGGAGCCCCTCACATCATAGTAAGAAGGAAGTGGCCCCACAGTGACATCTGGGAACGGATAGAAAGCTTTGCCAGATGCAGATCTCTCTATCCGCTCCCAGATGTCACACTCTCTGATGTGCCAAGATTGCGTGTGTCTATCTGTTCTGCACAAGTGTGTGCTTCTATGTAGTGTTTATTAAGGAATTGCATGTGTGTGACTGTGTACATCTCCTCGGAAAGCCTCGGGAGTTCTGATCTCAACTTTCCGTTACTAAATAAATTAAACATAAACAAGTATCTGTAATACTCAAATCCCCAAAAACTAATCTCCTAGAGAGATGCAAAAAGAGGTGGAAGAGGAGGAGGAAGTTGCCCCCTCATTGCTAAATAATCATATCTGTAGAAACATGTAATGTAAGGTCAAGGTCATTAATCCTTTACCATGCTTTTTATCTGTTTTGCTATTGTTATTGCATTAATTTATATAGGGCCATCATCGATCCAGTGAGGATAGATAGCAGAATAAGGCTGGAGTCAGACTAAGGCCATGTTCACACAATGCGTTTTTTACCGCGGAACCGCAGCGATTTTGCCGCTGCGGGTCCGCAGCTGTTTTCCATGCAGGGTACAGTACAATGTAACCCTATGGAAAACAGGAAATGCTGTGCACATGATGCAGAAATTCACTAAAAAAGCCGCGCTGAATAGCTGCGGTAAAAAAGAAGGACCATGTCACTTCTTTGTGCGGAACTGCAGCGGTTCTGCACCCATAGACCTCCATTGTGAGGTCAAACCCGCAGTAAAACCCGCAGATCAAAAATATATCTGCGGGTTTTATTGCGGTTATGGGTGGAGAAACCGCTGCAGCAGGAAGTGCGGGGAAGCGGGCGGAAGTGCGTCGGCGGAAGTGCGTGGGCGGAGTGTGTTCCGAAGTGACGGAGGCATACCATCGCATGGGGATCGATGTCGGCTGTTTGATAGATTTGGTATGTGTGTGTGTGTGTGTATGTGTGTGTGTGTATGTGTGTGTATCCCCATGCGACGCTAGTGCCACCATTGTGCTAAGTCGCCGTATGGGACTACTACTCCCATCCGGTATTAGGATGGGAGAGTTGTCCCTGTGTCCGGCGACTTAGCACAGTTGTAAAGTTACACAAAACACACACAATACACATACATGACACACAGTACATACAACATATAACACAGAGTATATACTCACCAACAGCACACTGGTAGGCGAAGCCCTCGATCCCCTAGAAAAAATCCCAAAATAAAAAATCAAATCCATACTCCCTGTCCGCAGAATCCATAAAACGAGTGTCCCACGCCGATCGGCTGCTCTCCGGCGATACACTGCCAGGAGCGAAGCTCCTAGCAGTGTATCGCGTACTGTTCCGGAGTTCAATGGCTCCGGCGTCTCGGTTAACGGCAGTACAGCTGCGTTGAACTTTCCCACGCAGCACTGCCGTTAAGCGAGAGTGCCGGGGTCAATGACCGCCGGTAAACTCGCTCGCGCATGGGCAGTGACACACCGACGGGAACTATGGCTCCTGTCAGTGTGTTGCTGCAGCCGTGGAGAGCAGACATATCTCTGGATGTGTCTGTTCTCCATGGAAGATCGTGATACGTGATACATAAATACGTAAATACATAAATACGTGATACGTGGCACTTAAATACGTGATACGTGGCACTTAAATACGTGGCACTGAAATACGTGATACGTGGCACTTAAATACGTGGCACTTAAATACGTGATACGTGGCACTTAAATACGTGATACGTGGCACTGAAATACGTGGCACTGAAATACGTGATACGTGGCACTTAAATACGTGTCACTGAAATACGTGATACGTGGCACTAAGTCTACGTTCACATTTGCGGTCTGCGCCGCAGCGTCGGGCGCCGCAGCGTCGCCGCATGCGTCATGCGCCCCTATATTTAACATGGGGGCACATGGACATGCGTTGCACTTGCGTTTTGCGACGCATGCGTCACTGCGGCGCACGCGTCCGGGCGCAGAGGACGCAGCAAGTTGCATTTTTGCTGCGTCCAAAATCAACCAAAAAAAGGACGCATGCGTCGCAAAACGCAGCGTTGTGCATGCGTTTTGCTGCGTTTTTGTTTGCGTTGTGCGTTGCGTCGCCGATGCTGCGGCGCACAACGCAAATGTGAACATAGCCTTAAATACGTGGCACTTAAATAGCTGGATAGAGCTGGATCCGCGGGCTGTGATCTGGCCTACGCTTAGCACTCTGCGGAGCGCTGTCATTCAAAACACGTCCACTCATTTTGGTGTTTAGTCCCAAAATGGAGGATGGAAGAAGAAAAGGGTTGGACAAGGAAATGACATTTCTTTTTTTTTTTTTTCCCCCACTGCAGTTAAAGCTTTATTTGTGTCAAACACAGACAATCTGCAGAGAAAACTGCATAAAAAACCGCACTAAAAACCGCATCAAAAAACGCACTAAAAAACGCACCAAAAACGCACCAAAACGCACCAAAAACCGCACCTGCGTTTTCTGCCAAGAGCTGCGGTTTTTAGTGCAGAAAAACAGCAGGGAAATCAGGAACGTGTGAACATGGCCTAAACGTATAAAAAATCAGTCCAATTCTCACTGCCGAGAGTCGCACGAGTGTAATGCGAATGTCATGCAAGCACAATCCGATTTTTTACACCTAGCATCCGATTTACATCCGAATGCAGTGTGATTGCTATCCGATTGCAATGTGACTTTATTATGAGATTCTACATAGAGCAATTCTCTATGTCATTTATACATCACTTTGAAGGGGTATATATATATATATATATATATATATATATATATATATATATATATACTAGCTATTGAACCCGTTCTACGCCCGGGTGGCGAGCATTTATATTGGAATATGGTCTCCATCCTGGTATGTGCTGCTCCTATCCTGTCATATGCTGCTCCATCCTGCGCCCCCATCCTGTCATGTGCTGCTCCACCGTGTCATGTGCTGCTCCATCCTGCGCCCCCATCCTGTCATGTGCTGCTCCACAGTGTCATGTGCTGCTCCATCCTGCATCCCCATCCTGTCATGTGCTGCTCCACCGTGTCATGTGCTGCTCCATCCTCATCCCCATCCTGTCATGTGCTCCCATCCTGCGCCCCCATCCTATCACGTGCTGCTCCATCCTGCGCCCCCATCAGTGCGGGCGGCTGTGCTGAGTGCGGGCGGCTGTGCTGAGTGCGGGCGGCTGTATGTGGCTGTGCTGAGTGCGGGCGGCTGTATGTGACGTGGCTGTGCTGGGTGCGGGCGGCTGTGCTGGGTGCGGCAGCTGTGGACGGCTGTGCTGGGTGCGGTGGCTGTGCTGGGTGCAGCGGCTGTGCTGGGTGCAGCGGCTGTGCGTGGCTGTAGGCGGCTGTGCGTGGCTGTGGGAGGCTGTGCTGGGTGCGGCGGCTGTGCGTGGCTGTGGGCGGCTGTCTGTGGCTGTAGGCGGCTGTGCGTGGCTGTGCTGGGTGCGGAGGCTGTGCATGGCTGTGGCGGCTGTGCTGGGTGCGGCGGCTGTGCTGGGTGCGGCGGCTGTGCTGGGTGCGGCGGCTGTGCTGGGTGCGGCGGCTGTGGGTGGCTGTGCTGGTTGCAGCGGTTGTGCGTGGCTGTGGGCGGCTGTGCTGGGTGCGGCGGCTGTGCGTGGCTGTGGGCGGCTGTGCGTGGCTGTGGGCGGCTGTGCTGGGTGCGGCGGCTGTGCTGGGTGCGGCGGCTGTCCGTGGCTGTGGGCGGCTGTGCGTGGCTGTGGGAGGCTGTGCGTGGCTGTAGGCGGCTGTGCATGGCTGTGCTGGGTGCGGCGGATGTGCTGGGTGCGGCGGCTGTGGGTGGCTGTGCTGGGTGCGGCGGCTGTGCGTGGCTGTGGGCTGTGCGTGGCTGTGGGCGGCTGTGCTGGGTGCGGCGGCTGTGGTCGGCTGTGCTGGGTGCGGCGGCTGTGTGTGGCTATGGGTGGCTGTACGTGGCTGTGGGCGGCTGTGCTGGGTGCGGCGGCTGTGCGTGGCTGTGGTCGGCTGTGCTGGGTGCGGCTGTGCGTGGCTGTGGGCGGCTGTGCGTGGCTATGGGCGGCTGTGCGTGGCTGTGGGCGGCTGTGCTGGGTGCGGCGGCTGTGCGTGGCTGTGGTCGGCTGTGCTGGGTGCGGCTGTGCGTGGCTGTGGGCGGCTGTGCGTGGCTATGGGCGGCTGTGCTGGGTGCGGCGGCTGTGGGCGGCTGTGCTGGGTGCGGCGGCTGTGCGTGGCTGTGGGCGGCTGTGCTGGGTGCGGCGGCTGTGCGTGGCTGTGGTCGGCTGTGCTGGGTGCGGCTGTGCGTGGCTGTGGGCGGCTGTGCGTGGCTATGGGCGGCTGTGCGTGGCTGTGGGCGGCTGTGCTGGGTGCGGCGGCTGTGGTCGGCTGTGCTGGGTGCGGCGGCTGTGCGTGGCTGTGGGCGGCTGTGCTGGGTGCGGCGGCTGTGCGTGGCTATGGGTGGCTGTGCGTGGCTGTGGGCAGCTGTGCTGGGTGCGGCGGCTGTGCGTGGCTGTGGGCGCCTGTGCGTGGCTGTGGGCGGCTATGGTCGGCTGTGCTGGGTGCGGCGGCTGTGCGTTGCTGTGGGCGGCTGTGCGTGGCTGTGCTGGGCGCGGCGGCTGTGCTGGGTGCGGCCATTTTCTTGGTCCTGCTCCCGGAGTCGGCGCCTGCGCAGTCCGCGCTTTCCGGCGCCATTTTCTTGAAGACACTGCAATGTGTCTTCAAGAAAATGGCGCCGGAAAGCGCGGACTGCGCAGGCGCCGATTCCGGGAGCAGGGGGACAGTCACGGCCCGGAAGCGCGTCGGTGGAACGGGTCAGGTAAGTATACTCACCCTCCGCCTCCTGGCTCGTCCCTGCTTGTCCGGTGGAGATCGCGGTGTGCGTTCAGCGCTTACGCATACCGCGATCTCCTGGGAGCGTCGCTCTGTGCGGTCCAGACTGCGCCGGCGCTTGCGCTTGCGCAGTCTATAGAGGCTTCGGACAGAGTGACGCTCCCAGCGTTATATTATAGATATATACACTGTGTATATATATATATATATATATATATATACATTATATATATATATATATATATATATATATATATATATATATATATATATATAATAAAAGCCTGCAATTCAGCAGCCACATACTGTAAAATCACAGCAGGACCCGACAGGATAGAATAGATGGATTACATACAGTAAATACACATAGAATAGATAGATATATAGAGGTCAGTGACATATACAGTTAGTACAGTGTGGGCAGCTTAAGGTACGTGTATTTAATTATTAAAAGATTATTTTTCTGAAAAACATGGAGTAGGCTCCCGCATAATCTTCTTAACCAGCAGAGAGAAAGTCGATGGCTGGGGGTTGATGTTTATAGCCTGGGAAGGGGCTAATAGCCATGGAACTTCCCAGACTATTAATATCAGCTCACAGCTGTATACTTAGCCTTTACTGGCTATTAAAATGAGGGACCCCAAATGACGTAGGGTCCCCAGGCTGAAAAGATCAGCTCTCAGCCACCACAGAAAAGGCACATCTCTAAGATGTGCAAATTCTAGTACTTAGCCTCGCTCTTCCCACTTGCCCTGTAGCAGTGGCAAGTGGGGTGATACTTAGGGATGATGATGTCAACTATGTATTGTCAGGTGACACCCTTAGGGCTGATGTTTTAGCCTGGGGAGGGGGGTCAGAATCCATGGCCCCTTCCTAGGCTATTAACCCCTTCATGACCCAGCCTATTTTGGCCTTAATGACCTTGCCGTTTTTTGAAATTCTAACCAGTGTCCCTTTATGAGGTAATAACTCAGGAACGCTTCAACGGATCCTAGCGATTCTGAGATTGTTTTTTCGTGACATATTGGGCTTCATGTTAGTGGTAAATTTAGGTCGATAATTTCTGAGTTTATTTGTGAAAAAAACGGAAATTTGGCAAAAAATTTGAAAATTTCGCAATTTTCACATTTTGAATTTTTATTCTGTTAAACCAGAGAGTTATGTGACACAAAATAGTTAATAAATAACGTTTCCCACATGTCTACTTTACATCAGCACAATTTTGGAAACATTTTTTTTTTTTGCTAGGAAGTTATAAGGGTTAAAATTTGACCAGTGATTTCTTATTTTTACAACAAAATTTACAAAACCATTTTTTTTAGGGACCACCTCACATTTGAAGTCATTTTGAGGGTTCTATATGGCTGAAAATACCCAAAAGTGACACCATTCTAAAAACTGCACCCCTCAAGGTGCTCAAAACCACATTCAAGAAGTTTATTAACCCTTCAGGTGTTTCACAGCAGCAGAAGCAACATGGAAGTAAAAAATGAACATTTAACTTTTTAGTCACAAAAATGATCTTTTAGCAACAATTTTTTTATTTTCCCAGCGGTAAAAGGAGAAACTGGACCACGGGCGTTGTTGTCCAATTTGTCCTGAGTACGCTGATACCTCATATGTGGGGGTAAACCACTGTTTGGGCGCACGGCAGGGCTCGGAAGGGAAGGAGCGCCATTTGACTTTTTGAATGAAAAATTGGCTCCAATCTTTAGCCCACACCATGTCACGTTTGGAGAGCCCCCGTGTGCCTAAACATTGGAGCTCCCCCACAAGTGACCCCATTTTGGAAACTAGACCCCCCAAGGAACTTATCTAGAAGCATAGTGAGCACTTTAAACCCCCAGGTGCTTCACAAATTGATCCGTAAAAATGAAAAAGTACTTTTTTTTCACAAAAAAATTATTTTAGCCTCAATTTTTTCATTTTCACATGGGCAACAGGATAAAATGGATCCTAAATTTTGTTGGGCAATTTCTCCTGAGTACACCAATACCTCACATGTGGGGGTAAACCACTGTTTGGGCACATGGTAAGGCTCGGAAGGGAAGGAGCGCCATTTGACTTTTTGAATGAAAAATTATCTCCATCGTTAGCGGACACCATGTCGCGTTTGGAAAGCCCCTGTGTGCCTAAACATTGGAGCTCCTCCACAAGTGACCCCATTTTGGAAACTAGACCCCCCAAGGAACTCATCTAGAGGCATAGTGAGCACTTTAAACCCCCAGGTGCTTCACAAATTGATCCGCAAAAATGAAAAAGTACTTTTTTTTCACACAAAATTTCTTTTAGCCTCAATTCTTTCATTTTCACATGGGCAACAGGATAAAATGGATCCTAAAATTTGTTGGGCAATTTCTCCTGAGTATGCCGATACCTCATATGTGGGGGTAAACCACTGTTTGGGTGCACGGCAAGGCTCGGAAAGGGAGGCGTGCCATTTGACTTTTTGAATGGAAAATTAGCTCCAATCGTTAGCGGACACCATGTCGCGTTTGGAGAGCCCCTGTGTGCCTAAACATTGGAGCTCCCCTACAAGTGACCCCATTTTGGAAACTAGACCCCCCAAGGAACTCATCTAGATGCATAGTGAGCACTTATAACCTCCAGGTGCTTCACAGAAGTTTATAACGCAGAGCCGTGAAAATAAAAAAATAATTTTTCTTTCCTCAAAAATGATTTTTAGCCCAGAATTTTTTATTTTCCCAAGGGTAATAGGAGAAATTGGATCCCAAATGTTGTTGTCCAGTTTGTCCTGAGTACGATGATACCCCATATGTGGGGGTAAACCACTGTTTGGGCGCACGGCAGGGCTCGGAAGGGAAGGCACGCCATTTGGCTTTTTGAATGGAAAATTAGCTCCAATCATTAGCGGACACCATGTCGCGTTTGCAGAGCCCCTGATGTGCCTAAACAGTAGGAACTCCCCACAAGTGACTCCATTTTGGAAACTAGACCCCCAAGGGAACTTATCTAGATGTGTGGTGAGCACTTTGAACCCCCAAGTGCTTCACAGAAGTTTATAATGCAGAGCCGTGAAAATAATAAATGTGTTTCCTTTCCTCAAAAATATTTTTTTAGCCCAGAATTTTTTTATTTTTGCAAGAGTAACAGGAGAAATTGGACCCCAAAAGTTGTTGTCCAGTTTCTCCTGAGTACGCTGATACCCCATATGTGGGGGTAAGCCACTGTTTTGGCACACGTCGGGGTTCGGAAGGGAAGTAGTGACGTTTTGAAATGCAGACTTTGATGGAATGCTCTGCGGGCATCATGTTGCGTTTGCAGAGCCCCTGATGTGCCTAAACAGTAGGAACTCCCCACAAGTGACTCCATTTTGGAAACTAGACCCCCAAGGGAACTTATCTAGATGTGTGGTGAGCACTTTGAACCCCCAAGTGCTTCACAGAAGTTTATAATGCAGAGCCGTGAAAATAATAAATGTGTTTCCTTTCCTCAAAAATATTTTTTTAGACCAGAATTTTTTATTTTTGCAAGAGTAACAGGAGAAATTGGACCCCAAAAGTTGTTGTCCAGTTTCTCCTGAGTACGCTGATACCCCATATGTGGGGGTAAACCACTGTTTGGGCACATGCCGGGGCTCGGAAGGGAAGTAGTGACGTTTTGGAATGCAGACTTTGATGGAATGGTCTGCGGGCATCATGTTACGTTTGCAGAGCCCCTGATATGCCTAAACAGTAGAAACCCCCCACAAGTGACCCCATTTTGGAAACTAGACCCCCCAAGGAACTTATCTAGATGTGTGGTGAGCACGTTCAACCCCCAAGTGCTTCACAGAAGTTTACAACGCAGAGCCGTGAAAATAAAAAATCATTTTTCTTTCCTCAAAAAAGATGTTTTAGCAAGCAATTTTTTATTTTCACAAGGGTAACAGGAGAATTTGGACCCCAATATTTGTTGCCCAGTTTGTTGTGAGTACGCTGATCCCCCATATGTGGGGGTAAACCACTGTTTGGGCGCACGTCAGGGCTCGGAAGGGAAGTAGTGACATTTGAAATGCAGACTTTGATGGAATGGTCTGCGGGCGTCACATTGCATTTGCAGAGCCCCTGATGTGCCTAAACAGTAGAAACACCCCACAAGTGACCCCATTTTGGAAACTAGACCCCCGAAGGAACTTATCTAGATGTGTGGTGAGCACTTTCAACCCCCAAGTGCTTCACAGAAGTTTATAACGCAGAGCCGTGAAAATAAAAAATAATTGTTCTTTCCTCAAAAATTATGTTTTAGCAAGTAATTTTTTATTTTTGCAAGGGTAACAGGAGAAATTGGACCCCAACAGTTGTTGCCCAGTTTGTCCTGAGTACGCTGGTACCCCAAATGTGGGGGTAAACCACTGTTTGGGCGCACGTCGGGGCTTGGAAGGGCGGGAGCACCATTTGACTTTTTGAACGCAAGATTGGCTGGAATCAATGGTGGCGCCATGTTGCGTTTGGAGACCCCTGATGTGCCTAAACAGTGGAAACCCCTCAATTCTAACTTCAACACTAACCCCAACACACCCCTAATCCTAATCCCAACTGTAGCCATAACCCTAATCACAACCCTAACCCCAACACACCCCTAACCACAACCCTAACCGCAACACACCCGTAACCCTAATTCCAACCCTAATCCTAACCCTAATCCCAACCGTAACCCTAATCCCAACCCTAACCACAACTGTAACCCCAACACACCCCTAACCCTATCCGTAACCCTAACCACAAGCCTAATCTTAACCCTATTTCAAACCCTAGCCCTAATTCCAACCCTAACTCTAATTCCAAACCTAACCCTAAGGCTATGTGCCCACGTTGCGGATTCGTGTGAGATTTTTCCGCACGATTTTTGAAAAATCTGCAGGTAAAAGGCACTGCGTTTTACCTGCGGATTTACAGCAGATTTCCAGTGTTTTTTTGTGCGGATTTCACCTGCGGATTCCTATTGAGGAACAGGTGTAAAACGCTGCGGAATCCGCACAAAGAATTGACATGCTGCGGAAAATACAACGCAGCGTTTCTGCACGGAATTTTCCGCACCATGGGCACAGCGGATTTGGTTTTCCTTAGGTGTACATGGTACTGTAAACCTGATGGAAAACTGCTTCGAATTCGCAGCGGCCAATCCGCTGCGGATCCGCGGCCAATCCGCTGCCAATCCGCTGCGGATCCGCGGCCAATCCGCTGCGGATCCGCTGCCAATCCGCTGCGGATCCGCGGCCAATCCGCTGCGGATCCGCTGCGGATCCGCTGCGGATCCGCTGCGGATCCGCTGCCGATCCGCTGCGGATCCGCGGCCTATCCGCTGCGGATCCGCTGCGGATCCGCTGCGGATCCGCGGCTGATCCGCGGCCGATCCGCTGCGGGTCTGCTGCCGATCCGCTGCGGATCCGCGGCCGATCCGCTGCCAATCCGCTGCGGATCCGCGGCCAATCCGCTGCCGATCCGCTGCCGATCCGCTGCGGATCCGCTGCGGATCCGCGGCCGATCCGCTGCGGATCCGCGGCCGATCCGCTCTGTGTGCACATGCCATAACCCTACCCCTAACCTTACCCGTAACCCTAACCCTACCCCTAACCCTACCCCTAGTTCTAACCCTAGTTCTAACCCTAACCCTAGTGGAAAAAAAAAAAAAAAAATTCTTTATTTTATTATTGTCCCTATGGGGGTGATAAAGGGGGGGGGGGGTTATTTATTATTTTTTTTATTTTGATCGCTGTGATAGAACCTACCACAGCGATCAAAATGTACCTGTAAGGAATCTGCCGACTGGCAGACTCGGCGGGCGCACTGAGCATGCGCCCGCCATTTTCCAAGATGGCGGCGCCCAGGGAGGAGACGGCCGGACACCGGGAGGATCGGTAAGTATGAAGGGGTGGTGGGGGGGTGGATCGGAGCACAGGGGGGGGGATCGGAGCACAGGGGGGGGGGATCTGAGCAAGGAGGGAGCGGACAGCAGGACGGGGGAGCCGGCAGGCGGACGGAGGGGACCGGAGGACTAACGGAGCACTGGGGGGGCGATCGGTGGGTGTGGGGGGGGGCACTTTAGTATTTCCAGCCATGGCCGATGTTATTGCAGCATCGGCCATGGCTGGATTGTAATATTTCACCAGTTTTTTAGGTGAAATATTACAAATCGCTCTGATTGGCAGTTTCACTTTCAACAGCCAATCAGAGCGATCGTAGCCACGGGGGGGTGAAGCCACCCCCCCTGGGCTGAAGCACCACTCCCCCTCTCCCTGCAGATCGGGTAAAATAGGAGTTAACCCCTTCACCCGATCTGCAGGGACGCGATCATTCCATGACGCATACGCTGCGTCATAGGTCGTTTTGGCACCGACTTTCATGACGCAGCGTATGCGTCAAAGGTCGTTAAGGGGTTAATAACAGCCCACAGCTGTTTGTATAGCCTTTGCTGGTAATTAATTATAGGGGGACCCTACATTATTTTTTGGGGGTCTCCCCTTTTAATAGCCAGTAAAGGCTAAGTATACAGCTGTGAGCTGATATTAATAGCCTGGGAAGCACCATGGCTATTACCCTCTTCCTAGGCTATAAACATCAGCCCAGAGCCACCGTCGGCTTTCCCTCTGCTGGTGAAGAAAAGTACGTGGGAGCCCATCCCATTTTTTTAAGAAAATTTTTTAAAATAATTAAATACATGTACAGGAAGCTGCACAGACACTGTACTAGTTGTACAGCTCTGGCAAAAATTAAGAGACCACCACATCAAAACCCTGTCATGGGCAGCCCAATCTCTAGACCTGAACCCCATTGAAAAACTCTGGAATGTAATCAAGAGGATGATGGATAGTCACAAGCCATCAAACAAAGAACTGCTTACATTTTTGCACCAGAATCAGTGAGAAAGATTGGTGGAAAGCATGCCAAGAGACATGAAAGTTGTGATTAAAAATCATGGTTATTCCACAAAATATTGATTTCTGAACTCTTCCTGAGTTAAAACTATTAGTATTGTTGTTTCTAAATGATTATGAACTTGTTTTCTTTGCATTACTTGAGGTCTGAAAGCACTGTTTTTTTTTGCAATTTTGAACATTTCTCCTTTTCAGAAAAAAATACAAAATGTATTGCTTGGAAATTAGGAGACATGTTGTCAGTAGTTTATAGAATAAATAAAAAAATTACATTTTACTCAAAAATATACCTATAAAGAGAAAAATCTGACAAATTGAACATTTTGCATTGGTCTCTTAATTTTTGCCAGAGCTGTATATGTCAGTGACATCTGTATGACTATCTATTCTATGTGTATAAACTACACTCACCGGCCACTTTATTAGGTACACCATGCTAGTAACGGGTTGGACCCCTTTTGCCTTCAGAACTGCCTCAATTCTTCGTAGCATAGATTCAACAAGGTGCTGGAAGCATTCCTCAGAGATTTTGGTCCATATTGACATGATGGCATCACACAGTTGCCGCAGATTTGTCGGCTGCA
Organism: Ranitomeya variabilis; assembly: GCF_051348905.1. Taxonomy (NCBI): domain Eukaryota; kingdom Metazoa; phylum Chordata; class Amphibia; order Anura; family Dendrobatidae; genus Ranitomeya; species Ranitomeya variabilis. The sequence goes on along the minus strand of NC_135233.1, from coordinate 493,844,347 downwards.
CATCCCAAAGATGCTCCATACAAGGCAGGATGGATCCATGCTTTCATGTTGTTTACGCCAAATTCTGACCCTACCATCCGAATGTCGCAGCAGAAATCGAGACTCATCAGACCAAGCAACGTTTTTCCAATCTTCTACTGTCCAATTTCGATGAGCTTGTGCAAATTGTAGCCTCAGTTTCCTGTTCTTAGCTGAAAGGAGTGGTACCCGGTGTGGTCTTCTGCTGCTGTAGCCCATCTGCCTCAAAGTTCGACGCACTGTGCGTTCAGAGATGCTCTTAGGCCTACCTTGATTGTAACGGGTGGCAATTTGAGTCACTGTTGCCTTTCTATCAGCTCGAACCAGTCTGCCCATTCTCCTCTGACCTCTGGCATCAACAAGGCATTTCCGCCCACACAACTGCCGCTCACTGGATTTTTTTTCTTTTTCGGGCCATTCTCTGTAAACCCTAGAGATGGTTGTGCGTGAAAATCCCAGTAGATCAGCAGTTTCTGAAATACTCAGACCAGCCCTTCTGGCACCAACAACCATGCCACGTTCAAAGGCACTCAAATCACCTTTCTTCCCCATACTGATGCTCGGTTTGAACTACAGGAGATTGTCTTGACCATGTCTACATGCCTAAATGCACTGAGTTGCCGCCATGTGATTGGCTGATTAGAAATTAAGTGTTAACAAGAAGTTGGACAGGTGTACCTAATAAAGTGGCCAGTGAGTGTATATGTAATCCATCTCTTCTATCCTGTTGGCACCTGCTGTGATTTTACAGTACGTGGCTGCTGAATTGCTGGCTTTTCTTCTGGCTTTAGAATATCATCAAAAAGTTAATTTATAGTGCCTTGTGAAAGTATTTGGCCCCCTGGAACTTTTAAAGCTTTTCGAACATATCGTGCTTCAAACATAAAGATACCAAATGTAAATTTTTGGTGATGCATCAACGACAAGTGGAACACAATTGTGAAGTTGAACGAAATTTATTGGTTATTTTAAATTTTTGTGGAAATTCAAAAACTGAAAAGTGGGGCATGCAATATTATTCGGCCCCTTTAAGTTAATACTTTTTTGCGCCACTTACAGCTGCAAGTCGCTTGGGGTATGTCTCTTGTCAGTTTTGTACATCGAGAGACTGAAATTTTTGCCCATTCTTCCTTGGCAAACAGCTCAAGCTCAGTGAGGTTTGATGGAGATTGTGAACAGCAGTTTTCAGCTCTTTCCACAGATTCGCGATTGGATTGAGGTCTGGACTTTGAGTTGGCCATTCTAACACCTGGATACGTTTATTTGTGAACCATTCAATTGTAGATTTTGCTTTATGTTTGGGATCATTGTCTTGTTGGAAGACAAATCTACGTCCCAGTCTCAGGTCTTTTGTAGACTCCAACAGGTGTTCTTCAAGAATGTTCTTGTATTTGGCTCCATCTATCTTCCCATTAATTTTAACCATCTTCCCTGTCCCTGCTGAAGAAAAGTAGGCCCAAACCATGATGCTACCACCACCATGTTTGACAGTGGGGATAGTGTGTTCAGGGTGATGAGCTGTGTTGCCTTTACGCCAAACATCGTTTGGCATTGTTGCCAAAAAGTTCAATTTTGGTTTCATCTGACCAGAGCACCTTCTTCCACATGTTTGGTGTGTCTCCCAGGTGGCTTGTTGCAAACTTTAAACAACACTTTTTATGGATATCTTTGAGAAATGGCTTTCTTCTTGCCACTCTTCCATAAAGGCCAGATTTGTCCAGTGTATGACTGATTGTTGTCCTATGGACAGACTGTCCCACCTCAGCTGTAGATCTCTGCAGTTCATCCAGAGTGATCATGGGCCTCTTGGCTGCATCTCTGATCAGTCTTCTTGTTTGAAATGAAAGTTTAGAGGGATGGCCGGGTCTTGGTAGATTTGCAGTGGTATGATACTCCTTCCATTTCAATATGATTGCTTGCACAGTGCTCCATGGGATGTTTAAAGTTTTGGAAATCATTTTGAATCCAAATCCGGCTTTAAACTTCTCCACAACAGTATCACGGACCTGCCTGTTGTGTTCCTTGGTCTTCATGATGCTCTCTGTGCTTCAAACAGAACCTTGAGACTATCACAGAGCAGGTGCATTTATACGGAGACTTGATTACACACAGGTGGATTATATTTATCATCATTAGGCATTTATGACAACATTGGATCATTCAGAGATCCACAATGAACTTGTGGAGTGAGTTTGCTGCACTGAAAGTAAAGGGGCCAAATAATATTGCACGCCCCAGTTTTCAGTTTTGGAAGTTCCAAAAAAATTTTAAATAACCAATAAATTTTGTTCAACTTCACAATTGTGTTCCACTTGTTGTTGATTCTTCACCAAAAAATTACATTTGGTATCTTTATGTTTGAAGCATCATATGTGGGAAAAGGTTGAAAAGTTCCAGGGGGTCGAATACTTTCGCAAGGCACTGTATTTCAGTTCTTCAATACAAAAAGTGAAACTCATATATTATATAGAGTCATTACAAACAGAGTGATCTATTTCAAGTGTATATTTCTGTTAATATTAATGATTATGGCTTACAGCCAACGAAAACCCAAAAGTCATTATCTCAGTAAATTAGAATAATTAACAAAAAACACCTGCAAATGCTTCCTAAGTATTTAAAAAGGTCACTTAGTCTGTTTGAGTAGGCTCCACAATCATGGGGAAGACTGCAGACTTGACAGATGTCCAGAAGGCAGTCATTGACACACTACACAAGGGGGGTAAGCCACAAAAGGTCATTGCTAAAGAAGCTGGCTGTTCACAGATAGCTGTATCCAAGCATATTAATGGAAAGTTGAGTGGAAGGAAAAAGTGTGGTAGAAAAAGCTGCACAAGCAGCCTTGATAGGATTCTTAAGAAAAGGCCATTCAAAAATTTGGGGGATATTCACAAGGAGTGGACTGCTGCTGGAGTCATTGCGTCAAGAACCAACACACACAGATGTATCCAGGACATGGGCTACAAACGTCGCATTGTGTCAAGCCACTCATGACCAATAGACAACGCCAGAAGCATCTTACTTAGGCCAAGGAGAATAAGAACTGGACTGTTGCTCAGTGGTCAAAGGTGCTGTTTTCAGATGAAAGTCAATTTTGCATTTAATTTGGAAATCAAGGCGCCTGAGTCTGGAGGAAGATTGAAGAGGCCACAATCCAAGCTGCTTGAGGTCTAGTGTGAAGTTTCCACAATCAGTGATGGTATGGAGAACCATGTCATCTGCTGGTGTAGGTCCACTGTGTCTTATCAAGACCAGAGTCAGCGCAGCTGTCTACTTCATGCTTCCCTCTGTCGACAATCTTTTTGGAGATGAAAATTTAATTCTCCAGCAGGACTTGGCACTGTCCATACTGCCAAAAGTACCAATACCTGGTTTAAAAACAACAATATCATTGTTCTTGATTGGCCAGCAAACTCGCCTGACCTTAGCCCCATAGAGAATCTATGGGTTATTGTAAAGAGGAAGATAAGAGACACCAGATCCAACAATGCAGACGAGCTGAATGCTGCTATCAAAGCAACCTGGGCTTCCATAACACCTCAGCAGTGCCACAGGCTGATCGCCTCCATGCCACACCACATTGATGCAGTAATTTATGCAAAAGGAGCCCCAACCAAGTAATGAGTGCATTTACTGAACATTCATTTCAGTAGGCCAACGTTTTGGATTTTAAAATCATTTTTCAAGCTGATGTTATAAAGTATGTATACTGAGATAATGACTTTTGTGTTTTCATTGGCTGTAAGCCATAATCATCAACATTAACAAAAATAAACATGTGAAATAGATTACCCTGTTTGTAATGACTCTATATAATATATGAGTTTCACATTTTGTATTGAAGAAATTAAATAAATTAACTTTTTGATGATATTCTAATTTAGTGAGAAGCACTTGTATCTATGTAATATATATACATGTGTGTGTCACTGACATCTCTATACAGTATCTATGTATTCTATGTGTATATATATCTATTCTATCTATTCTATTCTATCCTGTCATTCTGTGATTTTACTGTACGCGGCACATGAATTGCTGGCTTTTCAAAGGAGATCGGTGCGCAAAAATCAGACATCACTCGCATGGTCCGAGTGCTATGTAATTTTTTTCTCGCACTCATAGGCTTGCATTGATGAGTCTCTGCTGAGTCTCGGTGCCAATCGCAGCATGCTTCGATTTCACACGCATGTCGAATACAACTGAAAAATAAAACTCTGGTGTGAGCTGCCCTATAGATTAACACTGGGCCGAGTGCTATGCGATGTTTTCTCGCAAATGTCACAATACATATTGCAACCCAACGGGGGTCGGTCAGCGGGCGGCACAACACACATACAATGGGATGGAAAAGGGGTGAGGAAGGCTCTACCAATAGAGAAATGAAGGAAGGGACAACCCTGACTCAAACCCGAGCCTGTCCCTGCACTCCCCTAGCACCCTAAGTGGGTCTTTCCCCCCCACCGCTGTCAGGAACCTCGTCCCTCACTGTCACCTCACACTGCCCTCGCTAGTGCACTTGCCGGCAAGGTACGCTAGCCTCACCACTGCAGATGGTACCACACAGGGGATAGTGACAAACACAAAAGGGACAAGGAGCAAACACAGCACTTAGGTTCCAGACACCGCTGCCAAGCTCCACACCCCAGATAGCACAGCAACAGGACTGCAAAACACTTGATGTGGCTGATACCAGAGAGCTTCTCCTGCAAGGCTGGTCTCCATAGAGAAACTCTATCACCAAGAGTCAGCTGATGCATCAGGTGACGATTTAAAGGATGGTAGGAGTGGTCACCACCACATCAGCTGACCCAACAGCACTGCAGTTACACCAGATTGCCAGGGGGGAGAAACTGACATTAACCCCAGATGGTCTTGAAAGTAAAGTAATATTTAAAACATAGTGGAACCAGAGCTGCCACGAATCCAAAAATGGATTGTGACAGCATAGCACTCGTCCGTATTCTACGGTAGTGTGACTCCATCCTAAAGCTCGAACTACATTTAGACTTTTATAATTTCACCTTATGGCAATTACATTTGATTTTTCCCTGAAAAAGGTACCAGTCAGACACCGAAACACAGTATAATAAAACCCTTTATTTTATAACATCGGGATTCTTAATTTCCGCAAGCACAGACAATGTACCGTAATCTCTCCACTAAAGTGAATTGCTATCTGTAATCATTTATCCTCCAGCCATGTGGTTGCATCCATGGATTCTAAGGCTCTTAATAGGTGTTGTGTCCATACCCAACCATTCCACGTGAGCACTGCCATCACTCTCATCCTCACATTTCTCTTGCGGTATTGACCAATTGTGCGCTTCTGTCCCAAACAGACCTTATCAATTCAGTGATGGCAGAATAAGGCTCAGACTACATGTAGATTTTTGTAGCCTCACCTTATGTCAATCGGATGGCTAGGACAACTGACCTATTTTTTCCCGATTTGGCGACTTTGGAAGTGACACAGGTCAAATAACCAAATATATCGCCTGATAACAGTGCTACATCGCTCCATAATAAAGGTAAATGGGGTCACAGAGTTCTGTGACCATGACAAGCAAGTCACACAAGGCAAGAACCAGTTGGATTTTTGCCAACTTGCTTATAGCAGGTCAAAGTTTTTTGTGGGTCGCAATGCAATTAAGCTGCATTTTCACTGACCGATAATCCGTCAGATTTAAAAGCTAATGCACTATCTATCATTGACAACGATTGTGAAATGGGCACGAGTTGAGTGGCTGAACAGTGTATCCAAAAATGCTTGTTCATAGTGATATCATTTATAGGAGTGAAAAAAAATTCTCATTCAACTTTCGAAGATTATGTAGCGTAAATGGAGATTATTGACTTGTACAACGATAAGACCGTAAAAAAGGAGGAGTGGAATTTCTAAATAGGAACGGTCGTGTTCCAAGGCTATAAATATTTCAGCAGCAGTTGGAGCATTGGAACGAGTACATATTTGTTATTATCGAAATATTTTCGTTCCACTAATTCAATTACATTTTATTTGCACATTATGAAAGGACATGTTTGTACAATACTTTTTAATTCATATATTCAAAATAATTAGTTTCACTTATTGGGTTTGAACCTTGAACTCATCTACCCAGCAGATTATCTGGCAGTGTGAGCACAGTGCACAATGTTTTATTGAAACTATGCCGGTTTCTGCTTTAGACTCTTGGTGGCGCCGTACCTTTCTTGCAGGTGAAATTTGACAGCACCAATCCCTTTTATATCTGGGAATTGTGGCTCCACCCAGTCCAGAAGCTATGAGGTTACACATTTAATTTGGGTTTCTTCCTGCTGCCAGCACTGGATGAGGCTGTTCACTATATAAACCCCTGAGAACCAATTTCCAATGGCAGTCAACGTTTGTGCTAACTGGCTTTACCTGTGATATGGTGTTTCATCCTGACCTTGGCTAGTAGATTGACGTTTTGATGATTTTGTACCCCTGTAACTTCTGTATCTGGCCCGGCTACCTGACTATTCTTTTTGCCAGCTTACACCACTGAACAGCAGCTGACTTTTTTTGCCTTAGCCCAGGGACAACTGTTTAAGTCCAGATCTCTGTACATGGGTTAAAGGGTGAAGGCCAGAGCAATCTGTATGTTCTGGAAAACTGAGTATCTTGCGCCAATCCAGTTTGTGGTAGACATTTTGGAGCTGCCGGTGACCACATACAGTGCCTGCATGACAACTATGCTATGATGTAATGATCGCTATTCAACCATTTAATTCACAATTCTCTTCCAGCATGAAAACCTGTCTGGCATCCTTTGCTGGTGGTGAGTTATAGTCAGGAGTCCCCCACCAGAGGAAGTTGTAAAGCTAAGTTGTGTTATTACCCCATCTGTCTCGAGTTTGTCACTGTCCCCTGTGTTGTACTATCTGCTGTGGTGAGGCTAGCACCCCTTGCCGGCCAGTGCACTAGCCAGGGCAGTGTGAGGTGACAGCGAGGGACGAGGTTCCTGATGGCGGTGGGGGAAAGGACCCACTTAGAGCATTAGGGGAGTGCAGGGTCAGGCTCAGGTTAGAGCAGGAGGTGACCATTCCTCATTTCCCTATTGGTAGGGCCTTCCTCACCCCTTTACCATCCCGCTGTGTGTCATGCCATCCACCGATCGCCCAACCACCCCCCCCCCCCCGTTGGGTCGTTTTATATATTGTGACAATTAACCCTTACTCTGAAATGTAGAAGTAGAATTAAGTGATCTTTCGATGTATTGTAAAAAGCCAATAAAATACATTTATTTACATATTATTTGTATTATTATTAATTATTATTTATTTATATTATGTATGTGCATTTATGCATTTGTAGGTTAGCCCTAGCTTATGTTGTAGACTAGAAACAAGAAAAAAGTGCCCTGCCTTTACAAGACATGTGTTACATAGAGTGATCTGAGGTCATCCTAAATTACCTAAATGTTTAAGCTATGCATTCTCTGAAATTATTTGGGCTGATGGTGGAAATAGAAAATAAAAAAACCCTATTTGTGTTATTGGCTGACCTACATCCTATCATGTAATGATGTTTTACCAGGTCTCAGGGGCTCAGACACTATCTGCACTTGGCTGTAAGGTTTGTTATGGTAGAGAGAAGTCATCCCTTCCCCCCTCTCTGCAATCACTTCCATGATCACTTTTTACTATTTGTTTGCTTGGGAACACATCTGGAAGGAATCAGCAGTCCACTGCTCCAGGCATTATCCTTTGTACTTGTTGCAGACCCCATAACTTCCACACTCAACTGGTAAAATGAACTCCAGCCCAGTCCTTGCTCTCAGCGTGACATCACGCAGTGTCCGCACAAGAGGCTTTTAACCAGACCTATTTTAGGGCTTCCGGCTTTGCACCCCTTAATCACAGACATACAATACAAAACCTCGTTTGTATGGTGGTATCCAGACTAAATGGGGGCTGTATCTCTGGGTAAGTATGCTGAGAATTTTATGCAGATGTCCTCGGCTCTTAAAGTAATAAATGTGTCTCATTATCTAAAACTGAAGAAAAAAAGCCAAGACACGAAAAAGATGGTATTCATCTAAGAAGCACATATGTAGTATTACCATCCATGAATAAGAAAAGATGCAGCAGCACTCACCGATCCTTGAAGTAGTGTGGTTCCTTTATTCAATCATAATAAAAAAGCCTTACACAGCTCTGGGGGGTGTGCAAGACAAAGAAGTGTGCAGGTACCGACGACGGCCGTTTCGCGCTCGACACAGCGCTTCCACGGGTCAGTGGATGGTTATACTGCTTTTTCTATGCAAGCACCCGACATCCGAAGGCGAGTTTCTGGCATACACCAAGCATGACTGATGCCCGATTTCTGGTTACACTGGTGGTGCTACCTGCTTTTTTTTTTCTTTTTTTGATTGACTACTACATATGTAGTATTAGACCACATGCACACATTCAGTATTTGGGGAGTTTTTTACCTCAGCATTTGTAAGTCCAGGAGTGGGTGATACATACAGAAGTGCTGTGCTGATGTGTTTCTATTATAATTTTCCTCTGACTCTTCCTGTCTTCTTTATTACATTTCATTTATTACATTTCATCAGCCGAAATGTGTAGGTCTTATTCCTGTGCTGCTGGATGATTCGCACACTGTCTAAAACTGTTTTTAATTGTACAAATAAACATGGATTTTACTCACTTCAGACGACTCTTTCCTGATTCGTCACCTATAGCCTACTATGTCAATAAGTCCTATATCTTATGGTACAGATTTTTTTCTATCCTATGTAAAATATAGAACATCCAACTAATCTAGTTCAGATGGCCAAAAATAGGTGTGCATTCCCTACATACACGAGGTTGGCAAAGGCCAAAAATAGTTTTTGGGTGCCTGATAGGGGCTGTGGATATTTTGGACTTAAAGAAGCCCTCCTCCTCCCATCAAAATATTATCCTCTTAAAATATTTTATTATACAGCCCTTTGTACTTACAATTGCTAATTTTGCCTTTCTACCAAGCTAATTCTTCTGTTTTATCTGCTCTATGTAGAAACAGGAAGTCTCTTGTCCCTGCATTTATCATTTCCTTCTTCAATTTTTTACCCAGCTGCTCCAGTCTTTCCCCCTGCCAGGGACTTACAATTCCTCATTTTGCCTTTACATTACATTTAACCCCTTTCTGAGATATGACGTACTATCCCGTCGAGGTGGGTGGGCCCGTATGACCACCGACGGGATAGTACGTCATATGCGATCGTCCGCGCTCAAGGGGGGAGCCGATCGCGGCCGGGTGTCAGCTGACTATCGCAGCTGACATCCGGTAAAATGTGCCAGGAGCGGTCACGGACCGCCCCCGGCACATTAACCTCCGGCACACTGCGATCAAACATGATCGCAGCGTTCCGGGGGCATAGGGAAGCATCCAGGGGTCTCAGGGAAGCACGCAGGGAGCCCCCTCCCTGCGCGCTTCCCTGAGACCCGTGGAGCAACGCGATGTGATCGCGCTGCACCGAGGGTCTCCTACCTCCTCCTTCCTGCAGGCCCCGAATCCAAAATGGCCGCAGGGCTGCATCCGGGTCCTGCAGGGAGGTGGCTTACCAAGCGCCTGCTCAGTGCAGGCACTGGTAAGCCTGCAGCATTGTAAGTCAGATCGCTGATCTGACACAGTGCACAGCAAAGTGTCAGATCAGTGATCTTACACTATAACATGATGCCCAACCGGGGCAATGTTATAGTGTGAAAAAAAAAAATTCACATGTGTAAAAAAAAAAAACTAAAGAAAACATATTGTTCCCATAAATACATTTCTTTATCTAAATTAAAAAAATAAATAAAAGTACAGATATTTAGTATCGCCGCGTCCATAACGACCCGACCTATAAAACTGTCCCACTAGTTAACCCCTTCAGAGAACATTGTAAAAAATAAAAATAAAACGAGGCAAAAAACAACGCTTTATTATCATACTGCCAAACAAAAACTGGAATAACACGCGATCAAAAAAACGGATATAAATAACCATGGTACCGCTGAAAACATCATCTTGTCACGCAAAAAACGAGCTGCCATACATCATAATCAGCGAAAAAATAAAAAAGTTATAGTCCTCAGAATAAAGCGATGGAAAAATAATTATTTTTCTATAAAATAGTTTTTATCATATAAAAGCGCCAAAACATAAAAAAAGATATAAATGAGGTATCACTGTAATCGTACTGACCCGAAGAATAAAACTGCTTTATCAATTTTACCAAACGCGGAACGGTATAAACTCCCCCCCAAAAGAAATTCATGAATAGCTGGTTTTTGGTCATTCAGCCTCACAAAAATCGGAATAAAAGGCGATCAAAAAATATCACGTGCCCGAAAATGTTACTAATAAAAATGTCAACTTGTCCCGCAAAAAACAAGACCTCACATGACTCTGTGGACCAAAATATGGAAAAATTATAGCTCTCAAAATGTGGTAACGCAAAAAATATTTTTTGCAATAAAAAGCGTCTTTTAGTGTGTGACGGCTGCCAATCATAAAAATCCGCTAAAAAAGTAAATCAAACCCCTCTTCATCACCCCCTTGGTTAGGGAAAAATTAAAGAATTTAAAAAAGTATTTATTTCCATTTTCTCCCCTTTTCCTCATAGTTTGTAAGCTTGCGAGCAGGGCCCTCATTCCTCCTGGTATCTGTTTTGAACTGTGATTTCTGTTATGCTGTAATGTCTATTGTCTGTACAAGTCCCCTCTATAAGTTGTAAAGCGCTGCGGAATATGTTGGCGCTATATAAATAAAAATTATTATTATTATATATTATTTTCCCATTACGGTTAGGGTTAGGGCTAGGGTTAGGGTTAGGGCTAGGTTTAGGGCTAGGGTTAGGGCTAGGGTTAGGGCTAGGGTTAGGGTTAGGGCTAGGGTTAGGGCTAGGGTTAGGGATTGGGTTAGCGCTAGGGTTAGGGTTGGGGCTAGGGTTAAGGCTACAGTTAGGGTTGGGGCTAAAGTTAGGGTTGGGGCTAAAGTTAGGGTTAGGGTTTGGATTACATTTACGGTTGGGAATAGGGTTGGGATTAGGGTTAGGGGTGTGTCAGAGTTAGGGGTGTGGTTAGTGTTACCGTTGGGATTAGGGTTAGGGGTGTGTTTGGATTAGGGTTTCAGTTATAATTGGGGAGTTTCCACTGTTTAGGCACATCAGGGGCTCTCCAAACGTGACATGGCGTCCGATCTCAATTTTGCATTGAAAAGTCAAATGGCGCTCCTTCCCTTCCGAGCTCTGCCATGCGCCCAAACAGTGGTTTACCCCCACATATGGGGTATCAGCGTATTCAGGACAAATTGTACAACAACTTTTCTTGTCCATTTTCTCCTGTTACTCTTGGTAAAATAAAACAAATTGGAGCTGAAGTAAATTTTTTGTGAAAAAAGTTAAATGTTCATTTTTATTTAAACATTCCAAAAATTCCTGTGAAAAACCTGAAAGGTTAATAAACTTCTTGAATGTGGATCTGAGCACCTTGAGGGGTGCAGTTTTTAGAATGGTGTCACACTTGGTTATTTTCTATCATATAGACCCCTCAAAGAGACTTCAAATGAGATGTGGTCCCTAAAAAAAATGGTGCTGTAAAAATGAGAAATTGCTGTTCAACTTTTAACCCTTATAACTCCCTAACAAAAATAAAATTTGGTTCCAAAATTGTGCTGATGAAAAGTAGACATGTGGGAAATGTTACTTATTAAGTATTTTGTGTGACATATCTCTGTGTTTTAATTGCATAAAAATTCAAAGTTGGAAAATTGCAAAATTTTCAAAATTTTTGCCAAATTTCCATTTTTTCACAAATAAACGCAGGTAATATCAAAGAAATGTTACCGCTATCATGAAGTACAATATGTCACGAGAAAACAATGTCAGAATCACCGGGATCCGTTGAAGCGTTCCAGAGTTATAACCTCATAAAGGGACAGTGGTCAGAATTGTAAAAATTGGCCCGGTCATTAACGTGCAAACCACCCTTAGGGGTAAAGGGGTTAAATTAGGTCTCTGACATCGCATGATTAAAAACGGATTAAAAACTGACTAGATGAATCCTTCTAAGCTCTGTGTAGAAACAGGAGGTCAATATTCTCTGTATGAGTCGTCAGTCACTGCAATGTCACTGGCAGGGGGGGAAGAGTGGTGGAAAATATTTTTCTTCCTGAAAATTACAAAAATACAACCTGTTCTCACATTCCCTAATAGCTCAGTGTATTATTAGGTTCATTCCCAAGTGAAGGGTCATTGGTGCGAATCGAGTAGCAGCCATGAAGAAGATTTCCCAAGAGAAGAGAAACAGCGTCATCCAGGTCAACAATAGTGGTCTCTTGACCAAGAAAATTGTCAAACTACATCATGTGAGCGTCATGGCAGTTGGAAGAATACGAAATGAAGTCTGTCTGTCCATTCAGAAGCGAAAAGGTGGACGTTCAGGCAAAATATCAGAGTCAACAAGTTGGCTCATCCCAAAGTTTATCGGCTCTGGTGCAACAAACTTGGCAGTGGAGGTGGCTCATATGCTTGATAATAGTGTGATCACAGATGTCGATGCAATCACCGTGTGACACACATTACACAAGTCTGGAATGGTGGCCCAGAAAAAAGGTGAAGAAGCCTCAACTTCAATATTGCCATAAGAAGCATCGGTTCGAGTTTGCAAACAAGTGCGAAAAGTGGACTAAAGATTTGGAAAGGGTGATTTGGAGCAATGACACAAAAGTCAATAGACTAGGTTCTGATAGATGCAAGTGGGTCTGGAAGAAACAAGGGAAAAAGGGGTTAACGGATTGAGAAATTGAAGGAACTGTCAAGTTCGGTGGAGGAAGCCTGATATGGGGTTGTTTCACAGCCAAAGGCATTGGATTCTTGACCAGGACCGATAGTGGTCTCAATGCTGATCTGTTTGTGAGTATCCTACAAGATGAGTTACTTTGTACACTCAAGTACTATGGGTATGAAAAGGGCGACATAGTGTTCCAACAGGACAACAACACAAAGCATACGTCGAGATTGGCAAACACAGTGGCGTATCCAGGGGGGGCAGCCGGGGCATGTGCCCCGTCACAGCCGACAGGGGGGGCGCCAGCAGGCCGCCTGATGATGCGGCGGTCCAAGGAGGGGGTTGGCAGGGCCAGGGAGCGGGGGCTGTCTAATTATACTCACCTACTCCTGGCGCAGTCCCTGCAGGTCCCTGGCTGCCCGGCACTGCTGCTTCTTCCTGTACTGAGAGCGGTCACATGGTACCGCTCATTACATTAATGAATATGCGGCTCCACCTCCCATAGGGGTGGAGCTGCATATTCATTACTGTAATGAGCGGTAACGGTGATCGCTCAGTACAGGAAGAAGCAGCAGCGCTGGGGAAGCAGGGACTGCACTGCGCCAGGAGCAGGTGAGTATAATGGGGAGGGGGAGCGCAGCGCTGCGCGATATTCACCTGCTCCTCGTTCCAGCCGCCGGTCCGTCTTCTGCAGGGCGCGATGACGTAGTTAGTGCGTGCCCTCTGCCTGAATGTCAGTGCAGAGGAGACGGAAGATGGAGCGGCGGCTAGAACGAGGAGCAGGTGAATATTGAAAGTGCCGGGGGCCTGAGCGATGGAGAGGTGAGTATGTGATTTTTTTATCGCAGCAACAGCAAATGGGGCAAATATCTGTATCAGGCATCTTATGGGGCCATAACATTTGTGCAGCACTATATGGGGGCCATAACATTTGTGCAAACTGATCCTTTGCCCCGGGTGCAGGAAAGGCTAGATACACCTCTGGGCAAACAAATGGTTCAATAAGAATGAAGTACAGATGCTGGATTGGCCCCACAGTCCCCAGACTTCAACCCAATCAAACACTTGTGGGTAGAATTGAAGAAAAAACTATATACTTACCCAAGTGAGTCAACCAGTATGCACCAGGTTTGGGAACATGTAGAAGAGACCTGAGGTCAAATTTTGTTGAATCTGATGGAGAGCATGCCCAGAAGGATTTAGACAGTGTTGAAAGCCAAGAGTGGATTTACAAAATACTAACAAAACAATAAAAATTAAAATTTAGATCTTTAGGAGCAAAACTGTAAAAATGCAGTGACATGACAAAAATCTGCATAACTAATCAAATGCTAAATACCGTAGTTGCAAGTCAAATTTAAGTATGAGATATCCAAGATGATTGTCTATAAAATGGTGGCAGTCTCAAGTTCAAAGCAGAAGTGCATAATGAGATATGGAGCCTGAAAGACAAGAGTTCAAAACATTGTTACCCTTTTGCTCTTCACTGTAATATAATGATTGCAATATATTAAGATAAAATTTTTGATGGGATTGTAACCCCGACAGGCACGAATTAGAAACAAAACCAAGAGCAAAAATGTGCCAGGACAAAACTAAATATAAATTCTGTAAATCTTAATTTTTTTCATTAAAAGAGAGGGATTAATGTCCAAAAAGACAAATGCTGACATGAAAGGCGGGAAGGGGATGATTAGCCAAAAATGAAGAAAAGTACCCTAAAAAAGGAACAATACAAAGTGGTAGCTAAGCAAGAGATGTACGGACATTGATCCCTGTCACAGGATAATGGTTTGTTCCAAGATTATGAGTGACATGCATACAACAAGGTGAAGTCAAAGGATAAAAAAGCACATGATTAATCCAAATGTAAGAGAGATATAGAAGTGTAGATTAAGATGCCAACACTATTAAAGCCATGAGTAATAAGTAGTCTAAAGTGCAAATAGTACTTATAGCATTCAGGACATATTACCCACCACACACCGAAAGCCAACATAGGTTTCACCCATGCTTTGTCAAGAGCTTCGGCTCAGCACATATGGCAATAAGGATATTGCAGAACATTGAGTGAAAGCAGCAGTATTTTAATCTGATGCAGGTCCAAAACTAATTATTATAAGATACATAAAACATAAAAGATGAACTTTTACCTGGAACTGATGTCTGGTACATTACTGATGACTGGAAATCCATGTTGTTATAATTTCTACCTCTGTCTTGCCAATGTGCACCCAGATTCTAGAGAAACCATCGGGGTTTGCAAGCTGTAGTCTCCAATACACTGGATTATACTAGTGTTATACTAGTGTGCTACA
Organism: Ranitomeya variabilis; assembly: GCF_051348905.1. NCBI lineage: Eukaryota > Metazoa > Chordata > Amphibia > Anura > Dendrobatidae > Ranitomeya > Ranitomeya variabilis. Next base: position 493,829,225 of record NC_135233.1, on the reverse strand, counting down.
TACCCATTTGCTAGCACTAAGACGAGTGCAATGAAAAATAGCCGGCTTGCAATTTTTTTTATTTCCATAGAGTGCTGAATGTTGTACATTGAGTTACATGTGATTACATCAGACTGCTGGGGTTTTATATTATTGGAAATTAAAATTCTAGCATAACGTGAGGTTGTGCTGCTGTTTCTTAATTTGAGGGTCCTCAAAAAATGGCTTCATGGTTGCAATGGCTTACTCTGTACTTCTATAGTGATGTCAGTGTGTCCCTGTCTCTTTACTGTATTGTTCTCTTAGAAACATTGAAGCATTAATTCTGTGGCTATAATAGAGGTCTGGACATGATGGACTCTGTCCAATGTCTCGCTCTATTCGTACGTCTTTAAATGTTATTTTTCTATGTTGTGCTTAGTTCCACTCCATCTGTGAGTGGTTGACATCTCTTTCTAAATCTCGACTCTCTGGGTTCCCCAAGGACTGGACTGTGTAAATTTATCTTGTTCTTTAATTAGTTTGTCCTTTTAGGCATTGTTCTGATCCTCTGTTTAATGTCCTGTCGCAAATCATAACAAAACATGACCAGGATGCAGTGAGCTCATGATAAATTATACTTGTACTATAAACATGTAAAAAGGATATTTCTCTCTCCACTCTCTTATCTACATTGTGTCCAGGATTCACAGATTGTTACTATTGGCAGCCAGCTAATCCTTCTAAAAAAAGTGAGGTACCTGAGATGGGACCACAGACACAAAACATACACAGGGGTATTCCCAAAATCAAAATATGGTCTTAAAATAATGTACACATAAATGTATTTGTGCCAATATAAACAATTTTTAAAGCTAAGTCCATTTTGCACATATCACTACACCTTCTGGGCTCTACCTTTCAAATACCATTGGAACCGGTCTGCAGTTCCAGAGGCCCTGGTGGATCCTGCACAGTGTAGGGTCTTGTGATAGAAATATATATATATATATCATGTAGATCTCACTTGCATGTATACTCATATATACTCACAGCTAATATATACATTATAATCAATGGCTTAAAATGGCTGACATAAACTGATATAAGCCAGACAGACTGTATGGGGTTTTCCAGGCAAAAGCAGAACAACGCTAGATGTATTAAGTGATGATCAAATGTCTCAACTTTGTCCTAAATGCAGACAGCTAAATTTTAGTTGCTTAATCAGCATTCATATGTGCATTAATCACAATATTCCATATATAATTAGATAACCAATAACAGAGGACCTAGACAATATGGTAATTAACTAACCACCCCTAACCACCTCCTTTCTATATGCAATTATAAAACTATGTGCAGCGCCCCAGAGTCCTGGTCGTTGCAGTAATGTCGCTCTTCCACCAGGGGGAGTGATGTTACATCTGATTGTACTAAAGGAGTTCACCTGACCAGGTATCACAGTCACACACTACACTTCACACTCCAGTCCACCAGGGGGAGCAAAGGTTCTATGTACTAGGCCACTCCTCACACACGGGTAAAACTGGTGGGTTGGATAGGAAGTTAGACAGAAGCTACCTGGGTTTGACCCAGAGAGGACCTGTCAGGCAGACAGGGGGAGAAGGAGGAACATCTGAGCTGCAGACAGAGGGTCCCTGTCAGGGGTGGGATCCTGACAGAGGCTAAGCACGAGACAGAACATTACGGAGCTGCGCCTGCACCTCATTGCGGCAGCATCCTAAGAAAGGACACGAAGCGAAGTATATTGTGGAGAGTGAGAAACGAGATCACAGCACAAGGAGATAACACCGGGAGGAGTTCTGCCTTAAGACCGGCAACATCCTTCTGAGGCGCGTAGCCGGTGGTCGGAACACCGAGGGAGTAATAGGCTCTACGCATTACTTCAGAGACTGGCAGGACAGTCAATTCCAAGTTGGCTGCCCGACCTTAATACCTATGAAGACACTGAGGCAAATTGTGGGAGAGGGGCGTCAGTAGGGTTCCTATAAAATAGCTCCAGGCCTTCCCCGTCATACGGGTTGTCCTATCCATATCATCTGGGGGACAGAGAGAGAGAGAACATCAGAAACATCCACGAAAGTTGTGAGGACTATCCCGTGGTGCTCAGCAGGGAGGTACTACAACACACAGGCGCTAGTAGGAAGGCTACTGATTTCCACCTGCAAAGGGAACTCTGGATGTGCCTTCGGACCGGCCAGACTCAGCCAGCCCTGTGAACGGTACTCTGGACTGTGGACTCTGAAGTCTTCAGTAAAAGGTAAAGAGACTGCAACCTTTGTGTCCTCGTTATTCATTGCGCCTTATGACGTCCACCATCACCACCTACACAACTGGGAAGCCCTGGGGACATACTTCACCTGTGGGAAGGTACACCATCTAGCTGCCATTCCATCACCCCAGCGGACCCCTAGCAGCGTCGGTCACCCTGACCGAATACCACAGGTGGCATCACGAACACCGTACAAACAACTTCACCTTTAAGTGGATGCCCCTCAGAAGGGCCACGGACCGGGTCAGGCCACCGTGACATCCCCAGAACCGAGAGAGACAGACCCGGTACCGAGTACCCCACTGCCCTTCGCCTGGGGGCGATCCAACTTGGCATCACGAACAGGATCTACTTAAGCCTGAAAATCAGGTCATGTGTGCCTAAGAACTGTGACAGAACTGTATTGGAACTGTGATTTATTGCAAGGACTGTGTATTGCCATTTGCCGCCAAAACCGCCGCCATTACCGCGCCACGAGGAGCGCAGGAGAAGAAGAAGGGCGTGGAATTGTGGGCGTGAACAAACTGAGATGCGCGAAAAATAATGGCCGCCCAGTCTAAATATTTCTGTATCCTGAGGACGTGTCCGTCAGCAACCGAGGTCCGCCTCCTAATTCTCTATGGCGGGTGGAGACCGAAGAAACGAATCCATGATACAGAAGGAACGGAGCTGGAGACCAGAGGGGGCCTCCGAAAAAGAATGGCTCCGCACAGACCCCCGTCACCGGAGGACTACTCCAACATGCCACCGTTGGAGAGCCTGGACCCTTGGGAGCTGCCTATGGGGAGTCCACTGTCTGCGCCTTCACCAGTCCTGGCGCCTGCCTTAGGGGAGTGGAGTGGCGCTGAAGGAGTCACCTCAAGCACAGGTATCCGGTGCCGTGACTCCCAGGTAGATCGCCTTCCCTCCGCACCTGACCCGTTCGCCACCGCGACTACTAGAGCCCCGGCGTCCCCGTCACCTGACCCCACACCACCGGGGGGGCATGATCTTGGGCCCTTCCCATGGGGAGAGTACCGGAGGCATCTGATTGCTGAGTACGCGAGAGAGGTGGAGCGGGAGGCTCGCAGCAAGTTGTTGGATGGCTCTTTGCCGAAGTGGGGTGTCGTGATCGTGTACCAACCCCAGAGAGGGAAGGGCTTTGTCCAGGAGATCGGGTCGTCGGTGAGGGTCCACGTCACCCGGGAGGAAGTGGAGTCCTGCTTGTGTGGAACTGGTAAAGACCCCGTTCTGAAACTGGGAGATGCGGTAACCTACCGCCGGTACCAAAAGGAGAACAGCTAGTGGGCCCGGGATATCCAGAGATGCACAGCTCTCTTGGTGGTCTCCAGAATCCTGGAAGAAGAGCTTGCCGCTGAAGCCGCCGCAGCTAATCCTACCGTCCCTGGCATCATCCACCGGACCACACAGACTTTTATTGCCGCGCACGACCTGGTCGTGCAGGAAGAACAGACTCATGGAATGCACCTGGCGCCGGGAGTAGACTTGGATGCGAGTCTTCCTAAGCAGCAGAGGGCTACTTGTCCGGTAAAGCCCTGGTGGAGGCCGCCTCCTGAGTTACATGAATAAACCTCGAGACCCCGAAAACAGTAAATAGTTAACTGTTTGTTTTTCTGCTTTGCTGCTTTAAACCCGTTCAGGGTTATTCCTCTTAAAGGGATCCCTTTGTTGACCCAGGATCCCTATTGTTTCAAGTTAAGTTTTCTACTTTTTCTAAAAGACTGCCGAATCATGGACGGTGAATGGTTCACAAACTATCGCTGTATATAGTTTGCACCTTCTTAAAGGTGCTCTCTACTGGTTTTACAAAGAAGAGCTTTTTGAAGAGACTGTTCCTGATTACAGCGTGAAAGTTCTTGCTTTAAGCTGACTTGCAAATTGATTGTTTGCACTACCTCAGAAGAGACTTGATTTCCTCTTAAAGGGAATGGTTAGTTGTTGCACTTCGCCTAAAAGTGATAATGTTGCCTTAACTAGTTAGATAGTAATAATGTTCTTACATAGTGATAGTATGTAGTTAGAAGTAGAAATGTTAATAATGTTCTTTGAATAAAATTGAAGTTAAAGTAAATATTAGAATTTTATGAGAGAAAGCTAAGGAAAGATGCAGTAAGCCCGTAGGGGTAGACAGACAGTCCTGCATACGTGAAGTGAAAGAGAAATAAAGAGAATGTTGATTTGCACTTTTGAATTTTATGGTATACCTTTAGTGAGTACACGCCCTTAAAGGAAAAGTACTGTTTTGTAGATAGCATACCTGTACGGGTAATAATTATTATTCATAGTTAGTTAATTAATAAGTGTTATTTAAATTCATACGCACAATGTAAATATGTTCTTGTTTGCAACGTTCAAGTGTTCTCACCTCTCATAAAGGGAAGCATTGTTATATTTACTTGTTTACAGCATTCCCAAAATTTTGTATGTTTTTTGCTAACATGTAACACTCTCTAACACTCCAGCCCACCAGGGGGAGCAAAGGTTCTATGTACTAGGACACTCCTCACACACGGGTAAAACTGGTGGGTTGGATAGGAAGTTAGACAGAAGCTACCTGGGTTTGACCCAGAGAGGACCTGTCAGGCAGACAGGGGGAGAAGGAGGAACATCTGAGCTGCAGACAGAGGGTCCCTGTCAGGGGTGGGATCCTGACAGAGGCTAAGCACGAGACAGAACGTTACGGAGCTGCGCCTGCACCTCATTGCGGCAGCATCCTAAGAAAGGACACAAAGCGAAGTATATTGTGGAGAGTGAGAAACGAGATCACAGCACAAGGAGATAACACCGGGAGGAGTTCTGCCTTAAGACCGGCAACATCCTTCTGAGGCGCGTAGCCGGTGGCCGGAACACCGAGGGAGTAATAGGCTCTATGCATTACTTCAGAGACTGGCAGGACAGTCAATTCCAGGTTGGCTGCCCGACCTTAATACCTATGAAGACACTGAGGCAAATTGTGGGAGAGGGGCGTCACTAGGGTCCCTATAAAATAGCTCCAGGCCTACCCCGTCATACGGGTTGTCCTATCCATATCATCTGGGGGACAGAGAAAGAGAGAGAACATCAGAAACATCCACGAAAGTTGTGAGGACTATCCCGTGGTGCTCAGCAGGGAGGTACTACAACACACAGGCGCTAGTAGGAAGGCTACTGATTTCCACCTGCAAAGGGAACTCTGGATGTGCCTTCGGACCGGCCAGACTCAGCCAGCCCTGTGAACGGTACTCTGGACTGTGGACTCTGAAGTCTTCAGTAAAAGGTAAAGAGACTGCAACCTTTGTGTCCTCGTTATTCATTGCGCCTTACGACGTCCACCATCACCACCTACACAACTGGGAAGCCCTGGGGACATACTTCACCTGTGGGAAGGTACACCATCTAGCTGCCATTCCATCACCCCAGCGGACCCCTAGCAGCGTCGGTCACCCTGACCGAATACCACAGGTGGCGTCACGAACACCGTACAAACAACTTCACCTTTAAGTGGACGCCCCTCAGAAGGGCCACGGACCGGGTCAGGCCACCGTGACATCCCCAGAACCGAGAGAGACAGACTCGGTACCGAGTACCCCACTGCCCTTCGCCTGGGGGCGATCCAACTGTATGTGCAATAAATCATCAGTATTGATGGAATGTTTTTCTGTCACAATGGTGTACAGTCTATTCTTGATGAGCGCTCAAAATACTCAGTCTTATTGGGAACGGCCGCAGCACACACAGGGATAGATTTATCCAAACCAAATTTCCATAACAGTCTCAGCTTGCATCCTATCAGTATAGCTGTGCCTAGAACAGAACTTATATTTTGGAGGACATTAGTAAAACGGGCAGAACCCCTTAGTTACAAAGAGGGTCTTCATACCAGGATGCAGCAGTGTATGTGTGCTGGTAACTACTAGTGATGAGCGAGTATACTTGTTACTCGAGATTTCCCAAGCATTCTCGGCTGGTCTCCGAGTATTTTGGCGTGCTCAGAGATTTAGTTTATGTCGACGCAGCTGCATGATTTGTGGCTGCTAGACAGCATGAATACATGTGAAGATTCCCTAACAAACAGGCAATCCCCACATGTTTTCAAGGTGTCTAGCAGCCGCAAATCATGCAGCTGTGTCAACATAAACAAAATCTCCGAGCATGCTGAAATACTCGGAGACCACCCGAGCATGCTTGGGAAATCTCGAGCAACAAGTATACTCGCTCATCACTAGTAACTACACATATTTACATGTTTTTTTCATTCATCCCTGTACATCCTCTCTTGTTGTCTGGTTTGTGTATATACATACACTATTACTGCCCACTTCGCTGGGTGGGGAAGGGGGACAGATATAGGACTGATTAACGAGTTCAGCAAGGTATGTGGCCCCGGCATATTTACCATCAGAAGAAATCCAGGGAGCAGGGATAGCTAGAGCGCCCCTTGCATTAGGGATAGGTAAGGAGCCCCGGGTATACTGACAACAGAGCTGTGACACCTGACCTCTGAAGCGTCTGTCTGGACCACAAACTTCTTACTGAAGTCAGCTGCGACCAAGCCCTGCTGTTCCCATAGGGCAAGCTTCAACTCCTGCAATGCCATCTCCTCTTCGAAAGACCTCTTGTCCATCAATGTATTTGTGACTTTAAGGACGCTTATGATAAACCCCACCTTCCTCAGCGCATCCAGTACCGCCTCAACCTTCTGCAGATGACTTTCGTAATCCGACTGAAGATCACAATATTAGTGATCAGCTAGTATACTCGTTGTGAAGAAACCAGATTGTATCTTAATTTCCCAGACAACCATGTTTTTTTGCAAAACCAAAAGAACTGGCTTTTTATCTGTATATTGGCTTGTGAATTTAAGTGTTTATGTCTGGTGGGTCAAGAAGACAGACTTGCCAACTGATATACTATCTAACATACTGTGTAAAGGTACCGTCACACTCAGCAACTTTGCAACAAGAACGACAACAATCCGTGACGTTGCAGCATCCTGGATAGCGATCTCGTTGTGTTTGACATGCAGCAGCGATCTGGATCCCGCTGTGCCATCGCTGGTCGGAGCTAGAAGTCCAGAACTTTATTTCGTCGCCAGGTCGGCGTGTATCGTCATGTTTGACATCAAAAGCAACGACGCCAGCAATGTTTGACATGGAGCTAACAACCAGCGAGAACGAGAAGTGAGTCGCCGTTACGTCACTGGATCGCTCCTGCATCGTTCTGGAGTTGCTGTGTTTTAGTCCATGAGCCAAGAACCAAATTTGACGATATCGGTACCAAGCGGAGTGACTAATTCTCTTTGGTATTTTTAGGTAGATGCATGTCTGTAGTTTATTTTTTGATATGATAGCCCTTACATATACGTAGCTTATTAACCCCTTCAGCCCTAGGCCTATTTGTACCCAAGTGCCTAAGCCAATCTGACCTGTGCCACTTCATGGGCTAATAACTTTGGAACGCTTTCACCTATCCAAGCCATTCTGAGATTGTTTTCTCGTGACATATTGTACTTCACGTCAGTGCTAAATGGGAGTCAATATATTTTACCTTTCTATATAAAAAAATGCTAAATATTCGGAAATTTTGGAAAAATCGGCAATTTTTTAACTTTGAAATTCTCTGCTTTTTACAAAAATACTGATACCCCCCATAATAGTTATTAATTTACACTCCCCACATGTTTACTTCATATTGGCATCATTTTGAAAATGAAACCTTATTGTTTTACGACGTAATAGGGCTTATAGTTTTATGCGCAATTTTTCACATTTACAGCAAAACCCACTTTTCAAAGGACCAAGTCACTTCTGAAGTCACTTTAAGGGGCTTACATAACAGAAACCACCCATAAATTACCCCATTTTGCAAACTACACCCCTCAAGCTGTTCAAAACTCATTTTTAAAAACTGTTAACCCTTTAGGTGTTCCACAGGAATTTTAGCATGAGCCAAGAACCAAATATGACGATATCGGTACCACCCGGAGTGACTAGATGTAGTATTTGTAACAAAATTTAATCCAAGTTATGTAAATACACACTGAACATGTCATGTGCATATATATATATATATATATATATATATATATATATATATATGTTACTCCATAATATCTTCAACATCGGACTCTGAATCTGACTGTTGTTCTACTGGCTCGTCTTCAGTACCCTTGTTCTGGCATGTCTGTAATCTGCACATGTCTGTGCACTTCAGGCCATTGCTGAGGCAAGTACACTGAGGAAGTTCACATGACCGCACACACTTGCAGGACAGTAGCTGTATAATAGCTTCTGGTGCTGGTGCCCCTTGCATCCACTTGACAACAAGCTTTCCGTCGTTATCTATCATCCAACCGCAGTCTGTTGGGTTTGCAACCCATGGCTGGCTCTGCAGACTTCTCCTCCAGATCGCAGCCTGGTAGTTTGCACGCAGTGCATGCATGAAAAGGCAGTCCTGGCAAGGAGGGAGTTGACTTGACTCTACCACTCCACGTCTGGCACAGAACAGCTGATAACGGAGCCTGTTTACCTCAGTTGTTTGGGTAGTTGGCAGGTACATGTGGCAGGTGATTTCCTGTAACTTCTCAAAAAGTTCGGTAGACACTTCCCATGAACGACCAACTTCCTGAAAGGCATCCTGGTATGTCTTGTTCATCTTCAACTGCTTGAGTGTCGTCATCTTCCCACGGCCAGCGAATGCACTGACGGTGTCACAGCCTGTAAATGCATGCATACCAATCAATGAATCACATACGCTGCCTCCCAATGTTCGGCTCAGAGTGGTGATATCCAGGAATCTTGTCCGGTTCTGTGTACCGCATTTCTGGAACAGGTGGGATGGGATTTTGTGGCACATGCCCAGACACAGGACCATGACATCAGTATCCTCCGAAGTGATGATGACCGACTTGTAACCAGATTCTGCTGCATGAAGAGCATGGAGAAGGAGGCGTGTGTCTGCTTCTTCTTGATTTGACTTAAGGTCAGCAGCCTCTTCCCACTGTTCTTTGGTGATCTTAAAGCAGAGCTGCTCACATGTGACATACAGCTCCTTCTCCTCAAGCTTCTCCCTGTGGTGTTTCGCCTTCCATTCTTCTACCAGAAACTTTATGAGACTTGCCTTGTTGGAGGAACTACTTAGAAGCTTTTTCCACTGCTGGATGTTGTGCCCATGTTGAATGTTCTTGAAATGGATCCCTGTGCCTTCATATCTGTTGACTCTTTCTGTATCTTTGATGGATGTCTCCTTGTAGACGTCAAAGACAATATCAATGCGCTTGCTCTTAGCACCCTCATGGATAGCGCGACTCATTGCTGTGCCTGCTAGCTGGCCAAATGTTGCATTGTTTCCCTTCAGTTTCTGAACCAGGCTCATCCCATCAATGATGGTTGCAGAGGGCTCGGGGATCACTTCTGCAGGACGAGCATTCCTCTCCAACTCCCTTGCGAGGGCAGCCTTGTTGGTCTTGCGGATAGACCCATCACCATTGGCAAGTGCCCATGGCAATGGACCCAGGGGATGAGTCAAGACATCACTCATTTGTAGCTTTCTGTTCTCAGCTACAAGTATCATCTGGCCAAATAGGTTTCTGTCAGCCTTCAAAATTACCTCCTTGCCAAGACCTTGTCTGCGTGTCTTCATTTGGATGTTAGAGAACGTTTTAAGTTTGTTCTTCGTCATCTTGTCATGAAACAATGTAGTTGGCTTATCGGTACCCAAACGCTCATCCTTGAATGTTTGATATGCATCCTCTCCTATACTGTATGCCCCTTGAAGGTCTTTGGCTACATCTGGTGGTGCTACAGTCGCTGTTGACAAACTGATAAGTTCACCATTATGCTCTTTGTTGAAGGGGTTCACCCAACCTGTCTCCAGCAGTTGAACGAAAGATTGGACATCGGCTTCATCTCTTCTAATCCTAGACACCTGTAGGTCTGAATGGCTGAAGTCAGTATATTGTTGGCCTACCAGGGCCCTCAGCTGCCTCAAGTACATACTGCGGTACTCTGATGTCAGGTAGAACCTGGAAACAGCTCCAACTTTGAGGCTGAAGCCTTTTGTGCCCCCTGGTGTCTGGGTGTCTTTGTTGATTGTCTCTTCAATGGTCTGGTCCACAGGAATTCGTCCAAAAGGATTCTTGCTACCGATCTGGACCGAAAAGCCACCTTGCATGAAGTATTCATGGACCTCTGGGTGTTCTATGGGCAGCCGAGACATTGTGGCATAGTAATAGGTTAGGTATCGGGCATAGTTGACCTTGTCATAGGCAAAACACCATGGTATCATCTGTCGGATTGCTCCTAGGTGAAGCATCCAGTTGCCTTCTCTTGAAGCTCGAACCAGGGCCAGCATGGTCTCGACCATGTCCAAGTATGACATCCAGAATGCTGAGAGTTGTTCATTTCTGAGGGTCTCAAGATAAACTTGAAAGAGCTTCAGGGTAAGTGTGCAAGATTCATTATCCAAGAGCTTTTCGAAGGATCCCTGCGACACACTGATGCGAAAGTTTGTGATGTTCTTCAGTGTTTCATCCAGATGGTGAAGGTCCCTTGCATGGTTTTCTTCTAGCCATGGAAGGAAGTTTTTCCATGCAAGCCTCATAAGTGCTTCATAGACCAGCTTGTGTAGTCTCACTGCTCTGTTGTACCTCCGGCCGTCCATCACTCCAGACACTGATCCTTCAGCGATTACACCGGATTCAACACACAGATCTCTAAGGCCTGCATCCTGAAATAGGTGTCAGCCTCTACAGAGGGAGATAGGAGCTCTGCAGAGAAGACCGGAGAGTCCTGTTCAGCACAGAACGTGTATGTGTCAGTGTGTGTGCGTGTGTTGGGGCACCTCAGGGTGTCTTCAAATGTGACATAGCCCCCTAGATTTCTTCCAGTAAAATTTGCACTCCAAAAGTCATTTGGCGCTCCTTCCCTTCCGAGGCCTGCCGTTCCCCAATACTGCAGTGTACGACAACATATCGGGTGTTGTTGTGTTCGGGAGAGATTGGTGAACAAATAGTGGGGTGCATTTTTTGCTGGTACACCTCTTAAAAATAAAAAAATGAGCCTAAAATGACACCTTCATGTAAAAAATGCACTTTTTCCATTTTCTCAACCAAGTGTTTCCAACTACTGTGAAACACTGGTTGGGTCAAAGTGGTCACTATACCCCCTAAAAGATTCCTTGGGGGTGTAGTTTCCAAAATAGGGTCACTTTTTGGGGTTTCCACTGTGGGGGTACCTCAGGCAGCCTTCAAATGTGACATGGCCCCCTAGATTTCTTCCAGTGAATCCGCCACCCAAAAACCACATAGCGCTCCTTCCGTGTTGAGCTGTGCTGTGTGCCCATACTTTAGTTTACGAGTACATGTGGGGTGTTTCTATAAACTGCAGAATTAGGGTAACCAAGTTTGGGTTTGCCGTTAACCCTTGCTAGGTTGCAGGTAAAATTGGATTACAATGTAATATCTGGAAAAAAAATGAAATTTTGAAATTTCGCCTTCATTCTGCTAAAATTCCTGTGGAACACCTAAAGGGTTAACAGTTTTTAAAAATGAGTTTTGAACAGCTTGAGGGGTGTAGTTTGCAAAATGGGGTAATTTATGGGTGGTTTCTGTTATGTAAGCCCCTTAAAGTGACTTCAGAAGTGACTTGGTCCTTTGAAAAGTGGGTTTTGCTGTAAATGTGAAAAATTGCGCATAAAACTATAAGCCCTATTACGTCGTAAAACAATAAGGTTTCATTTTCAAAATGATGCCAATATGAAGTAAACATGTGGGGAGTGTAAATTAATAACTATTATGGGGGGTATCAGTATTTTTGTAAAAAGCAGAGAATTTCAAAGTTAAAAAATTGCCGATTTTTCCAAAATTTCCGAATATTTAGCATTTTTTTATATAGAAAGGTAAAATATATTGACTCCCATTTAGCACTGACGTGAAGTACAATATGTCACGAGAAAACAATCTCAGAATGGCTTGGATAGGTGAAAGCGTTCCAAAGTTATTAGCCCATGAAGTGGCACAGGTCAGATTGGCTTAGGCACTTGGGTACAAATAGGCCTAGGGCTGAAGGGGTTAATAAGCTACGTATATGTAAGGGCTATCATATCAAAAAATAAACTACAGACATGCATCTACCTAAAAATACCAAAGAAAATTAGTCACTCCGGGTGGTACCGATATCTGGCCCGGCTCATGGACTATTTGACATCTCTACAGCTACCTAAACAGCGGCTCTCCAGAGATGTAGTTTAGGTCGGCTCGTTGTCTATATCGCTGCAGCGTCGCTGAGTGTGACGGTACAGTCTGTAATAGTGACTGTACATTGAGTGTGTTAAGCTTTGTTTATTGATGTGTGCTTATATGCTAATAGTGCTACTTAATCCCATCACCATTGTTTACCTTATCTTGATGTTGGACTGAAGGGCCCTGGGTAATTCTAAAAATAGCTTACATGCCTTGGGTATAATAAGACTCAGAGATCACATCCTGAGAGACTGATTAAGGGTACCGTCACACAGTACCATTTTCATCGCTACGACGGCACGATCCGTGACGTCGCAGCGTCGTATGATTATCGCTCCAGCGTCGTAAACAAACAGTACATACTTATATTCCGGTGTCTGTCCCCCGGCGTTCTGCTTCTCTGCACTGTGTAAGCGCCATAGCCGGAAAGCAGAGCGGTGACGTCACCGCGTCACCGCTGTGCTCGCTTTCCGGCCGGCAGGCGCTCACAGTGCAGAGAAGCTGAGACACCGGGGGACAGACACCGGAATGTAAGTATGTACTGTTTGTTTTTTTTACGTTTACGCTGGTAACCACGGTAAACATCGGGTTACTAAGCGCGGCCCTGCGCTTAGTTACCCGATGTTTACCCTGGTTACAAGCGAACACATCGCTGGATCGCTGTCACACATAACGATCCAGCGATGTCAGCGGGTGATCAAGCGACGAAAGAAAGTTCCATACGATCTGCTACGACGTACGATTCTCAGCAGGGTCCCTGATCGCTGCTGCGTGTCAGACACTGCGATATCGTAACGATATCGCTAGAACGTCACGAATCATACCGTCATAGCGATGAAAATGGCACTGTGTGACGGTACCCTAACACAGAGCTATCAGCCAGACATTCTGCAAACCACCCAACAGACAAGAGAAAGGACTGCAGCCAATTCATCATGGCACCATTACGGGGGACACTGATCTATGATTCTATAGGAAACAACCCATGGGTTTTTGGCTCCAGTTGGAAGGACACAGATCTGATCCAGTGACCATCTCTGAACCATGGATCTGTTTGGAGAAAGCCAGGGTTGGGACCCGCTGGTCACCTGGTTCCATGGAGATGGTCAGATAAGCCAGGTGGTGACTCTCATGTCAACTGGCTTTGGACCTTGTATGGACTCTATGGACAGTTCTTGGTCATCTCCCTATGCTTGTCATTACCCCTTCTCTGTGCGTTCATTCACCGATGGAGTAGCGACCGTGGGAGCTCTGACATCATGTCAACTGGCTTTGGACCTTGTATGGACTCTATGGACAGTTCTTGGTCATCTCCCTATGCTTGTCGTTACCCCTTCTCTGTGCATTCATCCACAGATAGAGTAGCGACCCTGGGAGCTCTGACATCGTGTCAACTGGCTTTGGACCTTGTATGGACTCTATGGACAGTTCTTGGTCATCTCCCTATGCTTGTCGTTACCCCTTCTCTGTGCGTTCATCCACAGATGGAGTAGCGACCCTGGGAGCTCTGACATAACATCTACCATTATCTCGACGAGTCAGCAGAAGGGTGAGGCCCTGTAATGTGCACCATCTTGGGGTAATTGGGAGTGTTCTGTTTGCTGTTGTGTAGTGTGGTTCAATAAAGTATTGCCACACTGTTTTACCTTAACCCTGTGTTGTCTGTGTAGTGTATTGCCCACTGGGAGATAGAGTGGGCATTCAGTGGTATGAGCAGTGGTCCATGCAGTCTTGCTAAAGACAGCCGGGCCAGCGGACAAGAGCACCCACTGACCCCTTTTCTCCACACTCGTTATTTGGGTTTCCCCGAGAATTCTCAGGTGGTCTCCGAGTATTTTGGCGTGCTCAGAGATTTAGTTTTCATCACCGCAGCTGCATGATTTGCGACTGCTAGACAGCCTGAATACATGTGGAGGTTGCCTATTTGTTAGGGAATTCCCACATGTATTCAGCCTGTTTGGCAGCCGCAAATCATGCAGCTGCGGCGACGAAAACTAAATCTCTGTGCACGCCAAAATACTCGGAGACCACCCGAGCATGCTCGGGGGAAACCCAAGTAACAAGTATACTCTCTCATCACTACACAATATCGCCCAGGTAAGCCGTGGCGTTCTTCTTGTGAGGGGCTAGGTTATGGCCCTTTGGAAGGTGGAGGGGACTCCTTGAAGCCCGAAAGGCATTTTGGTGTATTGGAAGCAATCGTCAGTTGTAGAGAAGACCGTTGTCTCCTTGGCACTTTGGGACATGGGAATTTGCCAGTAACCTTTCGTTAAGTTAAGGGTGGTGATGTATCTGGCTGATCTTAGCCTCTCAATGAGTTTATTGACAATGGGCATCGGATAAACATCAAGTTGGAAACCTCATTCAGTTTCCTGTAATCATTACAAAAGCGCCATTCTCTTTCAGGCTTCAGCACAAGGACAATGGGGCTGGACCAGCGGCTCTTTGACTCTGCAATGATACCCAGGCTCAACATTCTCTTCACCTCCTTTGAAATCATCTTGTGGTGGTGTAGCGCCCCCACCGCCGCAGGGCCGAGGGGTACCCAGTACCGGGCCTACGAGTCTCTGCTTCTGGGGGTCGTCACGGCGGCTAGGCCCCGGTCCGTGACCCTGCCGTGGGGCGCACAGTGAATAATAGGTGTGGATGTTGGTGGTGCAGTTGTGGGGTGCAGGTCGCGGTAAATAACGAGGACACCAGGTTGCAGTCTCTTTACCTCTTTACTGGAGATCTCTGAGTCCTCCACCTTCAGAGTTCACTTCACAGGTGGAAATCAGTGCCTTCCTTCTTAGCGCTATGTGTTGTAGTCCTTCCCTGCTATGCTTACGGAAAGTACCGTGTGTCTGTTTCTTAAGTTCCCTCACAACTCGATTAAATGATGTTCTTCTAATCTTCCGTCCCTTCCTGATGTTACAGTTAGAACGGCACCCGTTTGTCGGATAGGCCTGGAGTTCTTCCGGGACCCTAGAGACGCCCCTCTCCCGCAATTGCCTCCCAAGACTTCATAGGTGATATGTGTTAGACAGCCCGCCTTAAACTGACTGTCCTGCCACTGTTTAGAGTATTGCTTGAAGCTGGTTATTGTAATACTCCCTCGGCGTTCCGGCCACCGGTAGTGCGCCTCAGTAGGATGTTGCTCCGGTCTTACAGCACGACCCCTACTGGTATTCTCCTATTGCTTGATCTCGTTTCTCACTCAGCACAATCTATCTCGCTTCTAGTCCTTTCTTGGGTCCCGCCGCTTCCCGGAGCTGGCGCGGACCCGTTACGTTCTTTTCAATGCCAAGCCTGTTGTGAATTTGGATTCTGGGCTCCCCCGGTGGCTACTGGTGGAATTGAACTGGTGTCTTCATCTTCTCTGTTCACCTGTTCCCATCAAGATGTGGGAGTCGCTATATAACCTTGCTGCTCTGTTAGTTGCTTGCCGGTCAACAATGTTATCAGAAGCCTCTCTGTGCTTGTTCCTGCTCCTAGACAACTACTAGATAAGTTGGACTCTTGTCCATGTTTGTTTTTGCATTTTGTTCCAGTTCACAGCTGTAGTTTCGTTACTGTGTCTGGAAAGCTCTTGTGAACGGGAATTGCCACTCTGGTGTTATGAGTTAATGCCAGAGTTTTAAAGTAATTTCTGGATGGTGTTTTTGATAGGGTTTTCAGCTGACCATGAAAGTGTCCTTTCTGTCTTCTGCTATGTAGTAAGTGGACCTCAAATTTGCTAAACCTATTTTCATACTACGTTTGTTATTTCATCTCAACTCACCGCCAATACATGTGGGGGGCCTCTGTCTCCTTTCGGGGTATTTCTCTAGAGGTGAGCTAGGACTAATATTTTCCTCTGCTAGCTTTATTTAGTCCTCCGGCTGGGCTGGGCATCTAGAATCAACGTAGGCATGCTACCCGGCCACTGCTAGTTGTGCGTTAGGTTTAGTTCATGGTCAGCTCAGTTCCCATCTTCCAAGAGCTAGTTCCTATATATGCTTATGCTATGTTCTCTTGCCATTGAGATCATGACAGTTTGACCGGCCCGCAAAGTGTTAATTGTTTGGGCTGAAGCAGGAGAAAAGAAGTGTTGAAGGGAAATTTTTTTTTTTTTTCCCCTCAGAGTTTTGCTGCCTAGCCCTTAATTGCTGTCTAGCTGCTTCTTACCTCCTCTTAACCCTTGAATGGCTCTGTGTCCACCTGTTTGTAATGGATCTTCAGAGTGTAACTGCAGGTTTGAATAATCTCGCCACGAAGGTACAAAATTTGCAAGATTTTGTTTGTCATGCACCTGTATCTGAGCCGAGAATTCCTTTGCCGGAATTTTTCTCGGGGAATAGATCCGGGTTTCAGAATTTTCGAAATAATTGCAAATTATTTTTGTCTCTGAAATCTCGCTCTGCCGGAGACCCTGCACAGCAGGTCAGGATTGTGATTTCCTTGCTCCGGGGCGACCCTCAAGACTGGGCTTTTTCATTGACACCAGGGGATCCTGCGTTGCTCAATGTGGATGCGTTTTTTCTGGCCTTGGGGTTGCTTTATGACGAACCTCATTTGGAGCTTCAGGCAGAAAAAACTTTGATGTCCCTATCTCAGGGGCAAGATGAAGCGGAAATTTACTGCCAAAGATTCCGTAAATGGTCTGTGCTTACTCAGTGGAATGAGTGCGCCCTGGCGGCGACTTTCAGAGAGGGTCTCTCTGATGCCATTAAGGATGTTATGGTGGGGTTCCCTGTGCCTGCGGGTCTGAATGAGTCCATGACAATGGCTATTCAGATCGATAGGCGTTTGCGGGAGCGCAAACCAGTGCACCATCTGGCGGTGTCCACTGAGAAGTCGCCAGAGAGTATGCAGTGTGATAGAATTCTGTCCCGAAGCGAGCGGCAGAATTTTAGACGGAAAAATGGGTTGTGTTTCTATTGTGGTGATTCTACTCATGTTATATCGGCATGCTCTAAGCGCACTAAAAAGCTTGGTAAATCTGTTTCCATTTGCACCTTACCGTCTAAATTTATTCTATCTGTGACCCTGATTTGCTCTTTGTCATCTATTACCACGGACGCCTATGTCGACTCTGGCGCCGCTTTGAGTCTTATGGATTGGTCCTTTGCCAAACGCTGTGGGTATGATTTAGAGCCTTTGGAGACTCCTATTCCTCTGAAGGGGATTGACTCCACCCCATTGGCTAATAATAAACCACAATACTGGACACAAGTAACTATGCGTATTAATCCGGATCACCAGGAGATTATTCGCTTTCTGGTGCTGTATAATCTACATGATGATTTGGTGCTAGGATTGCCTTGGCTGCAATCTCACAACCCAGTCCTCGACTGGAGAGCTATGTCTGTGTTGAGCTGGGGATGTAAGGGGGCTCATGGGGATGTACCTGTGGTTTCCATTTCATCATCCATTCCCTCTGAAATTCCTGAGTTCCTGTCTGACTATCGTGACGTCTTTGAAGAATCCAAGCTTGGTTCGTTACCTCCGCACCGAGAGTGCGATTGTGCCATAGATTTAATCCCGGGTAGTAAATACCCAAAGGGTCGTTTATTTAATCTGTCTGTGCCTGAACATGCTGCTATGCGAGAATATATAAAGGAGTCCTTGGAAAAGGGACATATTCGTCCATCGTCATCTCCCTTAGGAGCCGGTTTTTTCTTTGTGTCAAAAAAAGACGGCTCTTTGAGACCATGTATTGATTATCGGCTTTTGAATAAAATCACTGTTAAATATCAATACCCATTGCCGTTGCTGACTGATTTGTTTGCTCGCATAAAGGGGGCCAAGTGGTTCTCTAAGATTGACCTTCGTGGGGCGTATAATTTGGTGCGAATCAGGCAGGGGGATGAGTGGAAAACCGCATTTAATACGCCCGAGGGCCACTTTGAGTATTTAGTGATGCCTTTTGGTCTTTCTAATGCTCCGTCAGTTTTCCAGTCCTTTATGCATGATATTTTTCGCGATTATTTGGATAAATTTATGATTGTGTATCTGGATGATATTCTGATTTTTTCGGATGACTGGGACTCTCATGTCCAGCAAGTCAGGAGGGTTTTTCAGGTTTTGCGGTCTAATTCTTTGTGTGTGAAGGGTTCTAAGTGTGTTTTTGGGGTACAGAGGATTTCCTTTTTGGGATATATTTTTTCCCCCTCTTCCATTGAAATGGATCCTGTCAAGGTTCAAGCTATTTGTGATTGGACGCAGCCCTCTTCTCTTAAGAGTCTTCAGAAATTTTTGGGCTTTGCTAACTTTTATCGTCGATTTATTGCTGGTTTTTCGGATATTGCTAAGCCATTGACCGATTTGACTAAGAAGGGTGCTGATGTTGCTGATTGGTCCCCTGATGCTGTGGAGGCCTTTCGGGAGCTTAAGCGCCGTTTTTCCTCTGCCCCTGTGTTGCGTCAGCCTGATGTTGCTCTACCTTTTCAGGTTGAGGTCGACGCTTCTGAGATCGGAGCTGGGGCAGTGTTGTCGCAGAAAAGTTCTGACTGCTCCGTGATGAGGCCTTGTGCCTTCTTTTCCCGTAAATTTTCGCCCGCTGAGCGGAATTATGATGTTGGGAATCGGGAGCTTTTGGCCATGAAGTGGGCTTTTGAGGAGTGGCGCCATTGGCTTGAGGGGGCCAGACATCAGGTGGTGGTATTGACTGACCACAAAAATTTGATTTATCTTGAGACCGCCAGGCGCTTGAATCCTAGACAGGCGCGCTGGTCATTATTTTTCTCTCGGTTTAATTTTGTGGTGTCATACCTACCGGGTTCTAAGAATGTTAAGGCGGATGCCCTTTCTAGGAGTTTTGAGCCTGACTCGCCTGGTAACTCTGAGCCCACAGGTATCCTTAAGGATGGAGTGGTATTGTCAGCCGTTTCTCCAGACCTGCGGCGGGCCTTGCAGGAGTTTCAGGCGGAGAGACCTGATCGTTGCCCACCTGATAAACTGTTTGTTCCTGATGATTGGACCAGTAGAGTCATCTCTGAGGTTCATTCTTCTGCGTTGGCAGGTCATCCTGGCATTTTTGGTACCAGGGATTTGGTGGCAAGGTCCTTCTGGTGGCCTTCCCTGTCACGAGATGTGCGAGGCTTTGTGCAGTCTTGTGACGTTTGTGCTCGGGCCAAGCCTTGTTGTTCTCGGGCTAGTGGATTATTGTTGCCCTTGCCTATTCCTAAGAGGCCTTGGACGCACATCTCGATGGATTTTATTTCAGATCTGCCTGTTTCTCAGAAGATGTCTGTCATCTGGGTGGTGTGTGACCGTTTTTCTAAGATGGTCCATTTGGTTCCTCTGCCCAAGTTACCTTCTTCTTCCGAGTTGGTTCCTCTGTTTTTTCAAAATGTTGTTCGTTTGCATGGTATTCCTGAGAATATCGTTTCTGACAGAGGGACCCAATTCGTGTCTAGATTTTGGCGGGCATTCTGTGCTAGGATGGGCATAGATTTATCTTTTTCGTCCGCTTTCCATCCTCAGACGAATGGCCAGACCGAGCGGATTAATCAGACCCTGGAGACATATCTGAGGTGTTTTGTGTCTGCTGACCAGGATGATTGGGTTGCTTTTTTGCCATTGGCGGAGTTCGCTCTCAATAATCGGGCCAGCTCTGCCACTTTGGTGTCCCCGTTTTTCTGTAATTCGGGGTTTCATCCTCGATTTTCCTCTGGTCAGGTGGAATCTTCGGATTGTCCTGGAGTGGATGCTGTGGTGGAGAGATTGCATCAGATCTGGGGGCAGGTGGTGGACAATTTGAGGTTGTCCCAGGAGAAGACTCAGCTTTTTGCCAACCGCCACCGTCGTGTTGGTCCTCGGCTTTCTGTTGGGGATTTGGTGTGGTTGTCTTCTCGTTTTGTCCCTATGAGGGTCTCTTCTCCTAAGTTTAAGCCTCGGTTTATCGGCCCGTATAAGATATTGGAGATTCTTAACCCTGTTTCCTTCCGTTTGGACCTCCCTGCATCCTTTTCTATTCATAACGTTTTTCATCGGTCATTATTGCGCAGGTATGAGGTACCGGTTGTGCCTTCCGTTGAGCCTCCTGCTCCGGTGTTGGTTGAGGGTGAGTTGGAGTACGTTGTGGAGAAAATCTTGGACTCTCGTGTTTCCAGACGGAGACTCCAGTATCTGGTCAAGTGGAAGGGATACGGCCAGGAGGATAATTCTTGGGTGAATGCATCTGATGTTCATGCCTCCGATCTGGTTCGTGCCTTTCATAGGGCCCATCCTGATCGCCCTGGTGGTTCTGGTGAGGGTTCGGTGCCCCCTCCTTGAGGGGGGGGTACTGTTGTGAATTTGGATTCTGGGCTCCCCCGGTGGCTACTGGTGGAATTGAACTGGTGTCTTCATCTTCTCTGTTCACCTGTTCCCATCAAGATGTGGGAGTCGCTATATAACCTTGCTGCTCTGTTAGTTGCTTGCCGGTCAACAATGTTATCAGAAGCCTCTCTGTGCTTGTTCCTGCTCCTAGACAACTACTAGATAAGTTGGACTCTTGTCCATGTTTGTTTTTGCATTTTGTTCCAGTTCACAGCTGTAGTTTCGTTACTGTGTCTGGAAAGCTCTTGTGAACGGGAATTGCCACTCTGGTGTTATGAGTTAATGCCAGAGTTTTAAAGTAATTTCTGGATGGTGTTTTTGATAGGGTTTTCAGCTGACCATGAAAGTGTCCTTTCTGTCTTCTGCTATGTAGTAAGTGGACCTCAAATTTGCTAAACCTATTTTCATACTACGTTTGTTATTTCATCTCAACTCACCGCCAATACATGTGGGGGGCCTCTGTCTCCTTTCGGGGTATTTCTCTAGAGGTGAGCTAGGACTAATATTTTCCTCTGCTAGCTTTATTTAGTCCTCCGGCTGGGCTGGGCATCTAGAATCAACGTAGGCATGCTACCCGGCCACTGCTAGTTGTGCGTTAGGTTTAGTTCATGGTCAGCTCAGTTCCCATCTTCCAAGAGCTAGTTCCTATATATGCTTATGCTATGTTCTCTTGCCATTGAGATCATGACACAAGCCTCTGTCAGGATCCCACCCCTGACAGAGACCCTACTGTCTCTTCCTCCACAACACCCTCTGCCACTAGGTGTTGCTTCGTCCAATCCAGTCAGCTTTCTGATCTAACTTCCTGCCTGACCCCCAGTTTACCCACTATGGTGGGGAGTGGCCTAATGAATAGCACCCTTAGCTCCCCCCGGAGGCCCAGCTGTGAAATGTCTTGGTGACTGTGATACCTGATCAGATGAACTCCTTCAGTGCCATCGGACGCACCGTAGCTCCCCATAGTGGCGGAGCCACAGTACTGCAACGACCAGGACTCTGGGGCGCTGCACTCCCCCCTGGTTAAACACAGTACTCCGGGACTGGGAAGAAAACAACAATACAAGTTAGCAAAAAGACATACAGTTTTGTTGAGTGCAATAACAATAAGCATATTTGAACAGAGCTTCCCTTTATGGGAGGTGAGGACACTTGAACGTTACAAACATGGTTAACATTATGAATTACAGGTTATAAATAACTCCTGTTACCCAACCGGGTATTCTACTAAGTGCAAAATTGTTGAACAATAATTTAACTTTGCCTTTAAGGACATATACTCTTTATCCACTAAAGACCTTCCTTTAATCACATTATAAGGTATCTCAACTTTTTCATTCTCCTTCTTTAAATCTGCAGGACCGCCTGTCCTATCGGCACCAGACCTACTGCCTCTCCTTTCAGTTACAGGACCGCCCCGTTCAGCCAGGGCCTACTGCCTTTTTAACTACTATACACAGTATAGAACATAACATTACTTTCAGTTTTAGAGCACTGAGCCATCTCTTCTTGACTCCTATGAGAACTCAGGGTTTACCTTCTATCCCCATTAACTATCCATCAGCATTATCAAAAACATTTTCTATCGAACATTAGCCTTCTCATTATCTTTCTGTCTACTATGCATGCTGGACACCACGTCTATCTCCACGGGTCCACTGCATCCTTCTTCCATCTTTCACCTTTTTCTTCTCAGAGCACATTATCAATATTTCTTCACATTTAACCAGTTAAACACATATAACTTTTCTCATATAAACATTATCATCATTTCCTTTGGTCAAGACATTATTGCTACTCATCTTAAGCAATATTACTATCGAAGCGTGACAAATGAACATCCCCTTTAAGAGAGGACCAAGTCTCTGTGAGGTAGCGTATCTTCGCAAAGAGTCCTCCTTTAAGTAAAACCAGTAGGGAGCGCCTTTAATAAGGTGCAAACTATATACAAAAAGTTCGGATCATGCACTGTTCATGATTTCAGCAGTTCTGTAAACTTTGTGCAAAAACTTGAAAGACAAACAAGAAAACAAAACAATAGGGATCCCAGGTCCATAGAAGGATCCCCTTTAGAGTTAACCCTGAACGGGTTTAGCAGCAACATAAAAGCAATAAAACTGTAACTATTTACAAGTAAGAAAGTACAGTAAAATCTTACTGTGGTGAAGCGGAAGGTGGTCTCCTATCCGGGCTCACCAGACCAACGGGTCGCACTGGCGAGCCAGGACGCGGTTCCGGTCCCAGCAGCGATAAAATCCCTCGCCGGGAGGCCCTTCTTACTGGCAGGCGCACACGTCCCTCCGGGGCACGGCGAGGCCGGGCTTCTCGTGGTTCCGCGGGGCCGGGCTCCGCTGCTTTCCCCACGGGGTCACCCTCTTCCGGTGTTCCGGCAGCAGCCTGGAAGGCAGTACACCGCTGTACGCCTCGCGCCATCCAGCCAGCTTCTCCCGTAGCCCTCCTCCATCGGGTGTACGTCACCGCATCACCTGGCTCCAGGTCGCGGGGGAATCTTCCGCTGCAGGGCTCCACTTCTTCCCGTTCCACGTGGATTTGCAGTGGCTCCCCAATTTCCTGGATAACCCCGCGTCCATATCGGGGGTTGAATGAGATTACCACACCCCAGTGTGATGGCGGGATCTCCGGGGCTCTGACCAGATCAATCTGCGTTGCAGGCTGGGTTCGGCTCCGCCACGCTGTCATCAGACGCCGTAGATGCTCGGCGTCCGGCATGATCTTGAGGCCCGGCGTCGGTAGCGTACTTCCAGCTGCGGCCAAGTGGGAGGGAACAGGGGACACTGGGGCCAGACGGATCTCCGTGGGCTGGCCTAGCCGAGTGAGCGCGCGGGCATCGGCCTCCAGCCGGCGGGCTAGCTGTCGGGCCTCGGCTGCAGCCACACATTCCTCCGACAGCGGCAAAGGGGGTCGGCCCATTGGTGGCCCTGTGAGGGTCAGACCCCGCAGCGTTGGCGCTTCTGGGGCTATGTCAGGTTGCACAGCCTCCGGCCGGGCTGGGTCGGCCCCACGTGGTGCTCCTGGTGTCGCCATCTTTGCCTTTCTTCCAATGTCTTCTTCCCGCGGTCTCTTTCGTGGGCGGCCCCGTCCCCATGGTCTCCACCCTCCAACCAAGATCAGGAGGCGGACCTCGGCTGTTGACGGGCACGTCCTCAGGACACAGAAATACTTAGACTGGGCGGCCATCGCTGTTCGCGCTCTCCAGCTCGTCTACGCCCACTTCACGCCCCTCTTCTCTTCTTACGCTCTCTTCAGCGCTGTAATGGCGGCGGATTTTGGCGGCAAATGGCGCAGCACCGTCCTTGCGATAAAGTACAGTCCAAGCACAACAAATCACAGTTCCTAGGCACACATGACCTGATTCTTCAGGCTTAAGTAGATCCTGTTCGTGACGCCAAGTTGTAGCGCCCCCACCGCCGCAGGGCCGAGGGGTACCCGGTACCGGGCCTACGAGTCTCTGCTTCTGGGGGTCGTCACGGCGGCTAGGCCCCGGTCCGTGACCCTGCCGTGGGGCGCACAGTGAATAATAGGTGTGGATGTTGGTGGTGCAGTTGTGGGGTGCAGGTCGCGGTAAATAACGAGGACACCAGGTTGCAGTCTCTTTACCTCTTTACTGGAGATCTCTGAGTCCTCAGTCCAGAATATGGTTCACCAGGCTGCGCAAGTCCGGCCGGTCCAATGGCACCTTCAGAGTTCACTTCACAGGTGGAAATCAGTGCCTTCCTTCTTAGCGCTATGTGTTGTAGTCCTTCCCTGCTATGCTTACGGAAAGTACCCCACAACCGTTGTGTCTGTTTCTTAAGTTCCCTCACAACTCGATTAAATGATGTTCTTCTAATCTTCCGTCCCTTCCTGATGTTACAGTTAGAACGGCACCCGTTTGTCGGATAGGCCTGGAGTTCTTCCGGGACCCTAGAGACGCCCCTCTCCCGCAATTGCCTCCCAAGACTTCATAGGTGATATGTGTTAGACAGCCCGCCTTAAACTGACTGTCCTGCCACTGTTTAGAGTATTGCTTGAAGCTGGTTATTGTAATACTCCCTCGGCGTTCCGGCCACCGGTAGTGCGCCTCAGTAGGATGTTGCTCCGGTCTTACAGCACGACCCCTACTGGTATTCTCCTATTGCTTGATCTCGTTTCTCACTCAGCACAATCTATCTCGCTTCTAGTCCTTTCTTGGGTCCCGCCGCTTCCCGGAGCTGGCGCGGACCCGTTACGTTCTTTTCAATGCCAAGCCTCTGTCAGGATCCCACCCCTGACAGAGACCCTACTGTCTCTTCCTCCACAACACCCTCTGCCACTAGGTGTTGCTTCGTCCAATCCAGTCAGCTTTCTGATCTAACTTCCTGCCTGACCCCCAGTTTACCCACTATGGTGGGGAGTGGCCTAATGAATAGCACCCTTAGCTCCCCCCGGAGGCCCAGCTGTGAAATGTCTTGGTGACTGTGATACCTGATCAGATGAACTCCTTCAGTGCCATCGGACGCACCGTAGCTCCCCATAGTGGCGGAGCCACAGTACTGCAACGACCAGGACTCTGGGGCGCTGCACTCCCCCCTGGTTAAACACAGTACTCCGGGACTGGGAAGAAAACAACAATACAAGTTAGCAAAAAGACATACAGTTTTGTTGAGTGCAATAACAATAAGCATATTTGAACAGAGCTTCCCTTTATGGGAGGTGAGGACACTTGAACGTTACAAACATGGTTAACATTATGAATTACAGGTTATAAATAACTCCTGTTACCCAACCGGGTATTCTACTAAGTGCAAAATTGTTGAACAATAATTTAACTTTGCCTTTAAGGACATATACTCTTTATCCACTAAAGACCTTCCTTTAATCACATTATAAGGTATCTCAACTTTTTCATTCTCCTTCTTTAAATCTGCAGGACCGCCTGTCCTATCGGCACCAGACCTACTGCCTCTCCTTTCAGTTACAGGACCGCCCCGTTCAGCCAGGGCCTACTGCCTTTTTAACTACTATACACAGTATAGAACATAACATTACTTTCAGTTTTAGAGCACTGAGCCATCTCTTCTTGACTCCTATGAGAACTCAGGGTTTACCTTCTATCCCCATTAACTATCCATCAGCATTATCAAAAACATTTTCTATCGAACATTAGCCTTCTCATTATCTTTCTGTCTACTATGCATGCTGGACACCACGTCTATCTCCACGGGTCCACTGCATCCTTCTTCCATCTTTCACCTTTTTCTTCTCAGAGCACATTATCAATATTTCTTCACATTTAACCAGTTAAACACATATAACTTTTCTCATATAAACATTATCATCATTTCCTTTGGTCAAGACATTATTGCTACTCATCTTAAGCAATATTACTATCGAAGCGTGACAAATGAACATCCCCTTTAAGAGAGGACCAAGTCTCTGTGAGGTAGCGTATCTTCGCAAAGAGTCCTCCTTTAAGTAAAACCAGTAGGGAGCGCCTTTAATAAGGTGCAAACTATATACAAAAAGTTCGGATCATGCACTGTTCATGATTTCAGCAGTTCTGTAAACTTTGTGCAAAAACTTGAAAGACAAACAAGAAAACAAAACAATAGGGATCCCAGGTCCATAGAAGGATCCCCTTTAGAGTTAACCCTGAACGGGTTTAGCAGCAACATAAAAGCAATAAAACTGTAACTATTTACAAGTAAGAAAGTACAGTAAAATCTTACTGTGGTGAAGCGGAAGGTGGTCTCCTATCCGGGCTCACCAGACCAACGGGTCGCACTGGCGAGCCAGGACGCGGTTCCGGTCCCAGCAGCGATAAAATCCCTCGCCGGGAGGCCCTTCTTACTGGCAGGCGCACACGTCCCTCCGGGGCACGGCGAGGCCGGGCTTCTCGTGGTTCCGCGGGGCCGGGCTCCGCTGCTTTCCCCACGGGGTCACCCTCTTCCGGTGTTCCGGCAGCAGCCTGGAAGGCAGTACACCGCTGTACGCCTCGCGCCATCCAGCCAGCTTCTCCCGTAGCCCTCCTCCATCGGGTGTACGTCACCGCATCACCTGGCTCCAGGTCGCGGGGGAATCTTCCGCTGCAGGGCTCCACTTCTTCCCGTTCCACGTGGATTTGCAGTGGCTCCCCAATTTCCTGGATAACCCCGCGTCCATATCGGGGGTTGAATGAGATTACCACACCCCAGTGTGATGGCGGGATCTCCGGGGCTCTGACCAGATCAATCTGCGTTGCAGGCTGGGTTCGGCTCCGCCACGCTGTCATCAGACGCCGTAGATGCTCGGCGTCCGGCATGATCTTGAGGCCCGGCGTCGGTAGCGTACTTCCAGCTGCGGCCAAGTGGGAGGGAACAGGGGACACTGGGGCCAGACGGATCTCCGTGGGCTGGCCTAGCCGAGTGAGCGCGCGGGCATCGGCCTCCAGCCGGCGGGCTAGCTGTCGGGCCTCGGCTGCAGCCACACATTCCTCCGACAGCGGCAAAGGGGGTCGGCCCATTGGTGGCCCTGTGAGGGTCAGACCCCGCAGCGTTGGCGCTTCTGGGGCTATGTCAGGTTGCACAGCCTCCGGCCGGGCTGGGTCGGCCCCACGTGGTGCTCCTGGTGTCGCCATCTTTGCCTTTCTTCCAATGTCTTCTTCCCGCGGTCTCTTTCGTGGGCGGCCCCGTCCCCATGGTCTCCACCCTCCAACCAAGATCAGGAGGCGGACCTCGGCTGTTGACGGGCACGTCCTCAGGACACAGAAATACTTAGACTGGGCGGCCATCGCTGTTCGCGCTCTCCAGCTCGTCTACGCCCACTTCACGCCCCTCTTCTCTTCTTACGCTCTCTTCAGCGCTGTAATGGCGGCGGATTTTGGCGGCAAATGGCGCAGCACCGTCCTTGCGATAAAGTACAGTCCAAGCACAACAAATCACAGTTCCTAGGCACACATGACCTGATTCTTCAGGCTTAAGTAGATCCTGTTCGTGACGCCAAGTTGTAGCGCCCCCACCGCCGCAGGGCCGAGGGGTACCCGGTACCGGGCCTACGAGTCTCTGCTTCTGGGGGTCGTCACGGCGGCTAGGCCCCGGTCCGTGACCCTGCCGTGGGGCGCACAGTGAATAATAGGTGTGGATGTTGGTGGTGCAGTTGTGGGGTGCAGGTCGCGGTAAATAACGAGGACACCAGGTTGCAGTCTCTTTACCTCTTTACTGGAGATCTCTGAGTCCTCAGTCCAGAATATGGTTCACCAGGCTGCGCAAGTCCGGCCGGTCCAATGGCACCTTCAGAGTTCACTTCACAGGTGGAAATCAGTGCCTTCCTTCTTAGCGCTATGTGTTGTAGTCCTTCCCTGCTATGCTTACGGAAAGTACCCCACAACCGTTGTGTCTGTTTCTTAAGTTCCCTCACAACTCGATTAAATGATGTTCTTCTAATCTTCCGTCCCTTCCTGATGTTACAGTTAGAACGGCACCCGTTTGTCGGATAGGCCTGGAGTTCTTCCGGGACCCTAGAGACGCCCCTCTCCCGCAATTGCCTCCCAAGACTTCATAGGTGATATGTGATAGACAGCCACCCTTAAACTGACTGTCCTGCCACTGTTTAGAGTATTGCTTGAAGCTGGTTATTGTAATACTCCCTCGGCGTTCCGGCCACCGGTAGTGCGCCTCAGTAGGATGTTGCTCCGGTCTTACAGCACGACCCCTACTGGTATTCTCCTATTGCTTGATCTCGTTTCTCACTCAGCACAATCTATCTCGCTTCTAGTCCTTTCTTGGGTCCCGCCGCTTCCCGGAGCTGGCGCGGACCCGTTACGTTCTTTTCAATGCCAAGCCTCTGTCAGGATCCCACCCCTGACAGAGACCCTACTGTCTCTTCCTCCACAACACCCTCTGCCACTAGGTGTTGCTTCGTCCAATCCAGTCAGCTTTCTGATCTAACTTCCTGCCTGACCCCCAGTTTACCCACTATGGTGGGGAGTGGCCTAATGAATAGCACCCTTAGCTCCCCCCGGAGGCCCAGCTGTGAAATGTCTTGGTGACTGTGATACCTGATCAGATGAACTCCTTCAGTGCCATCGGACGCACCGTAGTTCCCCATAGTGGCGGAGCCACAGTACTGCAACGACCAGGACTCTGGGGCGCTGCACTCCCCCCTGGTTAAACACAGTACTCCG
Organism: Ranitomeya variabilis; assembly: GCF_051348905.1. Taxonomy (NCBI): domain Eukaryota; kingdom Metazoa; phylum Chordata; class Amphibia; order Anura; family Dendrobatidae; genus Ranitomeya; species Ranitomeya variabilis. Next base: position 493,800,332 of record NC_135233.1, on the reverse strand, counting down.
GGACTGGGAAGAAAACAACAATACAAGTTAGCAAAAAGACATACAGTTTTGTTGAGTGCAATAACAATAAGCATATTTGAACAGAGCTTCCCTTTATGGGAGGTGAGGACACTTGAACGTTACAAACATGGTTAACATTATGAATTACAGGTTATAAATAACTCCTGTTACCCAACCGGGTATTCTACTAAGTGCAAAATTGTTGAACAATAATTTAACTTTGCCTTTAAGGACATACACTCTTTATCCACTAAAGACCTTCCTTTAATCACATTATAAGGTATCTCAACTTTTTCATTCTCCTTCTTTAAATCTGCAGGACCGCCTGTCCTATCGGCACCAGACCTACTGCCTCTCCTTTCAGTTACAGGACCGCCCCGTTCAGCCAGGGCCTACTGCCTTTTCAACTACTATACACAGTATAGAACATAACATTACTTTCAGTTTTAGAGCACTGAGCCATCTCTTCTTGACTCCTATGAGAACTCAGGGTTTACCTTCTATCCCCATTAACTATCCATCAGCATTATCAAAAACATTTTCTATCGAACATTAGCCTTCTCATTATCTTTCTGTCTACTATGCATGCTGGACACCACGTCTATCTCCACGGGTCCACTGCATCCTTCTTCCATCTTTCACCTTTTTCTTCTCAGAGCACATTATCAATATTTCTTCACATTTAACCAGTTAAACACATATAACTTTTCTCATATAAACATTATCATCATTTCCTTTGGTCAAGACATTATTGCTACTCATCTTAAGCAATATTACTATCGAAGCGTGACAAATGAACATCCCCTTTAAGAGAGGACCAAGTCTCTGTGAGGTAGCGTATCTTCGCAAAGAGTCCTCCTTTAAGTAAAACCAGTAGGGAGCGCCTTTAATAAGGTGCAAACTATATACAAAAAGTTCGGATCATGCACTGTTCATGATTTCAGCAGTTCTGTAAACTTTGTGCAAAAACTTGAAAGACAAACAAGAAAACAAAACAATAGGGATCCCAGGTCCATAGAAGGATCCCCTTTAGAGTTAACCCTGAACGGGTTTAGCAGCAACATAAAAGCAATAAAACTGTAACTATTTACAAGTAAGAAAGTACAGTAAAATCTTACTGTGGTGAAGCGGAAGGTGGTCTCCTATCCGGGCTCACCAGACCAACGGGTCGCACTGGCGAGCCAGGACGCGGTTCCGGTCCCAGCAGCGATAAAATCCCTCGCCGGGAGGCCCTTCTTACTGGCAGGCGCACACGTCCCTCCGGGGCACGGCGAGGCCGGGCTTCTCGTGGTTCCGCGGGGCCGGGCTCCGCTGCTTTCCCCACGGGGTCACCCTCTTCCGGTGTTCCGGCAGCAGCCTGGAAGGCAGTACACCGCTGTACGCCTCGCGCCATCCAGCCAGCTTCTCCCGTAGCCCTCCTCCATCGGGTGTACGTCACCGCATCACCTGGCTCCAGGTCGCGGGGGAATCTTCCGCTGCAGGGCTCCACTTCTTCCCGTTCCACGTGGATTTGCAGTGGCTCCCCAATTTCCTGGATAACCCCACGTCCATATCGGGGGTTGAATGAGATTACCACACCCCAGTGTGATGGCGGGATCTCCGGGGCTCTGACCAGATCAATCTGCGTTGCAGGCTGGGTTCGGCTCCGCCACGCTGCCATCAGACGCCGTAGATGCTCGGCGTCCGGCATGATCTTGAGGCCCGGCGTCGGTAGCGTACTTCCAGCCGCGGCCAAGTGGGAGGGAACAGGGGACACTGGGGCCAGACGGATCTCCGTGGGCTGGCCTAGCCGAGTGAGCGCGCGGGCATCGGCCTCCAGCCGGCGGGCTAGCTGTCGGGCCTCGGCTGCAGCCACACATTCCTCCGACAGCGGCAAAGGGGGTCGGCCCATTGGTGGCCCTGTGAGGGTCAGACCCCGCAGCGTTGGCGCTTCTGGGGCTATGTCAGGTTGCACAGCCTCCGGCCGGGCTGGGTCGGCCCCACGTGGTGCTCCTGGTGTCGCCATCTTTGCCTTTCTTCCAATGTCTTCTTCCCGCGGTCTCTTTCGTGGGCGGCCCCGTCCCCATGGTCTCCACCCTCCAACCAAGATCAGGAGGCGGACCTCGGCTGTTGACGGGCACGTCCTCAGGACACAGAAATACTTAGACTGGGCGACCATCGCTGTTCGCGCTCTCCAGCTCGTCTACGCCCACTTCACGCCCCTCTTCTCTTCTTACGCTCTCTTCAGCGCTGTAATGGCGGCGGATTTTGGCGGCAAATGGCGCAGCACCGTCCTTGCGATAAAGTACAGTCCAAGCACAACAAATCACAGTTCCTAGGCACACATGACCTGATTCTTCAGGCTTAAGTAGATCCTGTTCGTGACGCCAAGTTGTAGCGCCCCCACCGCCGCAGGGCCGAGGGGTACCCGGTACCGGGCCTACGAGTCTCTGCTTCTGGGGGTCGTCACGGCGGCTAGGCCCCGGTCCGTGACCCTGCCGTGGGGCGCACAGTGAATAATAGGTGTGGATGTTGGTGGTGCAGTTGTGGGGTGCAGGTCGCGGTAAATAACGAGGACACCAGGTTGCAGTCTCTTTACCTCTTTACTGGAGATCTCTGAGTCCTCAGTCCAGAATATGGTTCACCAGGCTGCGCAAGTCCGGCCGGTCCAATGGCACCTTCAGAGTTCACTTCACAGGTGGAAATCAGTGCCTTCCTTCTTAGCGCTATGTGTTGTAGTCCTTCCCTGCTATGCTTACGGAAAGTACCCCACAACCATTGTGTCTGTTTCTTAAGTTCCCTCACAACTCGATTAAATGATGTTCTTCTAATCTTCCGTCCCTTCCTGATGTTACAGTTAGAACGGCACCCGTTTGTCGGATAGGCCTGGAGTTCTTCCGGGACCCTAGAGACGCCCCTCTCCCGCAATTGCCTCCCAAGACTTCATAGGTGATATGTGTTAGACAGCCCGCCTTAAACTGACTGTCCTGCCGCTGTTTAGAGTATTGCTTGAAGCTGGTTATTGTAATACTCCCTCGGCATTCCGGCCACCGGTAGTGCGCCTCAGTAGGATGTTGCTCCGGTCTTACAGCACGACCCCTACTGGTATTCTCCTATTGCTTGATCTCGTTTCTCACTCAGCACAATCTATCTCGCTTCTAGTCCTTTCTTGGGTCCCGCCGCTTCCCGGAGCTGGCGCGGACCCGTTACGTTCTTTTCAATGCCAAGCCTCTGTCAGGATCCCACCCCTGACAGAGACCCTACTGTCTCTTCCTCCACAACACCCTCTGCCACTAGGTGTTGCTTCGTCCAATCCAGTCAGCTTTCTGATCTAACTTCCTGCCTGACCCCCAGTTTACCCACTATGGTGGGGAGTGGCCTAATGAATAGCACCCTTAGCTCCCCCCGGAGGCCCAGCTGTGAAATGTCTTGGTGACTGTGATACCTGATCAGATGAACTCCTTCAGTGCCATCGGACGCACCGTAGCTCCCCATAGTGGCGGAGCCACAGTACTGCAACGACCAGGACTCTGGGGCGCTGCACTGGACTTTGGGAATTCAATATGCCTTTAGGTTTTCCCGTACATCCGTTTCCATCAGGATTTCGTGCGTAAATCCCAGCAAGTCTGAAAACAGGTCTCAGTTCAGCTAAAGCAGTTCTCGGCTCTGTTGTTTCTGAGCCAGGAATAGTATTTCTGCCACCCTTCAGAATTGGCTTCCAGGCACGTAGCTTTTACCAGTTCCCTGTCTCGCCACGGCTTAAGCAGGTTGACATGGTACATCTAGTAGGGTTTTCTTCTCCCTGGCTGGTCATCCTTGTAGTTGACATCACACAGCTTTTCAACCAAGTCATATGGCCCCTGCCACTTGGCCAAAAATGTGCTTTCGATGGTAGGAATCAGCACTAACATCCAATCTCCAAGGCTAAACTGTCTCAGCCTTGCGGACCAATTGTAGACTCTTGCCTGGGCCTCTTGCTCCTGAAGGAGACTCTCTCACAATCAGTATCACCTCCACAATCCTTTCCATCATCTGGACCACATGCTCAATGATGCTCTGGTGGGGTATAACCTCTGTTTCCTTTGTCTCCTTTGCAATATCGAAAAGTCCCCGAGGGTACCGGACGTACAACAGTTCGGACTGTGAAAACCCATAGAGGTCTGTGGAACTTCCCTAATAGAAAACAGCAGATGCCCAGATGCACACCCAATACATGAGAATGGGCCAGGTCTAACACCCTACGCCTATAGGGTCCCCGTACTAACAGGTGCTTTACTAACTACCCCCTCAGTTTAGTAACCTGGTATAGCAAGTCCTCATTTACAGCAAAGTATGGAAATCTGGTGTCAGCCCCCGGCTCTTGAGCAACCCTATTCAGAACTGTCACATAATCAAATGTCCCTTTTAAATGTAAAATCCTTCATTTGAGCAGTCCCCAAATTTCCTGCAGCTCATGAATGTCGGCCTCACAGGTCACTGTCTCGTCACCAGCAAGGATACGTGGGAAAACTCATCCGCCTCCGACTGCGATGGGGATTCTTTATGGTCAAACCTACACTTATCTGAGTAAATTGACACTGCTGCCTTTTGCCATAAGTCCCAGAATAAGCTAAGATCCCACCCTATTATTATTGGATGTAGCAGATCTTTAACTACTTCGACCTCATGGGACTCAGTGCCACAGTTTGTTTTTATGGTTACTCTGGTGGCAGGGTAGTCCTTGGCGTCCCCAAGACTACAACGGACGACCACGAGCTTTCCAGGGATCAACTGGTGGGGAGTGTGTCCCTTACTGGGGTCACCAAACTCCCGAGTCTGAGAATTCAGACACCAGAACTCCATTTATGGTTATGGGACATGCCTGCGGCCCATTGCTGGGTTGACAATCTACACTGCAGGCGGAAAGGCATAATACGAACAGTGCCTCCCTACACTGCCCAGGAAGTGAAACCTCCAACAAATCAAGTCCCTACTAGTGGCCTTTGACAAGAGCTCAGGGGCCCATTGGGACCTTGGACTCCCCCCAGTTGTGGCTCTATTACCCTTCTTTTGAGAGGCTCCTATTGGTTACCCCAGTACGTGGTTGTGACAACGCCTGGTTTCCTTAAGGACTTTTTAACCATCTGGTATCATTCTACTAGACCGACCAGGTCATTCACATTCCAGGGGTCTCCCTGAGCAACCTAACATAGTCACTCAGGAAGGTGCCAATATTTCAGTTTTTAATTTGGCATACTCCTGTACTTCCTGTAAGGTCAGGTCATAATAAGCCTTTTGGGGCTCGCCAGTTAGATATGGAGCCTACCCCTCTGCCCAATGCTTCGGTGGCAGTGTCTTCTGCTCTGCTACCTTTTCAAATATGGTTAAAAATGCCTCAACATCATCACCCGGGGTCATCTTTTGCATGGCACATCTTACCTTCTTCCGGACGTATTAGCCATCACTTGGACTTGGGGATAGGGTGATCACCCTGCCACGAACTGCGTATGCAAGGAGTTCCATCTGTAGCATAAGCACCTCCTGATGCTGTTGTTGGAGCTGCTGCACCAACAGTTTATTCGTTTCCCTCCGTTGTTGCTGTGCTTGCTGCGGCTTGCCTTGGACTAGGTGCTTGATCAGTTCCTCCATGTTGTCTGATTTTAATCCTGTAACCACCTTCACCCAAGACATGCAGTTTATCCACAGCAGTCACATCTGCTTCCTGGGGAAGTTGCCCGCACTTATAGTACCAACTGCAGTCGATCAGCTTACTCAGCTGCTCAAAGAGGTAGTCACAGGAACACTTTACATTTAAGTTTTCAACTGGTTAATTTAAAAAAAAAATGTAATGCATAAACCAGTGCAAAATTAGGTAAACAAACACAGACCTTCTGGTGGATCGTCCCCACGTAAGGGCAATGGGGTACTCGGCACCGGGTCCTTCAGTTCAGGGGATGTCACGGTGGCCTGACCCGGTCCGTGGCCCTTCGAGGGGCGTCCAATAAAAGGAATAGTGCTTAAGGGGAAAGGTCTTTAAAGGGGAAATGTTCGTGACGCCACCTGTGGTATTCGGTCAGGGTGACCGACGCTGCTTAGGGGTCCGCTGGGGTGATGTAATAGCAGCTAGATGGTATACCTTCCCACAGGTGAAGTGTATCCCCAGGGCTTCCCAAAAGTGTAGAGGGTGATGGTGGATGATGTAAGGCGCACTGAAGAACGAGGACACAAGGTTGCAGTCTCTTTACCTTTACTGGAGGCTTCAGCATCCACAGTCCAGGGTACAGACCATAGGGTAGGCAGAGTCCAGCCGGTCTGAGGGCAAATCCAGAGTCCCCTTATCCAGGTGGAAATCAGTAGCCTTCCTCTAGCGCCTGTGTGTTGTAGTACCTCCCTGCTGAGCTTCCGGTAAGGTCCTCACAACTGTTGTAGATGTTCTAGATGTTATGTCTTCCTCTCTGTCTCCCAGATGGTGTGGATAGGACAAACCCGTATGACTGGTGGCCTGAGGCTTTTTACAGGGACCCTAGAGATGCCCCAGCCCCCACAAGTTGCCACCGTGCCTCCTGGGTATATGGTCGGGCAGCCAACGTGGAATTGACTGTCCTGCCAGTCTCTGGAGCAAGGCTTAGAGACGATTGCTCCCTCGGTGTTCCGGCCACCGGCTTCTACAGGGCAGAACTCCCTCTGGTTTTCTCTCCTTGTGCTATGACTTCGTTTCTCACCCGCTACAATACAATTGTCTTCATGTCCTTCCTTAGGATGCTGCCGCACATGGGGCAGGCGCAGCTCCGTAGCCCTCTATCTAGGCCTCTGACAGGAGCCCACCCCTGTCAGGGACCCACTACCTGAGGGGAGCTCAGATAGCAGCTTACTGGGTAAAGCCCAGCTCGCTTCTGCCTAACTTTCTATCCAGCCCACCAGTTTTACCTAATTGTGAGGAGTCCCCTAGTAGATAGGAGCAAAGCTCCCCCTGGTGGTCTGGAGTGTGAAGTGTGGTGTATGGTTTGTGATACCTGGTAGGAAGATCTCCTTTATTGCCTTCAGACGTAACATCACTCCCCCGGGTGGAAGAACAATATTACTGCAACGACCAGGACTCTGGGCCGCTGCACTGGCATAACAACAAAAAAAACAAAAATTAGCATACGATACAGTCTGTGTGGCTGCGGGGATCACGCACAGGGGAACTACAAAAATAAAGTTCAGTTCTCTTTTAACAGGAGCACAACTCTGGAGATCTTATCTCCAGACACTCCGAACACTGAATGAGTCCAATGGTTGCACATTTAGCTTCAGGGCCACACCCTGGGGTGGAGATATGGTGAAAAGACTCCCACCCACTCTACAGCTGTCCACAAAAACTGAGCACTTAATAGGGGCGATTAACCTCTCTTAGCACTTAGTATGCTGGAGCATTTTTCCAGGTTTATATCACTGAGGCTAACATCCTAAGTTACACATATTTCCCATCCAGTATTTTACCAGTGAGCTTCTCACAAGGGGTATACATAATAAAAAAACAAGTACAATAATCTTGAACAAAACAATTCACCGATTACTACTGGAGGAGAGAGGACTGTGCTCGCGAAGGTTCACAGTCTACAAGGGATGGGTGAGGATTCAGTAGTTAAGGGTAGAGGTTGTCATGTACAGTGGAACGAGGGTTACTGCAGGTTCTAGGCTTGTCGGAAGAGGTAGGTCTTCAGGCTCCTTTTGAAGGTTTCCACAGCAGGCGAGAGTCTGATGTGTTGGGATACAAAGTTCTCAAGTAGGGGGATACACAGTTTGTATGCAATTGTGGGAAGAGGTGATAATAGAGGAGTAGAGAAAGAGATCTTGTGAGGATTAGAGATGGTGTACAGTTAAGTACCGCAAGAATACAGTGGCATCAAGCAAGTTGAAGATGAAATGATCTCTAAAATGCCTAAAATTAAAGATGGCACACATCCTTTGTATTTTAGCCCCCCCACAAAAAAAAAATATTTATACTTCTATATACAGTACAGGCCAAAAGTTTGGACACACCTTCTCATTTAAAGACTTTTCTGTATTTTCATGACTATGAAAATTGTACATTCACACTGAAGGCATCAAAACTATGATGGAATTATATACTTAACAAAAAAGTGTGAAACAACTGAAATTATGTCTTATATTAGTGGGATTTCTTGCGTTATAAATGATGTTGGGACCATCAGCTGTGTTGTGCAGTAGTTTGGTGGATACACAGCTGATAGTCCTACTGAATAGACTGTTAGAATTTGTATTATGGCAAGAAAAAAACAGCTAAGTAAAGAAAAACGAGGGGCAATCATTACTTTAAGAAATGAAGGTCAGTCAGTCCGAAAAATTGGGAAAACTTTGAAAGTGTCCCCAAGTGCAGTGGCAAAAACCATCAAGCGCTACAAAGAAACTGGCTCACATGAGGACCGCCCCAGAAAAGGAAGACCAAGAGTCTCCTCTGCTTCTGAGGATAAGTTTATCCGACTCACCAGCCTCAGTAATCGCAGGTTAACAGCAGCTCAGATTAGAGACCAGGTCAATGCCACACAGAGTTCTAGCAGCAGACACATCTCTACAACAACTGTTAAGAGGAGACTTTGTGCAGCAGGCCTTCATGGTGAAATAGCTGCTAGGAAACCACTGCTAAGGACAGGCAACAAGCAGAAGAGACTTGTTTGGGCTAAAGAACACAAGGAATGGACATTAGACCAGTGGAAATCTGTGCTTTGGTCTGATGAGTCAAAATTTAAGATCTTTGGTTCCAACCACCGTGTCTTTGTGCGACGCAGAAAAGGTGAACGGATGGTCTCTATATGCCTGATTCCCACCGTGAAGCATGGAGGAGGAGGTGTGATGGTGCTTTGCTGGTGACACTGTTGGGGATTTATTCAAAATTAAAGGCATACTGAACCAGCATGGCTACCACAGCATCTTGCAGCGGCATGCTATTCCATCCGGTTTGCGTTTAGTTGAACCATCATTTATTTTCCAACAGGACAATGACCCCAAACACACCTCCAGGCTGTGTAAGGGCTATTTGACCAAGAAGGAGAGTGATGGGGTGCTATGCCAGATGACCAATCGAGATAGTTTGGGGTGAGCTGGACCGCAGAGTGAAGGCAAAAGGGCCAACAAGTGCTAAGCATCTCTGGGAACTCCTTCAAGATTGCTGGAAGACCATTCCCGGTGACTACCTCTTGAAGCTCATCAAGAGAATGCCAAGAGTGTGCAAAGCAGTCATCAAAGCAAAAGGTGGCTACTTTGGAGAACCTAGAATACAAGACATATTTTCAGTTGTTTCACACTTTTTTGTTAAGTATCTAATTCCACATGTGTTTATTCATAGTTTTGATGCCTTCAGTGTGAATGTACAATTTTCATAGTCATGAAAATACAGAAAAATCTTTAAATGAGAAGGTGTGCCCAAACTTTTGGTCTGTACTGTGTATATATATATATATATATATATATATATATATATATATATATATATATATATATATATATATATATAGTTAGATTGTAGTAGCATCGCACATAGTGAAGAGGCAGTGACCCACAAAGTTCCAACACAAAAGTCTCTTTATTGTGTTTCCTCACAGCATTAAAGTCCAATTCACACAAATGCATATGACTTCAGTGTATATTATCAGTGTTCAGTTCACACCAATACATATCATGTGGCTTTAAACTTACAGTCCCTAAACAGGCCTGACTTCCCTTGTCCAGTTTCCCTGGGCGACCGCACGCCATATTACAGTCTCCATACACATAGCCTCATATGTTGCAGACACTACACAAGACAGCTCCCTCCGACTAGTTCCCGTGGGTGTCCTGCATCACTGTATCACAGTCTCTTACAATCTCTTTACTCACACAGCCGTACACAGCCCAGGATATCCTCCGGATAGCAGCTGGGCACCATATCCACCTGTTTGCAATTGTTACACATGCTAGTCCTCTTTCGGGCACAGGACATCCACCTCCGGGCACAGGTCTGTCCACATCCGAGACCAGTACCATGGGCAACTTGCATCGCTGTATACGCTGCGGGTGCCAGGCTATTCAGCTGCCCTGGGTGCTGGCTCCACTGGCCTGTGCCTCCATGCACTCAGCCAGCGCTCTGCAGGCCTCTGCTCTGCACACCAGCACACACCAGACTGACACTGACGTGCACCTCACACACCTGACGCACCCATACCTCTTACTGCAGGGCTTTTAAGACACACAAAACTGTGGCCTTCAGGTATGGTATGTATGGGTATGTATGCATGTTGAGTATTTGATTGCAGAAATTTCAGCAACGTTTCTGCATTTCAAGGAATTTGTTGGCAGCAAAAACGCACGTGAAAAAATGCACATTTTCTATGCTTTTTTATGCCTTTTTGCACAGCAATGAATACTTTTTGGAGCTAAATAAAGATATTTGATTAAAAAAAAAGTTTTGTAGTGTAATTTGCTTGTTTAAAACCTTCTTTTTCATGCTTATTTGCCTCTTCACAGGCTAAAAATACCAGCCTTCAGCTGCCCCAGAAATGGTACTTCATATTTTAAGAGCCAATTCTGGCACTTAGCCCAGGCTCTTCCTGATGCCCTGGTGCAGTCACATCGGGGTAATGGGATTAGGGGTTCTTGTCAACAGCTGTCACTGACACCAAGCCCTAGGTTTAGTAATGAAGAGGTATCCGCCAGACACCCTCATTACTAAATATGTAAGTAAAGAGTTAAATAAACACACCCCAAGAATATAGAATAGTAGCATGCTACGAGTGTCCTCACATATTGAACAAACCACACAAAATGCACAGTGAACTGCACTGCTGCTGCACCTATGCACATTGTCCAACTTAAAGAATCGTGCTCCCAACATGGTCAGGCCAAAGACAACCACAACAGAGAGTAGCAATTATATTAATATTTATTTATTTATTTATTTATTTAGAATATACCAAATCATAAAATGTACAAAAATTAATAAAACTTATAAAATCAAGATAATTTTAGTATGTATATACTTAAAGATCTGTTTGTGCACATATCATATGGCAGGCATATTATATAATATATTGTAAGGACTGCATCTAAATCCTACCAAGTACCCCATATAGCATATGAGTGAGAATGCTAAGGATAAAAGGAACAAAAAGGAAAAAGAGAAAAAAAGGGGGAGACCCTTTACTTTATAAAAAGTGCATAATACGGGCATATATCAATATTCCATCCAGTGTAAGAAAAAGGGGGCACAACAAAGTGCAAATAGTGCAAAAATTTGCAATCTATAAGGTGCTATGGGTAGATAACATACAGAGCCACTTACTTCTGATGTATAAGATTCGATATAAGGCCTGCCAAGTTGATATGATGCACCCCGACGCGCGTTTCGGACGCACTGTTCCTTCGTCAGGGGATGTGTATATTATATGACTAGAGGGTTTATATAGGGGACTAATTATGTATGACGCCCATGTCTGCAGCTCCAGTGTGTGTGGCGCAGGCGCTGCCCAGAAGACCCGGAAACCAGGAAGCCGCAGCATCACGTGACCGGACGCACAGGATCTGTTCCTGGCGTTGCCAAGGTCACAAAGACGCTACAGCCCCGATCAGAGGGCTCCGGCCGTGCATGCGCACTGCTGAAGGTGCGACATGAGCAGGAGAGTTGTGCTGTGCTTAATATAAGATACAATGCGCAATTCCGCCAGCCCAAAGATCAGGAACCCGCAGCCTCATGCACCCGGACGCACAGGAATTAATCCTGGTGTTGCCAAGGTTACACAAACGCTGCAGTCCGGACCCAGGGCCCCGGATGCGCACGCGTACTAATAAAAGTGCTACATGGGCGAAGAGATTGTAATGTGCTTAATAGTGGTTAAATTGTCATAAATAATAAAGGTATAATGCTATTAAAGGGAATGTTGCTAAGAATATAATGTAATTAAGAATATTATGTATGTGTGTTATAATATAGTTACAGCCGCTTGCTCTCACAATTAAGGATGCGGTATGCATAATAAAACTTGCAGTGTGAACAATACAGGGTGTAAAAATAAAAAGTGACATTATATATAGACTAAAAAAGTACAAAAATATATGTAATTGTAGCAATAATGTACGCACATGTGAAAGGAATTCCATATACACATATATACATATATATACACATATACATATACAGTGGGGCAAAAAAGTATTTAGTCAGTCAGCAATAGTGCAAGTTCCACCACTTAAAAAGATGAGAGGCGTCTGTAATTTACATCATAGGTAGAACTCAACTATGGGAGACAAACTGAGAAAAAAAAATCCAGAAAATCACATTGTCTGTTTTTTTTATCATTTTATTTGCATTTTATGGTGGAAAATAAGTATTTGGTCAGAAACAAAATTTCATCTCAATACTTTGTAATATATCCTTTGTTGGCAATGACAGAGGTCAAACGTTTTCTGTAAGTCTTCACAAGGTTGCCACACACTGTTGTTGGTATGTTGGCCCATTCCTCCATGCAGATCTCCTCTAGAGCAGTGATGTTTTTGACTTTTCGCTTGGCAACACTGACTTTCAACTCCCTCCAAAGGTTTTCTATAGGGTTGAGATCTGGAGACTGGCTAGGCCACTCCAGGACCTTGAAATGCTTCTTACGAAGCCACTCCTTCATTGCCCTGGCGGTGTGCTTTGGATCATTGTCATGTTGAAAGACCCAGTCACGTTTCATCTTCAATGCCCTTGCTGATGGAAGGAGGTTTGCACTCAAAATCTCACGATACATGGCCCCATTCATTCTTTCATGTACCCGGATCAGTCGTCCTGGCCCCTTTGCTGAGAAACAGCCCCAAAGCATGATGTTTCCACCACCATGCTTTACAGTAGGTATGGTGTTTGATGGATGCAACTCAGTATTCTTTTTCCTCCAAACACGACAAGTTGTGTTTCTACCAAACAGTTCCAGTTTGGTTTCATCAGACCATAGGACATTCTCCCAAAACTCCTCTGGATCATCCAAATGCTCTCTAGCAAACTTCAGATGGGCCCAGACATGTACTGGCTTAAGCAGTGGGACACGTCTGGCACTGCAGGATCTGAGTCCATGGTGGCGTAGTGTGTTACTTATGGTAGGCCTTGTTACATTGGTCCCAGCTCTCTGCAGTTCATTCACTAGGTCCCCCCGCGTGGTTCTGGGATTTTTGCTCACCGTTCTTGTGATCATTCTGACCCCACGGGGTGGGATTTTGCGTGGAGCCCCAGATCGAGGGAGATTATCAGTGGTCTTGTATGTCTTCCATTTTCTAATTATTGCTCCCACTGTTGATTTCTTCACTCCAAGCTGGTTGGCTATTGCAGATTCAGTCTTCCCAGCCTGGTGCAGGGCTACAATTTTGTTTCTGGTGTCCTTTGACAGCTCTTTGGTCTTCACCATAGTGGAGTTTGGAGTCAGACTGTTTGAGGGTGTGCACAGGTGTCTTTTTATACTGATAACAAGTTTAAACAGGTGCCATTACTACAGGTAATGAGTGGAGGAAAGAGGAGACTCTTAAAGAAGAAGTTACAGGTCTGTGAGAGCCAGAAATCTTGATTGTTTGTTTCTGACCAAATACTTATTTTCCACCTTAAAATGCAAATAAAATGATAAAAAAACAGACAATGTGATTTTCTGGATTTTTTTTTCTCAGTTTGTCTCCCATAGTTGAGGTCTACCTAGGATGTAAATTACAGACGCCTCTCATCTTTTTAAGTGGTGGAACTTGCACTATTGCTAACTGACTAAATACTTTTTTGCCCCACTGTATATATATATATATATACATACATACATACACACACACAAATACTCCCTACTATTAGAAAAAAGTGCAAGTGGTAATATTAACAAAAAACATATGAAGACATACCACTATATAAGACACTTAAGGGTTATATATGCAATGTGTATGTTGAAAAACAATGTAAGGATAAAATGGCCATACAGTGCATAATTTACTTATTGTATCAAAAGGTAATTTACAAAAAAGGCCAAAATGTCCACTGGAATCACATCGAGACCAAGGACCTTCCAGGACAAATATATGTAGTCCACTCAACAGTTTCAGCACCAAAATGGCACATAGCAAAAGATTAATCCACACACAAGGAACTCCCGGACCAACGATGAAGTCAGCAACACAGGAACATCCACAGGGTGAGTAATCTAAAGCTACCTATAGTGATAAAAATTAGAGGCTAATATCTGACAGCGTGACCCCGCAGCTCTCTGACCGAGGGTAACAATCTAACTGTGGTAACTTTACTGCTGATCAGAACTGCCGCACGGGGGGTTTCTCTTACTGTCACACAGATGACAGAGTGGGAAACAACATATGAAATCCGCAAAAAACGCAAGCAAGTCCGCAAAATTTTTATACCTGTGTTTTTGCTGCACATTTGACTGACTCCATTGAAATTAATGGGTGAAAAACGCAGCAGTAACACACAAAGGATTGACATGCTGCAGATTTAAAAGCAGCACAAATCTGGAAAGGAAAATTAAAGTTCATGTGCACAGCACTTCAGGATTCTTATTGACTTTGCTGGCATAAGGATTTCCTATCATTTTGGCGCCAATTCTGTGCTGAAAAAATGCAGCAAAAATGCACCGTGTGCACAAAGCCGGGGTTATGGCTTGTCCACTATCATCGCTAGGAAAGACCAGGCAATGCTAATTTCCCAGCTTAAAAAACCTAGCCTCCTTTAACCTCTAACCTGGTGCCAAAAAATATCAGCCATGGGTTCTTCTAAGCAGCTGCCTAGCACTCTAAAAATGAAAATGGTGGAGGCCCACAAAAAAGGAGAAGGCTTTAAGAAGATAGCAAAGTGTTTTCAAATTGACCTTTCCACAGTTTAAAATGTAATTAACAAATGGCAGTTAACAAGAACATTGCAGGTCAAAAATAAGGTCTGGAAGACCAAGCTAAACATCAATGGGAGCTGCTCTTGGATTGCTAGAGAGGCAAATCAGAACCCCTGCTTGACTGCAAAAGACCTTCAGAAAGATTTTGCAGACTCTGGAGTTGTGGTACATTGTTCTATTGTTCAGAGACACCTGCACAAATATGGCCTTCATGGAAGAGTCATCAGAAGAAAACCTTTCCTGCTTCCTCACCATAAAATTCAGCATCAGAAGTATGCAAAAGAACATCTAAACAAGTCTAATGCATTTTGGAAACAAGTCCTGTGGACCGATGAGGTTAAAATAGTACTCTTTGGCCACAAAGATCAAAGGTATGTGTGTAGAAAAAAGGGCACAGAATTTCAGGAAAAGAACATTTCGCCAACCATTAAGCATGGGGGTGGATCAATCTTGCTTTGGAGTTGTGTTACAGCCAATGGCACCGGGAACATTTCACGGGTAGAGGGAAGAATGGATTCAATAAAATTTCAACAAATTCTTGATCCAAACATAAAATCATCTGTAAAAATACAAACAAACTGAAGTTGAAAAGAGGATGGTGTCTACTGATGAATAAAGATCCTAAACACATGTCAAAATCCAATCCACAATAGACGACCTCAAAAGGCACAAGCTGAAGGTTTTACAATGGCCCTCACAGTCCCCTGATCTGAACACCATTGAAAAGCTGTGGCTAGACCTCAAAATAGCAGTGCACGAAGGACGAGTGTAGATTTTTTTATTCTATAATTTACAGAGTGCACAGTTTAGCGGGAAAGATGAACTTCGTTTTATTGCAGAATAAGAACAAACAGTAATTTAATTTTAGAATTTAAACCAGGAATTTCCTGAGACAACTCTTTCCTTCACTTCCTCTGGTCCATGTTGAGTGTGATACACACCATGTCACTAAGCAGCACAGTATCCGTAGCCCTATATACAGGCCACTCACTGATTCCAAGATTGTAGACACCTGTGATGCTAGTTAGTGGACACACCGTGATTTAACATGTCCCTTTGTCGCATTATATTCAGTGGTACCATCATTTCTGTCCAGGCCTATTTCATGAGTTTTATTTTTTTTTACTTCTGTGGAAGCATGGTGGAAAAGCAATGTCTGACTTTCATTTGTTCATTTTCATAGATCTTTTATTTATTATTACTTTTGTCAGATTCAAGTTATTTCTGTGACCATTGTGGGTTTTTCTGTCATGTTGACCACGTGTGTATAACAGATTAAAAAAATAAATAAAAAAAAAACAACTGCATACGCAGGGAAACATTGGGAATAAGATAAGAGTACAAAACTGGCCACTTTTGAGCTGGTCACAAGTCCTTTTCAGAGAGCACCACATATAGTAGTAATTCCATCCCCTTCAAACCATGTCCTAGTCATAAAAGTGTAAATAAGTTATGCTTTATTTACCTATTGATGTGTGTGTTGGTTATTATTCAATTCCATGAAAGTTTTACATTTATTTATAAAGTTACCTATAACTAAACCGTAAGCGCCTCTTGCCTTGCCAGTATTGCCATCTAGTGGCAATATAGGGTATGTCAGTTTTAGTATAGCAGATATAAAACAAGTACTTTCTGTTTTTTACATTGTTGCAAACATTAACCCTTAAAGGACTCAGACATTTTTTCGCTTTTGTTTTTTTTCCTCCCGTTGTGTCAAGAGTCAGAACTTTTTTTATACTTCCGTCGATATAGACATATGAAGGCTTGTTTTGGGGCAAACAAATTGTAGTTTTTAATAACACCATTCATTTTATCGAATAATGTAATGAAAAACAAGAATTCATTTGAATGAAGTGGCAAAAAAAAAATGTACCATTGTTTTTCAAATTGTTTTTACATTCTGCAGTGAAAATAACCTGGCATGTTTCTCCAGGTCAATAAGATTACAGCATTACCAAATGTATCAAAAATGTAGAGAGCAAATAGGACGCACTAGAAACCATACGGAATCCACTGGATCCACCGTCGAAGCACTATACGTGCGAAACGGCCGTCGTCCTCACTCCAACACCGCACCCTCTTTATGTACCTGCAGTCCTTATGGATGTAAATACTTGGCTTCAATAAATTCACGATTCACAGCATTCTTCAGGGTGAGTGCCGCATCTATTCTCTTTTGTCATGGATATTACCAAATGTATGCCTAGGAGCCAACAACAATGTGATCCTCTTCATTGGGAACCTAACCTAAATAATCCCTCTCCTGGGCTGCTAGCCCACAACTACTGTATATGGGTAGGTAGGATCCTGCTGTGATTAAAACCGCCATAGGCCGATGGCTTGTTGTTGGCTGCTGGGCACACATGAATTGGCCAATTTATGCGCTAAGTATCTTCATTTTAACATATTTTCTAGAGCAATAATGCAATTCCAATTTTGTGTATTCAATGTTTGCATGCTATAGCGTTACAGAGTTCAGCTTTATTTATTAGATTTAAACATTTATGTATACTGTAGATATTAGATAAACTGTAGCACTTCTACTCATTTGGTTGCACTTTGAGGTAGGCATGGGGAACGATTTCAGTAAAAGCATCCATGCTGGTTTATTAAAACGTCATAAACCGCTCAGGTTGAGCACCCAAAAACAGCCTTTTTAGTCACAAAGTTAAAACACAAAGTAAATAGTGAATACAGGGTTGAGGGTTTGACCGCTTCGGTTAGTGTCACTGAATGAAACAACTGGTCTCATTTCTATCTGGTGCACCACACTCTGGGGTGGGGATATGCAAATAGCCAGTCCCATCCACCTCTTTGACTGCTTGTAAACCTGTCCCTGGACACGCCATCATAACTCACTCAGCATTATACATGCTTGAGCCTTCATTTCTGGGCTTGCATAACTGAGGCTACCTGCCTTGATGATACATATTCCCACTGAGGTCCTCTCCGGCAGCCATCTTACAGGTGCTTGGCACCTTTTGCCATCAAACAATGGACACTCCCAGAGTGTAAGCATTGCCAGGCAGTTTCCCTGGCCTATGCGCTGCATGGAAGTGCAGCGCCCCAGAGTCCTGGTCGTTGCAGTAATGTCGCTCTGCCACTAGGGGAGTGATGTTACGTCTGATTGCACTAAAGGAGTTTCTCTGACCAGGTAACACTCACACTACACTTCACACTCCGGCCACCAGGGGGGGTGGTTCTATCTAGTAGGCCACTCCTCACACTCTGGTAAAACTGGGGGTTGGACAGGAAGAGGGAGAGAGAAGTTACTGGGAAGAGCTTGTGAGAGGACCTGTCAGGGATGGGATCCTGGCAGACTCCTAAGAGCAGAACTAACCAGTGAACAACGGGAATACAGTAAAGAGGAATTAGGACCAGAAGGAGTCGTGCTGTTAGACCGAGGCAACATCCTTCTGAGGCGCAAACAGTCGGTGGCCGGAACGCCGAGCAAGTAAGAGACTCTAAGTACTACTGCAAACCACGGCCGGACAGCCAATTATAGGTTGGCTGTCTCACACAAATCACCTAAGCAGACAACGGAGGCAGCTGTGGGAGAGGGGCGACTCTAGGGTCCCGGAAGAACTCCAGGCCTACCCCGTCATACGGGTGCGTCCTACCATATCACCTGGGGGACGGAGAGAACGAACATCAGAGACAGACAGAATCAGTTGTGAGGACTATCCCGGGAGCTCAGCAGGGAAGGACTACAACACACAGCGCTAGAAGGTAGACACTGATTCCCACCTGTAAAGAGAACTCCTGATGAGCCTTTGGACCGGCCGGTCTCTGACAGCCCTGTTGACAGCGCTCTGGACTGAGGATTCTAAAACCTTCAGTAAAGAGGTAAAGAGACTGCAACCTGGTGTCCTCGTTATTTATTACGACCTACACTGCACCGCAATATCACCACCATTTACCACCACCTTTCACTGGACGCCCCTCAGCAGGGTCACGGACCGGGTCTAGCCACCGTGACAACCCCAGAACAGAGACTCAGAGGCCCGATACCGTGTACCCCTCGGTCCTGCGGCAGTGGGGGCGCTCCATTTTGGCGTCACGAACAGGATTTACTTAAGCCTGAAGAATCAGGTCATGTGTGCCTTGGAACTGTGATTTATTGTGCTTGGACTGTAACTTATTGCAAAGACTGTGCACTGACAATTGCCGCCAGGAGTTCCCGCCACGATTCGCCATCGCAGTGTGTGGAGGGAGGAGCCTCAGCTTTGTGGGCGGGACGGGCCAAAAAGAAGCGCGGAACGAGAAAGCGCGGTAACGTGCCGATCCCGGAAGAGGAACTCCGATCTCCAGCAGGTTAGTGGAGGAAGGGCCAGCCATGTCCGAGTCGGGAGGAGCGGAGGAAGAGGCCGCAGCCGGGGACGCAGGGGCACCTCCGGGCCCCGCAGCGGGCGAAGCCGCGGCCCTAATACAACCACCGGTTGCCGCAGAACCCGCTGTTCCCCTCAGCCAGTCGGACGCTGCCGCTAACACAAAAGCCATAATGCCCTTCTCTATGCCGTACCTGCCCGGAGCGGCCTGGCTCCCACGATATTCCGGGGAGTCGCATACATTCACTGACTTTAAGGAAGGGCTCTGCAGCCTGCTCGAGTTCTATCCCCTGACAGAGCCTCAGAAGGTTCATATGATAACCGGCCAACTCTTTGGGGCGGCTCTGAGAGAATTGAAGTCCTGGCCCGCCGAGGATAAGGGAACTGCACAGCAGATTTTTGCAAAGCTTAAAGCCACCTTCGATACTCGCACTGCTACAGAAATTAAACTGACTTTCTATGGATGCAAACAGAGACCGCAGGATAGCTTACGGGACTATGCCCTTAACCTCCAGGAGGCGATGCGGGCCATTAAGCAGAGTGACCCCGGCAGCATGCAGGATGAGGATAAACTCCTGAAGGAGCGGTTCATTGAGGGGCTCCTGTGCAGTCACCAGCGGGGCCAATTACACTTCCTGGCCATGCAGAATCCAGACTTGACTTTTGCGCAATTCAAAGATAAAGCTATCCAGGCATTGCAGGAGCGACAGCCCAGCCGCGCAATACCACCCAGGCGCCCCGCTCTCACATACCACCAGGAGGTAGCATCGGATACCCCAGTTGCCGCGGAGGCCGACGCCCAGAGCTTCGAGGACGACTCCCCTGCAGGACTCCGTCTTCAGATGCAGGAGCTGACCAAGAGCGTTGCTGCCCTAGCCCGGACGGTGCAGTCCCTACAGGAGGCCCCAAAGGAAAAGATCCAGCTAGCCTCCAGACCAGAAGATGTCCCCTGGACGCGACAGAAGAGGACCCCACCGACCAGAGGCCGGGACAGCGATCGCTTCCATCAGGATGGACGACCCATCTGCCGCCGCTGTCACCAGGCGGGCCACCTTGCAAGGTACTGTCCTTTAAACGAGCAACCCCTGGGGCAAAGGGCCAACCCCCAGGAGTAGGACGGTCAGGCCCGCAGCATTGGAGAACCAAGTATATTGGAGGACGACCAGTTCTCCCTGTAGTGGTTGATGGAATCCCCTTGAATGCTTTGCTGGACACCGGTTCTCAGGTGACGACTATACCTTACGTGCTTTATAAACGGTATTGGGAGGACACTGATATTACTCGTGGCCCTGACGATGATTTCAACATAATAGCCAGTAATGGTCAGCCGTTGCCACAAGTGGGGTATAAGGAGGTCACCATCAAGGTGGGGCTGGTGGAATTGAAAGCCCAAGGGATTGTGATTGTTGATATTGATCGTCGAGAATGTAATCCCATGATGACTCTTGGTACTAATGTTATAGAAAATTGTCTTGCAGAAGTTATTGTTTTGTTGCAACAGGTGGCAGAAACCGCTGGCCACAGTGAGCAACGTGCCCTGCAGAAGGAAATCAGAGCTCTGATGCAGAGACAGCAGGTAGAGCTGACTGGTGGTGAGATTGGTCGTGTCACTGTGCGTGATTCAAACCCCATCGTGATACCCCCCAGGAGTGAAATGTTAATATGGTGTCGGGCAGCCATAGGCCTCAGGGGAAAGGACTACCAGGCCTTGGTAGAACCCGTATATTCAGACAGTAGGCCTACTATTCTGACAGCCCGGGGGGTGGTCGACGTTCGCCAGGGGAGAGTGCCCGTACGTGTCCTCAATTGTGGGGAGGAAGAGGTTCACCTCACCAAGTATGCCACGCTCGCCAAATTGTTCACTGTTAATAATAGTGTGATACAGACACCTGAACCCTTGGTCCCGTCAAACGTGGCGGAGGACAACGGTTCTGCAGAGCACTCGAAAGACTGGTGTCGGGAATTGCATGTGGGCACTGACTCTACCCCATCCCATCAAAAACAGGGGGCCTACAGGGTGGTACACGAGTACGAGCAGGTATTCAGCCAACACCCCTTAGATTTTGGGCAGGTGAAAGGGATCCAACATCATATCCCCACGGGAGATCACCGACCCATAAAAGAGAGATATCGCCCTGTACCCCCAGCTCATTACCAGTGTGCCAAGGACATGTTGCGGGAAATGAAGGAGGCTGGTGTGGTGAGAGACAGCTGTAGCCCCTGGGCAGCTCCGTTAGTCCTTGTTAAAAAGAAAGATGGTACAATGAGGATGTGTGTTTATTACAGGCAGTTGAATCGCATTACACATAAGGACGCATAACCACTGCCCAGGATAGAGGAGTCTCTGGCTGCCTTAAAATCTGCTAACTACTTCTCTACCTTAGATCTCACCAGTGGGTACTGGCAGGTTCCTGTAGCGGAGGCGGACAAAGAGAAGACGGCCTTCACGACGCCAATGGGTCTCTGCGAATTCAATTACATGCCCTTCGGATTGTGCAATGCTCCCGGGACGTTCCAGAGGATGATGGAGTGCTGCCTGGGACACATGAACTTCGAAACCGTGCTGCTGTATTTAGATGATGTCATTGTCTTCTCTAAGACCTACGAAGACCATCTGAAGCACCTGGCCGAGGTGTTTGAAGCCCTGTCCAACTTTGGCTTAAAGGTGAAACCGTCCAAGTGTCATCTGCTGAAACCTAAAGTGCAGTACCTGGGCCATGTGGTGAGCGCTGAAGGAGTGGCCCCAGACCCCGACAAGGTCACGGTGATCAAGGACTGGCCAAAGCCCAGTGACCTCCACGAAGTCCGTCAGTTCCTCGGGCTGGTAGGCTATTACCGGAGGTTCATTAAGGACTTCACCAAGAAGGCCGCACCCTTGCAAAACCTGTTGGTAGGTCAACCAAAGAAGACCAAGGGGAAGAACACCCCCTTGGATTGGAACGAGGAGCTGGAGGGATCCTTCACTTGTTTGAAGTCGGCACTGACGGGAGAAGAGGTACTGGCTTACCCCGAATACGACCAACCGTTTGTGCTGTACACAGATGCCAGCAATGTGGGATTAGGAGCCGTGCTGTCCCAGGTCCAGAAAGGCAAAGAAAGGGTGATTGCTTACGCCAGCAGGAAACTCCGTCCCACGGAAAGGAACCCTGACAACTACAGTTCCTTTAAGCTGGAATTCCTTGCCATCGTCTGGGCAGTGACAGAGAGGTTCAAACACTACCTGGCCTCTGCGAAATTCACCGTCTTCACGGATAACAATCCGCTAACGCATCTGGATACTGCCAAACTCGGGGCCTTAGAACAGCGGTGGATGGCCGGGCTGTCCAACTACGATTTCACCATCAAGTACCGGGCAGGACACAAGAATGCCAATGCCGGTGCCTTGTCCCGAATGCCCAATTTGCCAGAAACGGGAGAAGACCCGGAGGCACTTGAAGAGGTGGAGCTGCCTGCGTTCCATCGCCCCAAAGCCACTCAGAACTCTCATCATGTGAAGAACAGGCACAGGAACCAACCGGATACCACGCTGAATCCCCTGCCCCATCACGGGTGGGCGGAGACCCAGGATGGTGACCCCGCGGTCCGTCGGGTGAAAGAGCTCCTGACACAGGCAGGGTTGCATCCCGGCCCAGATGATCCACAGGAAACCCAACAGCTGTGGAAGGGGAGAAGCAAACTGTTTATCCATGATGGCAAGCTGTGCAGGAGGAGCATCGACCCACGTACTCATGAATTGGTGTGGCAGATAGTGGTGCCAAGGCGAGATGCGCCCATGGTTCTGGGAGCCTACCACGATGGAGCCGGACACTTCGGATGGAGGAAGCTAGAGAGGCTACTCCGAGGGAGGTTCTATTGGATTGGCATGAAGAGAGCCATTGAGAAGTGGTGTCGGGAGTGCGGTCCATGCAGCCTACACAGGAAGGACCGTGGCAGCCAACGGGCTCCCCTGCAGCCTATCATCACCAAACGGACGCTCGAACTGGTCGCGCTGGATCATGTGAAGTTGACACCTAGCCGGTCAGGCTATATCTACGCTCTTACCATCGTAGATCACTACTCCAGATTTTTGTTGGTTGTACCTGTCAAGGATCTAACGGCCAGGACTGACGCCAAGGCCTTCCAGCAGTACTTTTGTAGGCCCCATGGCTACCCGGAGAAGGTACTGACCGATCAGGGACCAGCATTCGAAGCAGAAGTGTTCCAAGAGTTCTGCCAACTGTACGGGTGTAAGAAGATCCGAACCACGCCATACCATCCTCAAACCAATGGGATGTGCGAAAAGATGAACCAGGTGGTGATCGACTTATTGAAGACCTTGCCCGTAGAGGAACGGAACCTGTGGCCGACGAAGTTGCCTGATTTGGTGGATATCTACAATCACATCCCAGTAAATTCCACCAACTGTACTCCAGCGTACCTAATGAGGGGAAGGCCTAGCCAGTTACCCGTTGATCTGGATATGGGGGTCCTAGTCCCCGAAGATACCTCACCGGATGCAGATTGGGATGCAGAAAGGCAGCGAAGGTACCGCAAAGTACAGGAGTGCGTGGAAAGAAGTCTCGCCCAGGCTAGGCAAAAATAAAGAAAGGGACTACAACCAGCACGCTCCTGCGATTCCCCTGTCACCTGGTGAGCAAGTACTTAAACGAAAGAGGAGACTACACAAGCTCGATGACCAATGGGAAGCGGAACCGTATACCATCCTGCCATCCGATTTCGACAACACGAAGGTCTGTCTCATCAGCAAGGACAGAGGTATCCAGGGATCACCTTAAGGTCTGCCCCGATAAGTTGAGAGAGAGGGACACGGCCCCAGGAATCTCCCCGCCGGTGGAAAAGGAGAAGATGATCCATACCGTCCTTGGTGACTTTCCCCAGTCCTGGACTCAGATAAATCAGGCCATCGTGGTACCTGTTCTAATGTTTCAACAGCCGGACCCACCAGAAACAATGGTGGTACCAGACAATCCGGCCCCGCAACCTCAACAAGCCTTACCTGAAGATGCCACACCAATCGTTGAACCGGCAAATCCTCCCTCTGCTGGCGGTGAATCTGCTGTACCCACTGTTGATAGCAGCAGCTCTGAGAACTCCAGCCTGCCAGTGCTACCCAGACTCACTAGAAGTGTAGCTAGAAGACAGTGCACTACACCAGCGGTAGCAAGCATAGTGGGCCCTGTTAGGCCAATAGCAACCCCTGCGCTGCGAAGGTCCACACGCAGCACTCAAAATCAAACTCCCCTCCGCTACAAAACTTGGAGGTATTAATAAGGGCTGCTATCTAGTTGAAAATGTTTGTGTGCATATCTTTTGTTACAGGTTTTAAAATGGACAATAGAGTAATGGACGGTGAATTGCTCAAAAACTTTCAAAAGGGGGACCCCTTTGTTTACCCGGGGCCCCCGCTGTTTCAACCACTGAACTGAGAGTCATAAACTGTGCATGACCTAACTTTCGCAATGTTCAAGAGTCCTCACCTCCCATAAAGGGAAGCACTGTTATGTTTAATTGTTTATGCTATTTCAAAATTTTGTGTGTTTTCTGTTAACATGTATTGTTGTTCTTGTTTTCCCAGTCCGGGAGTACTGGATTTAACCGGGGGGGAGTGCAGCGCCCCAGAGTCCTGGTCATTGCAGTAATGTCGCTCTGCCACTAGGGGAGTGATGTTACGTCTGATTGCACTAAAGGAGTTTCTCTGACCAGGTAACACTCACACTACACTTCACACTCCGGCCACCAGGGGGGGGTGGTTCTATCTAGTAGGCCACTCCTCACACTCTGGTAAAACTGGGGGTTGGACAGGAAGAGGGAGAGAGAAGTTACTGGGAAGAGCTTGTGAGAGGACCTGTCAGGGATGGGATCCTGGCAGACTCCTAAGAGCAGAACTAACCAGTGAACAACGGGCATACAGTAAAGAGGAATTAGGACCAGAAGGAGTCGTGCTGTTAGACCGAGGCAACATCCTTCTGAGGCGCAAACAGTCGGTGGCCGGAACGCCGAGCAAGTAAGAGACTCTAAGTACTACTGCAAACCACGGCCGGACAGCCAATTATAGGTTGGCTGTCTCACACAAATCACCTAAGCAGACAACGGAGGCAGCTGTGGGAGAGGGGCGACTCTAGGGTCCCGGAAGAACTCCAGGCCTACCCCGTCATACGGGTGCGTCCTACCATATCACCTGGGGGACGGAGAGAACGAACATCAGAGACAGACAGAATCAGTTGTGAGGACTATCCCGGGAGCTCAGCAGGGAAGGACTACAACACACAGCGCTAGAAGGTAGACACTGATTCTCACCTGTAAAGAGAACTCCTGATGTGCCTTTGGACCGGCCGGTCTCTGACAGCCCTGTTGACAGCGCTCTGGACTGAGGATTCTAAAACCTTCAGTAAAGAGGTAAAGAGACTGCAACCTGGTGTCCTCGTTATTTATTACGACCTACACTGCACCGCAATATCACCACCATTTACCACCACCTTTCACTGGACGCCCCTCAGCAGGGTCACGGACCGGGTCTAGCCACCGTGCCACCCCCAGAACAGAGACTCAGAGGCCCGGTACCAGGTACCCCTCGGCCCTGCGGCAGTGGGGGCGCTCCAGAAGCTAAAATCCTCAAGTGCCAGGAACCATCTGGTCACTAGGGCATTGTTCCCCTTCTTCTCCCGCATAAACCTCTGTGGGGCATGGTCTGATACTAGCCTGAATTTTCTGCCTAAGAGATAGTACCTTACAGTGTCCAACGCCCACTTTATGGCCAAACACTTCTCCACTATGGAGTAATTCTTCTCGCAGGATGACAACTCCCGACTTAGATATATTATGGGGTGCTCTTCCCCGTTTACCGCTTGTGGCAAGACAGTTCCCAGGCGGACATCTGAGCATCCTTCTGGACCACAAGATCAATGAAGAAATCCGGTGCCACCAACACTGGCTGTTTACACAGGGCTAGTTTCAGTTAATGAAAAGCCATTTGAGCTTCTGTCTGGAGACCACTTAGCCATAGCTGACTTCGTTCTTTTAAGAAGGTCTGTCTGTCACGTTATGACTGTATAGTTGTAAGGACTGTGGACTCTAGTTTTGTCCCTCAAGCTAAAGGGACCCTAGGCTATCCCTGTCTCCAAGATTACCTCTGATAGTGGTGATGCCTTGGACTCGTACCTCGCTCTTCTCCTGCACTGAACTAATCTGATCCCTTCCCCCACCCAGGAAAAAATGGCAGAAGTGAAAGGGTTAACACAGAAAAGACAGACAGGGAAAAACAGAAGCTCAGACACACAGGACTCACACAGGAATAAACACTAGGGAATAAGAGTAAGAAACCAATGAGACAAGGAAACTGCTTGAAACACCAAAGGAGAAGGAAAAGATTTTCACCAAAAACATACATACCATAACTATCACAGAGCAACCACCAGAAATGCCTGGATATCTCCACCTCTCCAGACAAGGTGTAGACAAGTTATTGCTGGAACTACCTGAATACAGTAGACCAGCACACATAATTAGGGGGGAGAAGATATGACTAGTTCTCCTACAACATGTGAGCAAGGAGTATTAGCAACCTAACCCAACAGAAATTTAACTCTTGGTAACCTGTCTAGGAGCTACAAGTTGCGTTGATGCCCGAGTTTTCCTCCGCTAACTACAGCCATTAATGTAATTACAAGGAAGAGTGCCAGAACCTAGATATTCCACAGATTCTGATGCTGTCAGGAAAGTCGTCGATGTTTGCAAAAACCTCCTGGTGACACTGTCATGGCGAAGTTAGGGGTAAGCTGGCAGTATTAGCCCACAATGTCCAGGAATGCTCTAAACTGCTTCATTGAGAAAGGTTGTGGCCAACTTTGGATCACGTCAACTTTATTTATTTGGGGCTTGATTTTGCCCCTTCCTAAGACATAGCCCAAGTATTTGGCTTCCTATATTCCCAAGGCACATTTCTTCGGGTTTACAGAAAACCCCACCTAACTTAGAGCATCAAGTATCACCTGGACTTTGCCCAGATGGCTTCCCCGATCCTGGCTGAAGATCACAATGTCATCTAGGTGGGCCGCTGCACACTTCTTGTGGCGAGCTAGGATCAAGTCCATGGCTCAATTATAGGGTGGCTGGAGCTCCTTGCAAACCAAACGGGATCCTTGTGTTCTGGAAACATCCATCTGGCATTGAAAAAGTTGTCTTCTCCTTGGTGTCTTGACATATGAGAATTTACCAATACCCTTTTGTGAGGTCAAGGGTGGGAAAGTACCAGGCCAGCCCTAGCTTTTTAATCAGTTCATTGACATGAGGCATTGAATATGTACCGACCTCATTCAGCTTCCTATAGACACTGAAAAACCGCCATTGTCCATCGGGTTTTGGTACTAAGACTTCAGGCCTGGATCAGCCACGCTTGGACTCTTTAATGACTCCCAGGCTCAGCATCAGCTTTACCTATTTTGAGATCATCTCTCAGCGGGCTTCAAGAATCCGATACGGCTTCAAATTCACCTGAGCATGAGGCTCCATGAGAACCTCATGCTCTAAGACCTGAGAACAACCCAGCAATTATAACAACAGGTCTCTGTTCCATTGTAGCCACTATCAGCTTGACCTCATTCATGTTTGCTTCACAATTAGCCACCAAACATGAAGCATCCTACCTCACCATGGCTTAATCAGGTTGATGTGGTACACCTGGTAGGGCTTCCTTCTCCCTGGTTGGTGGACTTTACAGATGACATCACCAACCTTTTTGACCATTTCATAGGGGATCTGCCACTTGGCCAGAAATTTTCTCTCCACCGTAGGTACTAGTCCAGTTGAAGTGTCCAGCATAGTCCCACCCGCCCTATTATAACAAGGACTAATATGTCCTTGACTATGCCAACTTCATGGAACTCTGTGCCACAGTTTGTATCCATGACCACTTGGGCCACAGGGTAGTCTTTAGGGTTCCCATGGATACAGCAGATGCCCACCATCTTCCCAGGAATCAGCCGATGAAGATTTGTGGCCCCCACTAGGGTTACCAGACTTCCTGAGTCCAACAGACCAGTCATTTACACTCTGTCACTGATACGGGACATACCTGTGGCCCCTCACCTGGTTGAGGGACAGCACTGCAGGCAGGATATGCAAAATATGGGCAGCACCGTCCTATGCTGCAGTCCAATTGCTCAAACATCATAGGGAAAAGGGTGGATATGTAGCCTGAGGTGTGACACCTCAAAGAAATCACGTTAGTAGATGTGGCCTTCAGCAACAAATCAGACGCTTCCTAGGACCTTGGACACCCGCCTGATGTTGCTCTAGTCCTCTTCTTTTGTGTGTCAGCCCGATTTTGGGAATCTCAGTATGGCGATGTTAAAACCTTTTGCCTCTTCAAGGAACTCTCAACTGCCTGGTATTTTTCCACCAGGTCCACCAGTTCATTGGCATTCTGGGGATCTCTTTGGACAACCTAGGTCTGCCTCGAAAGGAAGTGTATGAACCTGTCCATGATGAACAGCTCCACCATCTGAGCTGGGGAGCAGCATTCTAGTTGCAACCACTTTTGAATCAGATGTAATAAGTCAAACATTTGGGACTGGGGAGGTTTGTCACCGTGATAGGCCCAGTGGTGCATCCTTTGCGCCCTGACAGTCAGAGTCATTCCTAAGCGCCAAGATCTCTGTTTTCAACTTGGTGCACTTTTTTATGTCCTGCAAGGCCTGGTCATAATAGGCCTTCTGCAGTTCCCCCATAAGATATGGAGCCACAACCTCAACCCACTGCTCTGAAGGTAATTTCTCCTGTTCCGCCACCCTTTTAAAAACCACCAGGAACGCCTCAACGCCATCACCCTGGGTCATCATTTGCAAGGCTCTTCTTAACGGGTACTTGTCATTTCTGTTAAGCCATGTTTCACTAAACCCAATATTTATATTCTTTGTAAGTCCAAGGCTCTTCTTACCATCTTCTTCATGTGCAAATCTTCACCTTGACTTGGGTGTGGGGTGGTTGCCATGCCATGCACCACCCTGGCTAGAAGTTCCATCTGCTGCCTGTGCTGCTGCTGTTGCACCTGCTGTCCTTCTGAGTTTTTCTGCCCGCATTCAAAGCATTAATTGTGGTGTTTCTACTCACTTGGTTGCGTTTTGAGGTAGGCACATAGAGGGTTTCAGTAAAAGCGTCCAGGTTGGTTTATGAAAACTTCATAAACTGCTCAGGGTAAGCAACCCAAAATAGCCTTTTCTGACACAAAGTGAAAACATAAAGTAAATCATCCATACAGGGATCCGGGTTCACCCACTTGGGTTAGTATGCAGCTCTTTAGTCCTTAGCAAACACGAACAACACTGGAGGACTGAACACCTCCACACACAGACATTGAATGAGACAACTTGTCTCCTTTTTATCTGCTGTACTACACCTCAGGGCGGGGATATATGAGCACACCCTATTAACTCACTTAGCACTTTACGTGCTGGAGGATGCTTTTCTGGGCTTACATTACTGAGGCTCCAATATCTTCCCTCGAGGACCTATCCGGCCATCTTACGTTTGTGTTTGATCGCTTATACTGTATACTGCAATATCAAATAATGTAGCATATAGGGAAAATGCTATTCTTCTATAAAGCTCAGCCTTTAGCTCAGCTACAAGGAAGAACAAAGATGGTAGTTATTGGGGCCCTCAGTTACTGGGTCCAATGTCATTATTTAAATTATGCTGAGTGATTGACAGCAGTATTTAGATGATTAAACTGAAACAACTGGCGCTAGCTATGGTAGATGTATAAAGCAGGGTCAGCCACTGAGCCAGGATCACACAATCCTTAGTGACCTATGCTGAAAATAGAGATCATTGGTCGTCGTTAGTTAAAGGGTTTTTCTAGAATTTAAATGTATCTTCTATCCATTGGAAAGGGGGAAAAACACATACTTGACCCCCATTGAAATAGCCGTGTTCCAGTGCTCCAACAGACAATCAATAATGTGGAGGTCAAGCACAGCCATGTTATTGTGATCCAGAGCCCCATTTTTTATATGGATAGGGGACAACTATCAATATTATTAATACTGCTTTAAAAATTGTCAAGATACAGTTAGGTCCATATATATTTGGACAGAGACAACATTTTTCTTATTTTGGTTATAGACATTACCACAATGAATTTTAAACAAAACAATTCAGATGCAGTTGAAGTTCAGACTTTCAGCTTTCATTTGAGGGTATCCACATTAAAATTGGATGAAGGGTTTAGAAGTTTCAGCTTCTTAACATGTGCCACCCTGTTTTTAAAGGGACCAAAAGTAATTGTACAGATTCAATACTTTTAAATAAAATGTTTATTTTTAGTGCTTGGTTGAAAACCCTTTGTTGGCAATGACTGCCTGAAGTCTTGAACTCATGGACATCACCAGACTCTGTGTTTCCTCCTTTTTGATGCTCTGCCAGGCCTTCACTGCAGTGGTTTTCAGTTGCTGTTTGTTTGTGGGCCTTTCTGTCTGAAGTTTAGTCTTTAACAAGTGAAATGCATGCTCAATTGGGTTGAGATCAGGTGACTGACTTGGCCATTCAGGAATATTCCACTTCTTTGCTTTAATAAACTCCATCTGCGCACGCGCGGAATCCCGCGGCCATTTTCCTGAAGCCGCGGCCAGCAGAGCGCCGCTTCTGCGCACGCGCGGCCAAAGCAAGATGGCCGCGCCCACCGATCACCAATGGAATAACGGACATCGCTGCTATTTTTACACCCCTGTGCAGGATTCGGGACCTTGGACATGCGCACACCACTACGCCACCAACGGAAAACTACGCAATATCTGGGGGAAGAAACCACGCCCATCCGACCTGACCAGCCTGATTGACAGGCGAAAACGACTACTTTGGTAACGTATTTCGGCAGCATAGGTGGGGAATCGGGGTCCACAAACTACACTATTGTAATGCACAGCTCAGGCCCTATTTAACAGTATTTTTATCTCATACCGAAAAAAACGGGGTGATAGGTTCCCTTTAATACCTAAGAAGACACAGTGGCAACTTGTGGGGGTCGGGGCATCTCTAGGGTCCCTATAAACAAGCCTCAGGCCATCAGTCATACGGGTTTGTCCTATCCACACCATCTGGGGGACAGAGAGGAAGAAATAACATCTAGAACACCTACAAGAGTTGTGAGGACCTTACCGGGAAGCTCAGCAGGGAGGTACTACAACACACAGGCGCTAGTAGGAAGGCTACTGATTTCCACCTGGATAAGGGGACTCTGGATTTGCCTTCGGACCGGCCGGACTCTGCCTACTCTGTGGTCTGTACCCTGGACTGTGAATGCTGAAGCCTCCAGTAAAACGTAAAGAGACTGCAACCTTGTGTCTTCGTTATTCTCTGCGCCTTACATCATCCACCATCACCATCTACTCTTCTGGGAAGCCCTGGGGATACACTTCACCTGTGGGAAGTTATACCATCTAGCTGCCATCACATCACTCCAGCGGACCCCTAAGCAGCATCGGTCACCCTGACCGAATACCACAGGTGGCGTCACGAACTATCCTTTTAAAGACCTTTCCCAAAATCATAAAAACTACTTCCATTATTGGACACCCCTCAAAGGGCCACGGACCGGGTCGGGCCACCGTGACATCCCTGCAGAGCACTGAAGGACCCGGTGCCGTGGGCATTAAAGTCCTCTTTTTTACATCTTGTGCTGTTTCCCTTTTTGTTCACTGTTTGAAAGGCCATTAGAATGCTGGTCAGGGAAGCGTGCACGCTTTAAGGTATTTTTTCTGGTGCTGTTCCTCGTTTTCTATCTATCTATCTATCTATCTATCTATCTATCTATCTATCTATCTATCTAGTCGGACTAGCCCACCGGGATACCGGTGAAATGCTCGGTGGGCCCCAGAGAGGAGGAGAGAGAAAAAAAATTAGGGACGCGGGCCCTTTAAATCTGGAGGTGGACCCAGGTAAGCACTGGGGGCCCTGGACGAACAGGGGGTGGGACATGGAGTATGGGGTCCATGACTCGGGGCCCCCCGGCGCCAGCGCCAGCATCAAGCCCCCCTTCTAATATTCAAGTCTCCTAATTCCGGCAGTTGCAGTGTCTTCAGCGCTATCTGACTCTGCGATGTCTCAGGGCAGAGGGTGTGATTACATCATCACTGCATGCTCAGACTCTCTGTCCTGAGCATTGCAGAGCCGGATAGACGCTGAGTGTACCGGACCTGCGGTGGAACGGGAGAGGTGAGGATTTGACTTTGTTTTTCTTTATGTAAGCAGCACTACATGGGGCCCATGATTTGCTGTATGGAGGAGCAGGGGGCCAACAATAATGTATGGAGGAGCGGGGGGGCATAATACTGTGTGGGGAAGTGGGCTCCCATAATACTGTATGGAGGAGCGGGGGGACATAATACTGTGGAGGAGCCGGGACCCATAATGCTGCATGGAGGAGCTGGGGGGCATAAAACTGTGTGGAGGAGTGGGGTCCAATGATACTGTGTGGAGGAGTGGGGTCCCATGATACTGTATGGAGGAGAGGGGAGGCATAAAACTGTGTGGAGGTGTGTGGTCCAATGATACTGTGTGGAGGAGTGGGGTCCCATGATACTGTGTGGAGGCGCG
This sequence comes from Ranitomeya variabilis, assembly GCF_051348905.1. NCBI lineage: Eukaryota > Metazoa > Chordata > Amphibia > Anura > Dendrobatidae > Ranitomeya > Ranitomeya variabilis. The sequence goes on along the minus strand of NC_135233.1, from coordinate 493,767,577 downwards.
GGGGGCCCATAACATTGTATGGAGTATGGAGGAGTAGGGGGCTCATAAGACTGTATGGAGGAACAGGGGGCCCACAATACTGTATTAAGGAACAGGGGGCCCACAATACTGTATGGAGGAGCAGGGGGCCCACAATACTGTATGGAGGAGCAGGGAGCCCACAACACTGTATGGAGGTGCGGTGGGCCCGTGATGTGCTGTATGGCGGAGCAGGGGACCTGTGATGTGCTGTATGGAGGAGCAGGGGCCATGAAGTGCTGTAAGAGGAGCATTGCATGGGGCCCATGATGTGCTGTATGGAGGAGCATTCTATGGGGCCCATAATACTGTATGGAGGACTATGTGGTTGCCCATAATACTGTATGGAGCACTATGTGGTTGGCCATAATACTGTATGGAGGACTATGAGGTGCCCATAATACTGTATGGAGGAGCATTATATGGGGCCCATAATACTGTATGGAGGAACGTGTGGTGCCCATAATACTGTATGGAGGACTATGTAGTTGCCCATAATACTGTATGGAGGACTATGTGGTTGCCCATAATACTGTATGGAGGACTATGAGGTGCCCGTAATACTGTATGGAGGACTATGTGGTTGGCCATAATACTGTGTGGTGGACTTTGTGGTGCCCATATATTGTACTGTACCTGTATTTTTTATCTGTGCATCAGGAATGTGGGCATGTGTTAAAGGGGCCCACTGATACTCTTTCGCCCAAGGCCCACGAAAACCTGGAGACGACCCTGGCGACAACGCACATCAAGATGAATGCCAGCTGCAGCTGTGACAGGGCACTCTGCACTGTGACAGGCCATGTGTTGAAGCCACATAGCAGTTTTGCTAAATGACTCCTGCAGCCTTTGATAGGCCAGCAGCCTTTCAATGTTACTGCTATGTGACGTCAGCGCATGGCCTGTCACAGAGCAGAGTGCCCTGTCACAGCTGCAGTCGGCAGCCATTTTAATGACCACGTCGAATATGAAGCCACAAGAGGATGCTGAGGAGCGCAAGAAGGTGAGAAGAATCCCCCCTCTGTGATTGGGCAAGGTAGTGGCCATAGGGGTGGACATAGAGGCCCAGGGAGGGTACATTAAATAAAGGGGCCTGTTATGGACCTGGTGGTTAGGAGCACCCGGAATGACCTGATGAGTAAAATAGTAATCGGAACAAGCTCTGGGAAAGTGGGAACTCTGCTGACCGCAAACCCTACTCCTATCACACACACTAGAAATAGCCGTGGAGCGTACCTAACTCTCCCTAGACGCCTCTTCACAGCCTAAGAGCTAACTACCCCTAAAGATAGAAATAGAAGCCTACTCCTGCCTCAGAGAAATTCCCCAAAGGTAAAGGCAGCCCCCCACATATATTGACTGTGAGTTAAGAGGAAAGTCACAAACACAGGAATGAAACAGGTTTTAGCAAAGGAGGCCAGACTTCACTAAATAGTCAGAGGATAGAAAAGGAAACTATGCGGTCAGCACAAAAAACTACAAAAAACCACACAGAGTATGCAAAAAGACCCCCACACCGACTCACGGTGTGGAGGTGCAACACTGCACCCCCAGAGCTTCCAGCTAGCAAGAAAATATCATGATAGCAAGCTGGACTGTTGTGAACTCTGTTTTTGGGCTCCCCCTGGTGGCTTTATTTGTTATCCTGCGGATCTGTGGCTGGATCAGCTGCCTCGTTATGCACTAGGGAGTTTCCTATTTAGCTCTGCTTCACCTCCACTTGTTGCCGGCTGTCGATGTATTCAGTGCTATTCTGATCTCCCCTGATTATCTTCGTTTTCAGTCTCTTCTGGAGAAGCTAAGTTTCTGTTTGATTATTTTTTGCTCATCAGTCTGCAATATGATTTCAGTATATGATGAGTTTAGTCCAGCTTGCTAATATGTGAGTTCTTTCTGCTGGTAAGCTCTGGGGTACGAAGTTGCTTCCCCCGCACCGTTAGTTGGTGCGGGGGCTCGAGCAATCTCTACGTGGATATTTTGCTTAGGGTTTTCTATTGACCGCACAGCTCCCTTCCTATTTTCTGCTATCTAGTGTTAGCGGGCCTCATTTGCTAAATCTATTTCATCTCTGCGTTTGTGCTTTCCCCTTAACTCACCGTTAATATTTGTGAAGGGCTTTTCTATATCTTTGGGGTCATTTCTCTGAGGCAAGTAAGGACTTTACTTTCCCTCTAGGAATAGGTAGTTTCTCAGGCCGTGAAGAGACGTCTAGGATTTTCAGGTAACGTTCCACGGCTGCCTATAGTTGTTTGCGGATAGGATCAGGTTGCGGTCAATCCAGATACCACTTCTCCAGAGCTGGTCGTCGGTTTAGTTACTTAGCTAGTCAAACTTGCGATCCTTGCCACTAGGATCATAACAGTACAGCCGGCCCATAAAGTGTTAATTGCATGGCAGAAGCAGGAGAAGAGAAGCCTTGAGGAATTTTTTTTTTTTTTTTTTTTGCTGCCGTGTGTCTAGCTGCTGTGTGTCTAGCTTCTCTCCTCCTCTTAATCTTGGTGTGGCTCTGAGTTCAGCTGCTGACATGGATATCCAGAGTTTGGCCTCCAGTGTAGATCATCTTGCTGCAAGGGTACAAAGTATTCAGGATTTTGTTGTTCACAGTCCTATGTCAGAGCCTAGAATGCCTATTCTGGAGTTGTTTTCTGGAGATAGATCTAGGTTCCTGAATTTTAAGAACAATTGCAAATTGTTTCTTTCTTTGAAACCTCGTTCCTCTGGTGATTCCGTTCAGCAAGTTAAGATTATTATTTCTTTCTTGCGCGGCGACCCTCAAGATTGGGCCTTCGCATTGGCGCCAGGGGATCCTGCATTGCTCAGTGTGGATGCGTTTTTCTGGCCCTTGGATTGCTCTATGAGGAACCTAATCTTGAGAACCAGGCTGAAAAAGCTTTGTTGGCCCTCTCTCAGGGGCAAGATGAAGCAGAGGTGTATTGCCAGAAATTTCGGAAATGGTCGGTGCTTACTCAATGGAATGAGTGTGCCTTGGCTGCAAATTTCAGAAAGGGTCTTTCTGAAGCCATTAAGAATGTCATGGTGGGGTTCCCTACGCCTGCAGGTTTGAATGAGTCAATGACTCTGGCCATTCAGATTGATCAGCGTTTGCGGGAGCGCAATCCTGCGCACCATTTGGCGGTGTCTTCTGAACAGACACCTGAGTCTATGCAATGTGATAGAATTCTGACCAGAAGTGAACGGCAAAATTATAGACGGCAAAATGGGTTGTGCTTTTACTGTGGTGACTCAGCTCATGTTATCTCAGCATGCTCTAAGCGCACAAAAAAGATTGATAAATCTGTCACCATCGGTACTTTACAGCCTAAGTTCATTTTGTCTGTTACCCTGATTTGTTCCCTGTCATCTTACCCGGTTATGGCTTTTGTAGATTCAGGTGCTGCCCTGAGCCTGATGGATTTGTCATTTGCCCGGCGCTGTGGTTTTGTTTTGGAGCCTTTAAAAATCCCTATTCCACTAAGGGGTATTGATGCTACACCATTGGCTATGAATAAACCTCAGTACTGGACGCAAGTGACCATGTGCATGACTCCTGTTCATCAGGAGGTGATTCGCTTTCTTGTTCTGCATAATTTTAATGATGTTGTCGTGTTGGGTCTGCCATGGTTGCAGACTCATAATCCAGTCCTGGATTGGAAAGCAATGTCTGTGTCAAGTTGGGGTTGCCAGGGAATTCATGGCGACGCTCCTGTGGTGTCAATTGCTTCATCCACTCCTTCTAAAGTCCCTGCATTTTTGTCGGACTACCAGGATGTATTTGATGAGCCCAAACTCAGTTCTCTACCTCCTCTGTTATGGTTCTCAATGGCAAGAGAACATAGCCCAGCAAACATATGAACTAGCTCTTGGAAGGATGGAAACTAAACTGACCATGAACTAAACCTGCCGCACAACTAACAGTAGCCGGGTAGCGTAGCCTGCGTTTTATCCCTAGACGCCCAGCGCCGGCCGGAGGACTAACTAATCCTGGCAGAGGAAAATATAGTCCTGGCTCACCTCTAGAGAAATTTCCCCGAAAGGCAGACAGAGGCCCCCACAAATATTGGCGGTGATTTTAGATGAAATGACAAACGTAGTATGAAAATAGGTTTAGCAAAATTGAGGTCCGCTTACTAGATAGCAGGAAGACAGAAAGGGCACTTTCATGGTCAGCTGAAAACCCTATCAAAATACCATCCTGAAATTACTTTAAGACTCTAGTATTAACTCATAACATCAGAGTGGCAATTTCAGATCACAAGAGCTTTCCAGACACAGAAACGAAACTACAGCTGTGAACTGGAACAAAATGCAAAAACAAACAAGGACTAAGTCCAACTTAGCTGGGAGTTGTCTAGCAGCAGGAACATGCACAGAAAGGCTTCTGATTACAATGTTGACCGGCATGGAAGTGACAGAGGAGCAAGGCTAAATAGCGACTCCCACATCCTGATGGAAACAGGTGAACAGAGAGGATGATGCACACCAGTTCAATTCCACCAGTGGCCACCGGGGGAGCCCAAAATCCAATTTCACAACAGTACCCCCCCCCTCAAGGAGGGGGCACCGAACCCTCACCAGAACCACCAGGGCGATCAGGATGAGCCCTATGAAAGGCACGGACCAAATCGGAGGCATGAACATCAGAGGCAGTCACCCAAGAATTATCCTCCTGACCGTATCCCTTCCATTTGACCAGATACTGGAGTTTCCGTCTGGAAACACGGGAGTCCAAGATTTTTTCCACAACGTACTCCAACTCGCCCTCAACCAACACCGGAGCAGGAGGCTCAACGGAAGGCACAACCGGTACCTCATACCTGCGCAATAATGACCGATGAAAAACATTATGAATAGAAAAAGATGCAGGGAGGTCCAAACGGAAGGACACAGGGTTAAGAATCTCCAATATCTTGTACGGGCCGATGAACCGAGGCTTAAACTTGGGAGAAGAAACCCTCATAGGGACAAAACGAGAAGACAACCACACCAAGTCCCCAACACAAAGCCGAGGACCAACCCGACGCCGGCGGTTGGCAAAAAGCTGAGTCTTCTCCTGGGACAACTTCAAATTGTCCACTACCTGCCCCCAAATCTGATGCAACCTCTCCACCACAGCATCCACTCCAGGACAATCCGAAGATTCCACCTGACCAGAAGAAAATCGAGGATGAAACCCCGAATTACAGAAAAAGGGAGACACCAAGGTGGCAGAACTGGCCCGATTATTGAGGGCAAACTCCGCTAAAGGCAAAAAAGCAACCCAATCATCCTGATCTGCAGACACAAAACACCTCAAATATGTCTCCAAGGTCTGATTCGTCCGCTCGGTCTGGCCATTAGTCTGAGGATGGAAAGCAGACGAGAAAGACAAATCTATGCCCATCCTAGCACAGAATGCTCGCCAAAATCTAGACACGAATTGGGTACCTCTGTCAGAAACGATATTCTCCGGAATACCATGCAAACGGACCACATTTTGAAAAAACAGAGGAACCAACTCGGAAGAAGAAGGCAACTTAGGCAGGGGAACCAAATGGACCATCTTAGAGAAACGATCACACACCACCCAGATGACAGACATCTTCTGAGAAACAGGAAGATCCGAAATAAAATCCATCGAGATGTGCGTCCAGGGCCTCTTCGGGATAGGCAAGGGCAACAACAATCCACTAGCCCGAGAACAACAAGGCTTGGCCCGAGCACAAACGTCACAAGACTGCACGAAGCCTCGCACATCTCGAGACAGGGAAGGCCACCAGAAGGACCTTGCCACCAAATCCCTGGTACCAAAGATTCCAGGATGACCTGCCAACGCAGAAGAATGAACCTCAGAAATGACTTTACTGGTCCAATCATCAGGAACAAACAGTCTACCAGGTGGGCAACGATCAGGTCTATCCGCCTGAAACTCCTGCAAGGCCCGCCGCAGGTCTGGAGAAACGGCAGACAATATCACTCCATCCTTAAGGATACCTGTAGGTTCAGAATTACCAGAGGAGTCAGGCTCAAAACTCCTAGAAAGGGCATCTGCCTTAACATTCTTAGAACCCGGCAGGTAGGACACCACAAAATTAAACCGAGAGAAAAACAACGACCAGCGCGCCTGTCTAGGATTCAGGCGTCTGGCGGACTCAAGATAAATTAGATTTTTGTGGTCAGTCAATACCACCACCTGATGTCTAGCCCCCTCAAGCCAATGACGCCACTCCTCAAAAGCCCACTTCATGGCCAAAAGCTCCCGATTCCCAACATCATAATTCCGCTCGGCGGGCGAAAATTTACGCGAGAAAAAAGCACAAGGTCTCATCACGGAGCAATCGGAACTTCTCTGCGACAAAACCGCCCCAGCTCCGATTTCAGAAGCGTCGACCTCAACCTGAAAAGGAAGAGCAACATCAGGCTGACGCAACACAGGGGCGGAAGAAAAGCGGCGCTTAAGCTCCAGAAAGGCCTCCACAGCAGCAGGGGACCAATCAGCAACATCAGCACCCTTCTTAGTCAAATCAGTCAATGGTTTAACATCATCAGAAAAACCAGCAATAAATCGACGATAAAAGTTAGCAAAGCCCAAAAATTTCTGAAGACTCTTAAGAGAAGAGGGTTGCGTCCAATCACAAATAGCCTGAACCTTGACAGGATCCATCTCGATGGAAGAGGGGGAAAAAATATATCCCAAAAAGGAAATCTTTTGAACCCCAAAAACGCACTTAGAACCCTTCACACACAAGGAATTAGACCGCAAAACCTGAAAAACCCTCCTGACCTGCTGGACATGAGAGTCCCAGTCATCCGAAAAAATCAAAATATCATCCAGATACACAATCATAAATTTATCCAAATAATCACGGAAAATGTCATGCATAAAGGACTGAAAGACTGAAGGGGCATTTGAAAGACCAAAAGGCATCACCAAATACTCAAAGTGGCCCTCGGGCGTATTAAATGCGGTTTTCCACTCATCCCCCTGCTTAATTCGCACCAAATTATACGCCCCACGAAGATCTATCTTAGAGAACCACTTGGCCCCCTTTATGCGAGCAAACAAATCAGTCAGCAGTGGCAACGGATATTGATATTTAACCGTGATTTTATTCAAAAGCCGATAATCAATGCACGGCCTCAAAGAGCCATCTTTCTTAGCCACAAAGAAAAAACCGGCTCCTAAGGGAGATGACGAAGGACGAATATGTCCCTTTTCCAAGGACTCCTTTATATATTCTCGCATAGCAGCATGTTCAGGCACAGACAGATTAAATAAACGACCCTTAGGGTATTTACTACCCGGAATCAAATCTATGGCACAATCGCACTCCCGGTGCGGAGGTAATGAACCAAGCTTAGGTTCTTCAAAAACGTCACGATATTCAGTCAAGAATTCAGGAATCTCAGAGGGAATAGATGATGAAATGGAAACCACAGGTACGTCCCCATGCGTCCCCTTACATCCCCAGCTTAACACAGACATAGCTTTCCAGTCAAGGACTGGGTTATGAGATTGCAGCCATGGCAATCCAAGCACCAACACATCATGTAGGTTATACAGCACAAGAAAGCGAATAATCTCCTGGTGATCCGGATTAATCCGCATAGTTACTTGTGTCCAGTATTGTGGTTTATTGCTAGCCAATGGGGTGGAGTCAATCCCCTTCAGGGGTATAGGAGTTTCAAGAGGCTCCAAATCATACCCACAGCGTTTGGCAAAGGACCAATCCATAAGACTCAAAGCGGCGCCAGAGTCGACATAGGCATCCGCGGTAATAGATGATAAAGAACAAATCAGGGTCACAGATAGAATAAACTTAGACTGTAAAGTGCCAATTGAAACAGACTTATCAAGCTTCTTAGTACGCTTAGAGCATGCTGATATAACATGAGTTGAATCACCGCAATAGAAGCACAACCCATTTTTTCGTCTAAAATTCTGCCGTTCACTTCTGGACAGAATTCTATCACATTGCATATTCTCTGGCGTCTTCTCAGTAGACACCGCCAAATGGTGCACAGGTTTGCGCTCCCGCAGACGCCTATCGATCTGGATAGCCATTGTCATGGACTCATTCAGACCCGCAGGCACAGGGAACCCCACCATAACATCCTTAATGGCATCAGAGAGACCCTCTCTGAAATTCGCCGCCAGGGCGCACTCATTCCACTGAGTAAGCACAGCCCATTTACAGAATTTCTGGCAGTATATTTCAGCTTCGTCTTGCCCCTGAGATAGGGACATCAAGGCCTTTTCCGCCTGAAGTTCTAACTGAGGTTCCTCATAAAGCAACCCCAAGGCCAGAAAAAACGCATCCACATTGAGCAACGCAGGATCCCCTGGAGCCAATGCAAAAGCCCAATCCTGAGGGTCGCCCCGGAGCAAAGAAATCACAATCCTGACCTGCTGAGCAGGATCTCCAGCAGAGCGAGATTTCAGGGACAAAAACAACTTGCAATTATTTTTGAAATTTTGAAAGCAAGATCTATTCCCCGAGAAAAATTCAGGCAAAGGAATTCTAGGTTCAGATATAGGAACATGAACAACAAAATCTTGTAAGTTTTGAACTTTCGTGGTGAGATTATTCAAACCTGCAGCTAAACTCTGAATATCCATTTTAAACAGGTGAACACAGAGCCATTCCAGGATTAGAAGGAGAGAGAGAGAGAAAGGCTGCAATATAGGCAGACTTGCAAGAGATTCAATTACAAGCACACTCAGAACTGAGAAAAAAATCTTCAGCAGACTTCTCTTTTCTCTCCTTTCTCTGTCAATTAATTTAACCCTTTTAGGCCGGTCAAACTGTTATGGTTCTCAATGGCAAGAGAACATAGCCCAGCAAACATACGAACTAGCTCTTGGAAGGATGGAAACTAAACTGACCATGAACTAAACCTGCCGCACAACTAACAGTAGCCGGGTAGCGTAGCCTGCGTTTTATCCCTAGACGCCCAGCGCCGGCCGGAGGACTAACTAATCCTGGCAGAGGAAAATATAGTCCTGGCTCACCTCTAGAGAAATTTCCCCGAAAGGCAGACAGAGGCCCCCACAAATATTGGCGGTGATTTTAGATGAAATGACAAACGTAGTATGAAAATAGGTTTAGCAAAATTGAGGTCCGCTTACTAGATAGCAGGAAGACAGAAAGGGCACTTTCATGGTCAGCTGAAAACCCTATCAAAATACCATCCTGAAATTACTTTAAGACTCTAGTATTAACTCATAACATCAGAGTGGCAATTTCAGATCACAAGAGCTTTCCAGACACAGAAACGAAACTACAGCTGTGAACTGGAACAAAATGCAAAAACAAACAAGGACTAAGTCCAACTTAGCTGGGAGTTGTCTAGCAGCAGGAACATGCACAGAAAGGCTTCTGATTACAATGTTGACCGGCATGGAAGTGACAGAGGAGCAAGGCTAAATAGCGACTCCCACATCCTGATGGAAACAGGTGAACAGAGAGGATGATGCACACCAGTTCAATTCCACCAGTGGCCACCGGGGGAGCCCAAAATCCAATTTCACAACACTCCTCATAGGGATTGTGATTGTGCTATAAATTTGATTCCTGGTAGTAAGTTTCCTAAGGGACGACTTTTCAATTTGTCAGTGCCGGAGCATGCTGCTATGCGGAGTTATATAAAGGAGTCTTTGGAGAAAGGACTTATTCGCCCCTCCTCCTCCCCTCTGGGTGCGGGATTCTTTTTTGTGGCTAAGAAGGATGGTTCCCTGAGACCTTGTATTGATTATCGCCTTCTAAATAAAATCACGGTCAAATTTCAGTATCCTTTGCCATTGTTATCTGATCTGTTTGCTCGCATTAGGGGGTCTAGTTGGTTCACCAAGATAGATCTTCGTGGTGCGTATAACCTTGTGCGTATTAAGCAGGGTGATGAATGGAAAACTGCATTTAATACGCCCGAAGGCACTTTCGAGGACTTGGTGATGCCTTTTTGGACTTTCTAACGCTCCTTCTGTCTTTCAGTCCTTCATGCACGACATCTTCCGCGAGTATCTGGATAAATTTATGATTGTGTATCTGGATGATATTCTGTTTTTTTCTGATGATTGGGAGTCCCATGTTAAGCAGGTCAGGATGGTGTTTCAGGTCCTGCGTGCCAATGCTTTATTTGTGAAGGGCTCAAAATGTCTTTTTGGAGTCCAGAAGGTTTCTTTTTTGGGTTTCATTTCTTCCCCTTCTACTATTGAGATGGACCCAGTCAAGGTTCAGGCTATTCATGACTGGACTCAGCCTACATCTGTTAAGAGTCTTCAGAAGTTCTTGGGTTTTGCTAATTTTTACAGTCGCTTCATCGCTAATTTTTCTGGTGTTAAGCCTTTGACGGATTTGACCAAGAAGGGTTCTGATGTTACTAATTGGTCTCCTGCGGCTGTAGAGGCCTTTCGGGAGCTGAAGCGCCGGTTTTCCTCAGCTCCGGTCTTATGTCAGCCAGATGTCTCTCTTCCTTTCCAGGTCGAGGTTGATGCTTCTGAGATTGGAGCGGGGGCTGTTTTGTCGCAGAGAAGCTCTGATGGCTCTGTGATGAAGCCATGTGCTTTCTTTTCAAGAAAGTTTTCGCCTGCCGAGCGGAATTATGATGTCGGTAATCGGGAGTTGTTGGCTATGAAGTGGGCATTTGAGGAGTGGCGACATTGTCTCGAGGGAGCTAAGCATCGTGTGGTGGTCTTGACTGATCACAAAAATCTGATTTATCTCGAGTCGGCCAAGCGGCTGAATCCTAGACAGGCTCGTTGGTCGTTGTTTTTCTCTCGTTTTGATTTCGTGGTCTCGTACCTGCCTGGTTCGAAGAATGTGAAGGCTGATGCTCTTTCTAGGAGTTTTGTGCCTGACTCTCCTGGAGATTCTGAGCCGGCTGGTATCCTCAGAGAAGGGGTGATTTTGTCTGCCATCTCCCCAGATTTGCGACGAGTGCTGCAGGAGTTTCAGGCGGATAGACCTGACCGTTGTCCACCGGAGAGACTGTTTGTCCCAGATAGATGGACCAACAGAGTTATTTCCGAGGTTCATTCTTCGGTGTTGGCAGGCCATCCTGGATTATTTGGTACCAGAGATTTGGTGGCCAGGTCCTTTTGGTGGCCTTCCTTGTCGCGGGATGTGCGTTCCTTTGTGCAGTCTTGTGGAATTTGTGCTCGGGCTAAGCCTTGCTGTTCTCATGCCAGTGGTTTGCTGTTACCTTTGCCTGTCCCGAAGAGGCCTTGGATGCACATTTCCATGGATTTTATTTCAGATCTCCCTGTCTCTCAGAGAATGTCTGTCATCTGGGTGGTGTGTGATCGTTTTTCTAAGATGGTCCATTTGGTGCCCTTGCCTAAGTTGCCTTCCTCCTCCGAGTTGGTTCTGCTGTTTTTTCAAAATGTGGTTTGTTTGCACGGGATCCCTGAGAATATTGTTTCCGACAGAGGATCCCAGTTTGTGTCTAGATTTTGGCGGACCTTTTGTGCTAAGATGGGCATTGATTTGTCTTTTTCGTCGGCCTTCCATCCTCAGACGAATGGCCAGACCGAACGAACTAATCAGACCTTGGAAACTTATTTAAGATGTTTTGTTTCTGCTGATCAGGACGACTGGGTGGCTTTTTTTGCCATTGGCCGAATTTGCCCTTAATAATCGGGCTAGTTCTGCTACTTTGGTTTCGCCTTTTTTTGTAATTCGGGGTTTCATCCTCGTTTTTCCTCGGGTCGGGTGGAGCCTTCTGACTGTCCTGGAGTGGATCTTGTGGTGGATAGGTTGCATCAGATTTGGGATCATGTGGTGGACAATTTGAAGCTGTCACAAGAGAAGGCTCAGCGCTTTGCCAACCGCCGTCGCTGTGTGGGTCCCCGACTTCGCGTTGGGGACTTGGTGTGGTTGTCTTCTCGCTTTGTTCCTATGAAGGTCTCCTCTCCCAAGTTCAAGCCTCGGTTTATCGGTCCTTATAACATTTTGGAAGTCCTTAACCCTGTGTCATTTCGTTTGGACCTCCCAGCATCGTTTGCTATTCATAATGTGTTCCATCGGTCGTTGTTGCGGAGGTATGTGGTGCCTGTGGTTCCTTCTGTTGAGCCTCCTGCCCCTGTGCTGGTTGAGGGAGAATTGGAATACGTGGTGGAGAAGATCTTGGATTCTCGTGTTTCTAGACGGAGGCTTCAGTATTTGGTTAAGTGGAAGGGCTATGGTCAGGAGGATAATTCCTGGGTTGTCGCCTCTGATGTTCATGCGGCTGATTTGGTTCGTGCCTTCCATGTGGCTCACCCTGATCGCCCTGGGGGTTTTTGATGAGGGTTCGGTGACCCCTCCTCAAGGGGGGGGGTACTGTTGTGAACTCTGTTTTTGGGCTCCCCCTGGTGGCTTTATTTGTTATCCTGCGGATCTGTGGCTGGATCAGCTGCCTCGTTATGCACTAGGGAGTTTCCTATTTAGCTCTGCTTCACCTCCACTTGTTGCCGGCTGTCGATGTATTCAGTGCTATTCTGATCTCCCCTGATTATCTTCGTTTTCAGTCTCTTCTGGAGAAGCTAAGTTTCTGTTTGATTATTTTTTGCTCATCAGTCTGCAATATGATTTCAGTATATGATGAGTTTAGTCCAGCTTGCTAATATGTGAGTTCTTTCTGCTGGTAAGCTCTGGGGTACGGAGTTGCTTCCCCCGCACCGTTAGTTGGTGCGGGGGCTCGAGCAATCTCTGCGTGGATATTTTGCTTAGGGTTTTCTATTGACCGCACAGCTCCCTTCCTATTTTCTGCTATCTAGTGTTAGCGGGCCTCATTTGCTAAATCTATTTCATCTCTGCGTTTGTGCTTTCTCCTTAACTCACCGTTAATATTTGTGCGGGGCTTTTCTATATCTTTGGGGTCATTTCTCTGAGGCAAGTAAGGACTTTACTTTCCCTCTAGGAATAGGTAGTTTCTCAGGCCGTGAAGAGACGTCTAGGATTTTCAGGTAACGTTCCACGGCTGCCTATAGTTGTTTGCGGATAGGATCAGGTTGCGGTCAATCCAGATACCACTTCCCCAGAGCTGGTCGTCGGTTTAGTTACTTAGCTAGTCAAACTTGCGATCCTTGCCACTAGGATCATAACACTGGACTAGAAATTAGCAGTACTAAGAAATATATTCAGGCAGCAGTAACAACAAATGAAGTAGCAGGGACTTAGCTTCTGCTGGAGTAGACAGGTCCTCAGAGAAGTCCAAGAGAGATCTGAACCAATACTGAAACATTGACAGCTGGCATGAAGTAACGATCTGAGTAGAGTTAAATAGGGAAGCCAACATAACAATAAACGAGGGCAGCTGAGAAAGCAAGCCTCAAAGACCAGCAGTTCCGCTCAAAGCCACCAGAGGGAGTCCAAGAGCAGAACTAACCAAAGTACCATTCATGACCACAGGAGGGAGTCCGAGAAATGGAATTCACAACAGGGGCCCAGGATGAGGACATCATTACTGGAAGGGGCCCAGGATAGGGACCTTATTAAAGTGGACATTGGGGTCTAGGATGGAGATATTAAATAAAGGGGCCAAGGTTCTGGCACCTTATTAAATAAAGGGGTGACATAATGACTGTATGGAGGTCAGGATGAGGAACATACATTATTGGTTTATGGTGGCAAGTGCGGACATAATTACTGTAGGGGCCAATCAGGGGACATTATTACTGCTGTAATTTACTTTTGAGGTTACTGTCTTCCATGGGGAGAACAAAAGGGGGTCCTGCTACTGTGCAGGGTGGTCCTATGTCTTTTTTTCTTAATCTGACATAGTATAGAAGTTGAGGAAAATAGTGGGGAATGTGCTCTGGAAGCGATCAGCTATAGCTAACTGTGTTATTTTCTGCAATGAGGAGCCCTTGCTGGAAGAAGTGATGGCGGTCTGCACTGGATGAAGATAAAAGACTTCAACTATAGATGTCACTGGTGAGTCAGTATGTTGCTTGCACACTTACACTATATACTGTATACTGTGTACAGAGCTCCTTTGTACAATGTCACCATTGATCAATGTATTATGTGTACACTGACACTACATACAGAGCTCTTGTGTATAATGTCACTGGTGATCCCTGTATTACCTGTACATTGACACTATATACAGAGCTCCTGTGTATAATGTCACTGGTGATCCCTGTATTACCTATACACTATATACAGAACTCCTGTGTATAATGTCACTGGTGATCACTGTATTATCTGTACACTGACACTATATACAGAGCTCCTGTGTATAATGTCACTGGTGATCCCTGTATTACCTGTACACTGACACTATATACAGAGCTCCTTTGTATAATGTCACTGGTGGTCACTGTCTTACCTGTACACTATATAAAGAGGTACTGTGTATAATGTCACTGGTGGTAGTAACAGTGTTGTTAGTATTGTGGTTTGTATTCATAATCAATATTGTAATATTCGGTCACTATGTGTTGGTAATTTGTAGTCTGGTCACGGCGTGGCAGTATTTCTCCTTGTATGTGGGATTATTTGGTCCCTATATTTATTTTTACTCATTTATATAGTGCCATTAATCACACAGTGCTTTACAGATATTATTGGCACTGTCCCCGATGGTGCTCACAATCTAGATTCCCTATCAGTATGTCTTTGTAAATGTGGGAGGAAACCAGAGTACCGCCTGTGTTTTACAGCCAATGCTACACTATAATGGGGATAACGACTGACAGATATTTGCATATAGCTGTAGGGTGGGCCCCTAGAGTCCATTCCCCTGGAGGACCCCAGACACCCCAGTCCGACCCTGTGTGTATGTATATATATATATATATCAAAACATATTCAAACGTGGTGTGTGCCACTAAAGAAACGAAGTGAAAAGAAGATGTGAATAAAACCAAATATTTATTTCGAAAACTTTCTAAAAATAATTTTTTTAAATATAACAATATAAAATACAGACAATGGGGGAACGGAAACCACCAAATACCAGGGGAGACTTGTAGAGCACAATCCCAAAACAATACCGTGAGCTAGAATAATGCAATACAGACCTTATGTGTCATTAATGCCATATAGCTCAGAGAAGTGTACACAGTGGTATTCAGTGCACAGAACTGTGTTTGTAAAGAAGTGCTGTATACACCACCAGTAGCAGTACAGAGGCAAGTGTACCCAGAAATGCAATGTTATTTGCTAAAAGATGCCTGGGAGAGTGCAGAAAGCACTATGCTGCCTGACTGTGATTCTGCAAAGAGCGGATATATAAAGCACTGGAAAGAGAATAATTTACCTGCACGTGCAGTTAATGGTTGTTCCGGATCTGTGCGCTGAGTGCTGTCCAAGTTCCCCTACGCCCGACAAGCACCGTTTCGCAAGTAGCTTCCTCAAGGGGCGTGGCTGATTTTAGAGGGTGTTAGGAGTATGTTTATAATGTGTGCTGCGGTGCGGGATACGGAAGGGGAGGTCCAGTGAGCCCAGAGACTGCGCGCGCAAACAAGGCCATCCCACCTTGCCAATGGGATTTCCGGAGCGGCGCACCGTGACACGCAGTGGAACGCACTGCGGTCACGTGTGTCGGCGCCTCCAGAAGTCAGAGGGGGCACACAGAACCTGCGCGTGCGCAATGGGCCCACAGACCAGGGAGATAGACCGCGCTTGCGCTGAGGGCGAATGGCTGCAATGGTAAGAAAAAAAGAGAAAAAGAGAGTCATGATTCATATCCATTATTATTCATTCTCATCTTGTTCCATTTTATACTCCAATTTTTGTGCATTTGTTTCTCTTATTGGGTATAATTTTCACCAATGTTCTATCTTTTGCCAGGTCCAGCCTATATTACGTTTGCCATATGTTTGCAGATTTTTATATGCACTCCCCACTCTTTTATATTTTATCTTCAACCCAATTTTGTCTACATATATGCCATTCAATAATTTAACGTATACTCACTATACATATTTTCACCTTATTTTTATCCCTGCACATACGTATATATATAATCATTATAACGAAACTAGTTTTAGCATTTTAAAATCCATGGCCAGCCCAATCTATTTGCACTAATTTTATATATGTTTATTTATATTTATCACATGGATCTAGGTTTAAAATATAAACACCCGATCCTTTAATTTTCTAATTTTCTAATAATTTTCTCCTTCTATTTATCGTGCTGGATAGGGCAATCTATTATGTTAGTCCCCTCTTCTCACATTAAGGCGTTCAAATTGTCTTTACGGTGCATCACTTCTTTTAATCCCATTCACCGTAGCCATTATTTCCTTGCGCACACGCCAGGCTATTTCTCTGGCCGTTTTTTTAGCTCACCGTGCACGTACTAATGTCCTGCAAGCTCTACACACGCCCTTTCCCCGCCCCCTCCTCACCGTGTGGCATAAGATTATCTATTTCGCCACCGCCCATTCCTTCTTTGGGAGTCCAAACTGCAACTACTGCGCATGACTCTCTTTCTTTTTCTTTTTTTCTTACCATTGCAGCCATTCGCCCTCAGCGCAAGTGCGGTCTATCTCCCTGGTCTGTGGGCCCATTGCGCACGCGCAGGTTCCGTGTGCCCCCTCTGACTTCCGGAGGCGCCGACACACGTGACCGCAGTGCGTTCCACTGCGTGTAACGGCGCGCCGCTCCGGAAGTCCCATTGGCAAGGTGGGACGGCCCTGTATGCGCGCGCAGTCTCTGGGCTCACTGAACCTCCCCTTCCGTATCCCGCACCTCAGCACGCATTATAAAAATACTCCTAACACCCTCTAAAATCAGCCACGCCCCTTGAGGAAGCTACTTGCGAAACGGCGCTTGTCGGGCGTAGGGGAACTTGGACAGCACTCAGCGCACAGATCCGGAACAACCATTAACTGCACGTGCAGGTAAATTATTCTATTTCCAGTGCTTTATATATCCGCTCTTTGCAGAATCACAGTCAGGCAGCATAGTGCTTTCTGCACTCTCCCAGGCATCTTTTAGCAAATAATATTGCATTTCTGGGTACACTTGCCTCTGTACTGCTACTGGTGGTGTATACAGCACTTCTTTACAAACACAGTTCTGTGCACTGAATACTAGGGTTGAGCGAAACGGATCGTTCATTTTCATAAGTCCCCGACTTTTGGCAAAGTCGGCGTCTCATGAAACCCGACCCGATCCCTGTGTGGGGTCGGCCATGCGGTACGCGACTTTCGCGCCAAAGTCGCGTTTCAATGACGCTAAAAGCGCCATTTCTCAGCCAATGAAGGTGGACGCAGAGTGTGGGCAGCGTGATGACATAGATCTCAGTCCCCACCTTAGAGAAGGGCATTGCAGTGATTGGTTTGCTTTCTGCCGCGTCACAGGGGCTATAAAGGGGCGTTCCCGCCGACCGCCATCTTACTGCTGCTGATCTGAGCGTAGGGAGAGGTTGCTGCCGCTTCGTCAGAAGCAGGGATAGTGTTAGGCAGGGTACATTCACCCCCAAACCGCTTGTGCTGTAGCGATTTCCACTGTCCAACACCACCTTTTGTTTGCAGGACAGTGGAAGCTACATTTTTTTCCCTCAGCGCTGTAGCTCATTGGGCTGCCCTAGAAGGCTCCCTGATAGCTGCGTTGCTGTGTGTGTACACCGCTGTGCAAACCAACTGCTTTTTTCAAAGCACAAATCCTGTTGTTCCTTCCTTTCTGCACAGCTATCTTGTTTGTTTGTCCACACTTTTGTGTACAGCAGTCCTTTTTATAGCTGCCTGCCATACTTTTCTGAGATTACTGCAGGGAGATAAAGATTGGCAAGTCTGCCTCTGTGCCAGTGCTGTGTGTGGCATCTGTCTCTCATTGTGTGCCACAGAAAACCTAGTGTGTAATATTGGGCCATTTTTTTTTTATTTTTTTTTAACTCTCCCTGAAAAAAAATAAATAAATAGTGGGAGATAAAGATTGGCAAGTCTGCCTCTGTGCCAGTGCTGTGTGTGGCATCTGTCTCTCCTTGTGTGCCACCGAAAACCAGTGTGTAATATTGGGCCATTTTTTTTTTTTTCTAAATTCTCCCTGTAAAAAAAAAAATTAATAGTGGGAGATAAAGATTGGCAAGTCTGCCTCTGTGCCAGTGCTGTGTGTGGCATCTGTCTCTCATTGTGTGCCACCGAAAACCAGTGTGTAATAATGGGCCATTTTTTGGGGGGGGGTTAATTCTCCCTGTAAAAAAAAAAAATTAATAGTGGGAGATAAAGATTGGCAAGTCTGCCTCTGTGCCAGTCCTGTGTGTGGCATCTGTCTCTCCTTGTGTGCCACCGAAAACCAGTGTGTAATATTGGGCCATTTTTTTGGGGGGGGTAAATTCTCCCCGTAAAAAAAATAATTAATAGTGGGAGATAAAGATTGGCAAGTCTGCCTATGTGCCAGTCCTGTGTGTGGCATCTGTCTCTCCTTGTGTGCCACCGAAAACCAGTGTGTAATATTGGGCCATTTTATTTTTTTTGGTAAATTCTCCCTGTAAAAAAAATAATTAATAGTGGGAGATAAAGATTGGCAAGTCTGCCTCTGTGCCAGTGCTGTGTGTGGCATCTGTCTCTCATTGTGTGCCACCGAAAACCAGTGTGTAATATTGGGCCATTTTTTGGGGGCGGTAAATTCTCCCTGTAAAAAAAAAGTTAATAGTGGGAGATAATGATTGTGCCAGTGCTGTGTGTGGCATCTGTCTCTCATTGTGTGCCACCGAAAACCAGTGTGTAATATTGGGCCATTTTTTGGGGGGTAAATTCTCCCTGTAAAAAAAAAAAATTAATAGTGGGAGATAAAGATTGGCAAGTCTGCCTCTGTGCCAGTGCTGTGTGTGGCATCTGTCTCTCATTGTGTGCCACCGAAAACCAGTGTGTAATATTGGGCCATTTTTTTGGGGGGGTAAATTCTCCCTGTAAAAAAAAAAATTAATAGTGGGAGATAATGATTGTGCCAGTGCTGTGTGTGGCATCTGTCTCTCATAGTGTGCCACCGAAAACCAGTGTGTAATATTGGGCTATTTTTTTTTGTTGGTAAATTCTCCCTGTAAAAAAAAAATTGGGAGATTGGGAGATAAAGATTGGCAAGTCTGCCTCTGTGCCAGTGCTGTGTGTGGCATCTGTCTCTCATTGTGTGCCACAGAAAACCTAGTGTGTAATATTGTTTTTTTTTTTTTTTTTAAATTCTCCCTGAAAAAAAAAAAAAATAGTGGGAGATAAAGATTGGCAAGTCTGCCTCTGTGCCAGTGCTGTGTGTGGCATCTGTCTCTCCTTGTGTGCAACCGAAAACCAGTGTGTAATATTGGGCCATTTGGTTTTTTTTTTGGGTAAATTCTCCCTGTAAAAAAAAATTAATAGTGGGAGATAAAGATTGGCAAGTCTGCCTCTGTGCCAGTGCTGTGTGTGGCATCTGTCTCTCATTGTGTGCCACCGAAAACCAGTGTGTAATATTGGGCCATTTTTTGGGGGGTAAATTCTCCCTGTAAAAAAAAAAATTAATAGTAGGAGATAAAGATTGGCAAGTCTGCCTCTGTGCCAGTGCTGTGTGTGGCATCTGTCTCTCATTGTGTGCCACCGAAAACCAGTGTGTAATATTGGGCCATTTATTTTTTTGGGGTAAATTCTCCCTGTAAAAAAAAAAATTAATAGTGGGAGATAATGATTGGCAAGTCTGCCTCTGTGCCAGTGCTGTGTGTGGCATCTGTCTCTCATTGTGTGCCACCGAAAACCAGTGTGTAATATTGGGCCATTTTTTTTTTTGGGTAAATTCTCCCTGTAAAAAAAAATTAATAGTGGGAGATAAAGATTGGCAAGTCTGCCTCTGTGCCAGTGCTGTGTGTGGCATCTGTCTCTTATTGTGTGCCACTGAAAACCAGTGTGTAATATTGGGCCATTTATTTTTTTTTGGGTAAATTCTCCCTGTAAAAAAAAAAATTAATAGTGGGAGATAAAGATTGGCAAGTCTGCCTCTGTGCCAGTCCTGTGTGTGGCATCTGTCTCTCCTTGTGTGCCACCGAAAACCAGTGTGTAATATTGGGCCATTTTTTTTTTTTGGTAAGTTCTCCCTGTAAAAAAAAAAATTAATAGTGGGAGATAAAGATTGGCAAGTCTGCCTCTGTGCCAGTCCTGTGTGTGGCATCTGTCTCTCCTTGTGTGCCACCGAAAACCAGTGTGTAATATTGGGCCATTTTTTTTTTTTTGGTAAATTCTCCCTGTAAAAAAACAAAATAGTGGGAGATTAAGATTGGCATTTCTGCTTGAGTGCCGGTCCTGTGTGTGCCATCTGTCTCAAATTATTGGGGCACAGAAAACCTAGTGTGTAACATTGGGCCTGATTTTCCCTTCAGTGTCAGGCACCTATAAAGGTATATATAAATCCTACAGAAGTTTGAGTTCACCTTATAAGTTGTTTTACAGTAACAAATACCGTTACTTTGGTTACGTTTTGCAAACAATGAGGAAGTCTAGTGGAAGAGGTCGTGGCCATGGGCGGTCATTGTCAGCTGGTAATGATGGTAGTGGTGGTGGAGCATCAGGTGGTCGTGGTAAAAGCAGTACAGCACCTAAGTCTTGAGTTGTTGAGCCAGGTTCGTCGTCTGGCTACACAAGGCCTCGAACGCTCTCTTTTCTGGGAGTAGGAAAACCACTTTTGAAGCTGGAGCAGGAGGAACAAGTATTGGCTTTCATTGCTGACTCTGCCTCTAGCTCTTTCGCCTCCTCCTCGGAAAGTGCCAAATGTCAGAGCAGTGCATCGTCAGTGGATGCTCCCGGTCAGGAACAAGTCGCTTCCTTGTGTCCTTCACCCAGAACAACAGTGAAGGATGCGTCAGTCGACACAACAGGTTACTCCATGGAGCTCTTTACACATACCGTTCCTGGGTTAGACAGTGAAACAGTTAACAGGCCGTACCCATTAGAAGTTGAATCGGACATGGAGTGCACAGATGCACAGCCACAGCCAGATTACTATGCTGTTCCTTTGACTCAGACCAGAACATTGCCCTCGCAGTGTACTGAGGCAGAATCAAAACCAGCGGAGACTATGGTGCCCCGTCACGAACGCTATACCACCGTCTTACACGGTGACACAGACGAAGTTGCACACGACATAGAAGAGGAGGTCATAGATGACCCAGTTGTTGACCCCGATTGGCAACCATTGGGGGAACAGGGTGCAGGCGGCAGTAGTTCTGAAGCGGAGGAGGAGGAGCCACAGCAGGCATCAACATCACAACAGGTTCCATCTGCCGGGCCCGTATCTGGCCAAAAACGCTTGGCAAAACCAAAACCAGTTGGAGGACAGCGTGGCCATCCGGTTAAAGAAGCTCAGTCTGCAATGCCTGAAAAGGTATCCGATAGTAGAAAGAGTGCAGTCTGGCATTTTTTTAAACAACATCCAAATGATCAGCGCAAAGTCATCTGTCAAAAATGTTCAACTACCTTAAGCAGATGTCAGAATCTTAAAAGTCTAAATACAAGTTGCATGCATAGACATTTATCCACCATGCATTTGCAAGCCTGGACTAACTACTAAACGTCCCTAAAGGTTGCAGCACCCTCGGCCAATGAAGCTAGTCAGCAACGCTACATCCCTTCCCTCCCTGTAAGCCCACCATTTCCCGCACCACCTGCAGTATCTGTGCAGCTTTCGTCGCCAGGCCAAAGCAGTCAGGGAATCACCAGGTTAGTAGTAGGAAACACTGCATGTAGGGCACCGGCAAGAATACCATCTCCAACCCTCTCTCAGTCACCCATGTCCACCAGCACCCCCGCTAGTTCCACCGTATGCAGCTCTCCAGTCCAGCTCACCCTTCATGAGACTCTCGTTAGGAAAAGGTACTCATCCTCGCATCCGCGTACACAGGGTTTGAACGCCCACATTGCTAGACTAATCTCATTAGAGATGATGTCCTACCGGTTAGTTGAAAGCGAAGCTTTCAAAGCGCTGATGGACTACGCTGTACCACGCTACGAACTACCCAGTCGACACTTCTTTTCTAGAAAAGCCATCCCAGCCCTCCAACAGCATGTTAAAGACCGCATCGTCCATGCACTCAGGCAGTCTGTGACTACAAAGGTGCACCTGACAACAGATGCATGGACCAGTAGGCATGGCCAGGGACGTTACGTGTCCATCATGGCACACTGGGTGAATGTGGTGGATGCAGGGTCCACAGGGGGCAGCAATATTGGGACAGTTCTGCCTAGCCCATGGTCAAGGAAACAGTTGGCTGTAGGCGTTCGCCCCCCCCCTCTCTTCCTCGTCCTCCTGCAGAAGCGAGAGCTCGTCCACAGACCGCAGTCGAACATCCACTCCATCCGCAGCTGCCACTGTTGCACACCAGGTGTGCCATTATGGGACAGCTAGTGGCAAGCGTCAGCAGGCTGTATTGGCAATGAAGTGTTTGGGCGACAACAGACACACCGCGGAAGTTCTGTCCGAGTTCTTGCATAAAGAAACTCAGTCATGGCTGGGCACTGTACATCTTGAGGCAGGCAAGGTAGTGAGTGATAACGGAAGGAATTTCATGGCTGCCATAGCCCTTTCCCAACTGAAACACATTCCTTGCCTGGCTCACACCTTAAACCTGGTGGTGCAGTGCTTCCTGAAAAGTTATCCGGGGTTACCCGACCTGCTCCTCAAAGTGCGCAGACTTTGCTCGCATATCCGCCGTTCGCCCGTACACTCCAGCCGTATGCAGAACTATCAGCGGTCTTTGAACCTTCCCCAGCATCGCCTAATCATCGACGTTGCCACAAGGTGGAACTCCACACTGCACATGCTTCAGAGACTGTGCGAACAGAGGCGTGCTGTTATGTTTTTGTGGGAGGATACACATACACGGGCAGGCAGTTGGATGGCAGACATGGAGTTGTCAGGTGTGCAGTGGTCGAAGCTACAAGACCTGTGTCAAGTCCTTCAGTGTTTTGAGGAATGCACATGGCTAGTTAGTGCAGACAACGCAATAATAAGCATGAGCATCCCCCTAATGCGTCTGCTGATGCAAAGTTTGACGCACATAAAGGAGCAGGCGTCTGCAGCTGAGGAAGAGGAAAGCCTTGATGACAGTCAGCCATTGTCTGGTCAGGGCCGTGTAGAGGACGCGGTAGCGGGCGAAGAGGAGGAGGACGAGGAGGATGATGGGGATGAGTACTTTTTTAATGAGGAAGCTTCTCCTGGGCCAACCGAAATTAGTGGCGTTGCAAGGCTGGGTTCTGTTTTTTTAAGGGAGACAAGTGATGTAGATTTACCTGTAACTGCCCCTCAAACCAGCACAACCGCAGATTTGACAACTGGAACTTTGGCCCACATGGCGGATTATGCCTTACGTATCCTCAAAAGGGACCCACGCATTATTAAAATGATGAGCGATGACGATTACTGGTTGGCCTGCATCCTTGACCCTCGCTATAAAGGCAAATTGCAAAATATTATGCCACATGAGAACCTCGAACAAATATTAGCAACCAAACAAGCTACTCTTGTAGACCGTTTGATTCAGGCATTCCCAGCACACAGCGCCGGTGATGGTTCTCACACGAGCTGCAGGGGGCTACAGGGCAGAGGTGTTAGAGGTGCACAAATCAGAAGTGGCGTTGGACAGAGGGGTTTTCTGACCAGGTTGTGGAGCGATTTCGCAATGACCGCAGACAGGACAGGTACTGCAGCATCTATTCAAAGTGACAGGAGACAACATTTGTCCAGTATGGTTACTAACTATTTTTCATCCCTTATCGATGTTCTCCCTCAACCGTCATTCCCATTTGATTACTGGGCATCCAAATTAGACACCTGGCCTGAATTGGCAGAGTCCTGGTCGTTGCAGTAATGTCGCTCTGCCACTAAGGGGAGTGATGTTACGTCTGATTGCACTAAAGGAGTTTCTCTGACCAGGTAACACTCACACTACACTTCACACTCCGGCCACCAGGGGAGGTGGTTCTATCTAGTAGGCCACTCCTCACACTCTGGTAAAACTGGGGGTTGGACAGGAAGACAGAGAGAGAAGTAACTGGGAAGAGCTAGTGAGAGGACCTGTCAGGGATGGGATCCTGGCAGACTCCTAAGAGCAGAACTAACCAGTGCACAACGGGAATACAGTAAAGAGGAATTAGGACCAGAAGGAGTCGTGCTGTTAGACAGAGGCAACATCCTTCTGAGGCGCAAACAGTCGGTGGCCGGAACGCCGAGCAAGTAAGAGACTCTAAGTACTACTGCAAACCACGGCCGGACAGCCAATTATAGGTTGGCTGTCTCACACAAATCACCTAAGCAGACAACGGAGGCAGCTGTGGGAGAGGGGCGACTCTAGGGTCCCGGAAGAACTCCAGGCCTACCCCGTCATACGGGTGCGTCCTACCATATCACCTGGGGGACGGAGAGAACGAACATGAGAGACAGGCAGAATCAGTTGTGAGGACTATCCCGGGAGCTCAGCAGGGAAGAACTACAACACCCAGCGCTAGAAGGTAGACACTGATTCCCACCTGTAAAGGGAACTCCTGATGTGCCTTTGGACCGGCCGGTCTTTGACAGCCCTGTTGACAGCGCTCTGGACTGAGGACTCTAAAACCTTCAGTAAAGAGGTAAAGAGACTGCAACCTGATGTCCTCGTTATTTACTACGACCTACACTGCACCATCTACATCATCCCATACCTCCATCTTTATTGTACGCCCCACAACAGGGTCACGGACCGGGTCTAGCCACCGTGACAACCCCAGAACAGAGGCCCGGTACCGGGTACCCCTCGGCCCTGCGGCAGTGGGGGCACTACAACTTGGCGTCACGAACAGGATCTACTTAAGCCTGAAGAATCAGGTCATGTGTGCCTTGGAACTGTGATTTATTGTGCTTGGACTGTAACTTATTGCAAAGACTGTGCGTCGACGATTGCCGCCAAGAGTTCCCGCCACGATTCGCCATCGCAGTGTGCGGAGGGAGGAGCCACAGCTTCGTGGGCGGAACTGGGCAAAAGAAGCGCGGAACGAGAAAGCGCGGTAACGTGCCGATCCCGGAAGAGGAACCCCGATCTCCAGCAGGTTAGTGGAGGAAGGGCCAGCCATGTCCGAGTCGGGAGGAGCGGAGGAGGAGGCCGCAACCGGGGATGCAGGGGCACCTCCGGGCCCCGCAGCGGGCGAAGCCGCGGCCCTAATACCACCACCGGTTGCCGCAGAACCCGCTGCCCCCAGCAGTCAGTCGGACACTGCCGCTACAACAAAGGCCATAATGCCCTTCTCTATGCCGTACCTGCCCGGAGCGGCCTGGCTCCCGCGATACTCCGGGGAGTCGCATACATTCACTGACTTTAAGGAAGGGCTCTGCAGCCTGCTCGAGTTCTATCCCCTGACAGAGCCTCAGAAGGTTCATATGATAACCGGCCAACTCTTTGGGGCGGCTCTGAGAGAATTGAAGTCCTGGCCCGCCGAGGATAAGGGAACTGCACAGCAGATTTTCGCAAAGCTTAAAGCCACCTTCGATACTCGCACTGCTACAGAAATTAAACTGACCTTCTATGGATGCAAACAGAGACCGCAGGATAGCTTATGGGACTATGCCCTTAATCTCCAGTAGGCGATGTGGGCCATTAAGCAGAGTGACCCCGGCAGCATGCAGGATGAGGATAAACTCCTGAAGGAGCGGTTCATTGAGGGGCTCCTGTGCAGTCACCAGCGGGGCCAATTGCACTTCTTGGCCATGCAAAATCCAGACTTGACTTTTGCGCAATTCAAAGATAAAGCTATACAGGCATTGCAGGAGCGACAGCCCAGCCGTGCAGCACCTCCCCGGCGCCCCGCTCTCACATACCACCAGGAGGTGGCGTCGGATGCCCCAGTCGCCGCCGAGACCGATGCCCAGAGCCTAGAGGATGACTCCCCTGCAGGACTTCGCCTCCAGATGCAGGAGCTAACCAAGAGCGTTGCTGCCCTGGCCCGGACGGTGCAGTCCCTACAGGAGGCCCCCAAGGAGAAGATCCAGTTGGCCTCCAGACCAGAGGATGTCCCTTGGATGCGACAGAGGAGGACTCCGCCGACCAGAGGCCGGAACGACGATCGCTTCCACCAGGACGGACGACCCATCTGCCTCCGCTGTCACCAGGTGGGCCACCTTGCAAGGTACTGTCCTTTAAACGAGCAACCCCTGGGGCAAAGGGCCAACCCCCAGGAGTAGGACGGTCAGGCCCGCAGCATTGGAGAACCAAGTATATTGGAGGACGACCAGTTCTCCCTGTAGTGGTTGATGGAATCCCCTTGAACGCTTTGCTGGACACCGGTTCTCAGGTGACGACTATACCTTACGTGCTTTATAGACGGTATTGGGAGGACACCGATATTACTCGTGGCCCTGACGATGATTTCACCATAATAGCCAGTAATGGTCAGCCGTTGCCACAAGTGGGGTATAATTAGGTCACCATCAAGGTGGGGCGGGTGGAATTGAAAGCCCAAGGGATTGTGATTGTTGATATTGACTGTCGAGAATGTAATCTAATGATGACTCTTGGTACTAATGTTATAGAAAATTGTCTTGCAGAAGTTATTGTTTTATTGCAACAGGTGGCAGAAACCGCTGACCACAGTGAGCAACGTGCCCTGCAGAAGGAAATCAGAGCTCTGATGCAGAGACAGCAGGTAGAGCTGACTGGTGGTGAGATTGGTCGTGTCACTGTGAGTGATTCAAACCCCATCGCGATACCCCCCAGGAGTGAAATGTTAATATGGTGTCGGGCAGCCATAGGCCTCAGGGGAAAGGACTACCAGGCCTTGGTAGAACCCGTATATTCAGACAATAGGCCTACTATTCTGACAGCCCGGGGGGTGGTCGACGTCCGCCAGGGGAGAGTGCCCGTATGTGTCCTCAATTGTGGGGAGGAAGAGGTTCACCTCACCAAGTATGCCACGCTTGCCAAATTGTTCACTGTTAATAATAGTGTGATACAGACACCTGAACCCTTGGTCCCGTCAAACGTGGCGGAGGACAACGGTTCTGCAGAGCACTCGAAAGACTGGTGTCGGGAATTGCATGTGGGCACTGACTCTACCCCATCCCATCAAAAGCAGGGGGCCTACAGGGTGGTACACGAGTACGAGCAGGTATTCAGCAAACACCCCTTAGATTTTTGGGCAGGTGAAAGGGATCCAACACCATATCCCCACGGGAGATCACCGACCCATAAAAGAGAGATATCGCCCTGTACCCCCAGCTCATTACCAGTGTGCCAAGGACATGTTGCGGGAAATGAAGGAGGCTGGGGTGGTGAGAGACAGCTGTAGCCCCTGGGCAGCTCCGTTAGTCCTTGTTAAAAAGAAAGATGGTACAATGAGAATGTGTGTTAATTACAGGCAGTTGAATCGCATTACACATAAGGACGCATACCCACTGCCCAGGATAGAGGAGTCTCTGGCTGCCTTAAAATCTGCTAACTACTTCTTTACCTTAGATCTCACCAGTGGGTACTGGCAGGTTCCTGTAGCGGAGGCGGACAAAGAGAAGACGGCCTTCACGACACCAATGGGTCTCTGCGAATTCAATTACATGCCCTTCGGATTGTGCAATGCTCCCGGGACGTTCCAGAGGATGATGGAGTGCTGCCTGGGACACATGAACTTCGAAACCGTGCTGCTGTATTTGGATGATGTCATTGTCTTCTCTAAGACCTACGAAGACCATCTGAAGCACCTGTCCGAGGTGTTTGAAGCCCTGTCCAACTTTGGCTTAAAGGTGAAACCGTCCAAGTGTCATCTGCTGAAACCTAAAGTGCAGTACCTGGGCCATGTGGTGAGCGCTGAAGGAGTGGCCCCAGACCCCGACAAGGTCACGGTGATCAAGGACTGGCCAAAGCCCAGTGACCTTCACGAAGTCCGGCAGTTCCTCGGGCTGGTAGGCTATTATCGGAGATTCATTAAGGACTTTACCAAGAAGGCCGCACCCTTGCAAAACCTGTTGGTGGGCCAACCAAAGAGGACCAAGGGGAGGAACACCCCCTTTGATTGGAACGAGGAGCTGGAGGGATCCTTCACTTGTTTGAAGTCGGCACTGACAGGAGAAGAGGTACTGGCTTACCCCGAATACGACCAACCGTTTGTGCTGTACACAGATGCCAGCAATGTGGGATTAGGAGCCGTGCTGTCCCAGGTCCAGAAAGGCAAAGAAAGGGTGATCGCTTACGCCAGCAGGAAACTCCGTCCCACGGAAAGAAACCCTGATAACTACAGTTCCTTTAAGCTGGAATTCCTTGCCATCGTCTGGGCAGTAACAGAGAGGTTCAAACACTACCTGGCCTCCGCGAAATTCACCGTCTTCACGGATAACAATCCGCTAACGCATCTGGATACTGCCAAACTCGGGGCCTTGGAACAGCGGTGGATGGCCCGGCTGTCCAACTACGATTTCACCATCAAGTACCGGGCAGGACACAAGAATGCCGATGCCTTGTCCCGAATGCCCAATTTGCCAGAAACGGGAGAAGACCCGGAGGCACTTGAAGAGGTGGAGCTGCCAGCATTCCATCGCCCCAAAGCCACTCAGAACTCTCATCATGTGAAGAACAGGCACAGGAAGCAACCGGATGCCACGCTGAATCCCCTGCCCCATCACGGATGGGCGGAAACTCAGGATGGTGACCCCGCGGTCCGTCGGGTGAAAGAGCTCTTGACGCAGGCAGGGTTGCATCCCGGCCCAGATGATCCACAGGAAACCCAACAGCTGTGGAAGGGGAGAAGCAAACTGTTTATCCATGATGGCAAGCTGTGCAGGAGGAGCATCGACCCACGTACTCATGAATTGGTGTGGCAGATAGTGGTGCCAAGGCGAGATGCGCCCATGGTTCTGGGAGCCTACCACGATGGAGCCGGACACTTCGGATGGAGGAAGCTAGAGAGGCTACTCCGAGGGAGGTTCTATTGGATTGGCGTGAAGAGGGCCATTGAGAAGTGGTGTCGGGAGTGCGGTCCATGTAGCCTGCGCAGGAAGGACCGTGGCAGCCAACGGGCTCCCCTGCAGCCTATCATCACCAAACGGCCGCTCGAGCTGGTCGCGCTGGATCATGTGAAGTTGACACCTAGCCGGTCGGGCTATGTCTACGCTCTTACCATCGTAGATCACTACTCCAGATTTCTGGTGGTTGTACCTGTCAAGGATCTAACGGCCAGGACTGCCGCCAAGGCCTTCCAGCAGTACTTTTGTAGGCCCCATGGCTACCCGGAGAAGGTACTGACTGATCAGGGACCAGCATTCGAAGCAGAAGTGTTCCAAGAGTTCTGCCAACTGTACGGGTGTAAGAAGATCCGAACCACGCCGTACCATCCTCAAACCAATGGGATGTGCGAAAAGATGAACCAGGTGGTGATCGACTTATTGAAGACCTTGCCCGTAGAGGAACGGAACCTGTGGCCGACAAAGTTGCCTGACTTGGTGGATATCTACAATCACATCCCAGTAAATTCCACCAACTGTACTCCAGCGTACCTAATGAGGGGAAGGCCTAGCCAGTTACCCGTTGATCTGGACATGGGGGTCCTAGTCCCCGAAGATACCTCGCCGGATGCAGATTGGGATGCAGAAAGGCAGCGAAGGTACCGCAAAGTACAGGAGTGCGTGGAAAGAAGTCTCGCCCAGGCTAGGCAAAAACAGGAAAGGGACTACAACCAGCACGCTCCTGCGATTCCCCTGTCACCTGGTGAGCAAGTACTTAAACGAAAGAGGAGACTACACAAGCTCGATGACCAATGGGAAGCAGAACCGTATACCATCCTGCCATCCGATTTCGACAACACGAAGGTCTGTCTCATCAGCAAGGACAGAGGTATCCAGGGATCACCTTAAGGTCTGCCCCGATAAGTTGAGAGAAAGGGACACGGCCCCAGGAATCTCCCCGCCGGTGGAAAAGGAGAAGATGATCCATACCGTCCTTGGTGACTTTCCCCAGTCCTGGACTCAGATAAATCAGGCCATCGTGGTACCTGTTCTAATGTTTCAACAGCCGGACCCACCAGAAACAATGGTGGTACCAGATCATCCGGCCCTGCAACCTCAACAAGCCCTACCTGAAGATGCAATGCCAACCGTTGAAGCGGCAAATCCTCCCTCTGCTATCGGTGAGCCTGCCGTACCTACTGTTGCCAGCAGCAGCAGCCCTGAGAGCTTCAGCCTGCCAGTGCTACCCAGAGTCACTGAAAGTGTAGCTAGAAGGCAGTACACTACGCCAGGGGTAGCAAGCATAGTGGGCCCTGTTAGGCCAGTAGCAACCCCTGTGCTGCGAAGGTCCACACGCAGCACTCAGAATCAAATTCCACTCCGCTACAAAACTTAGAGATACTAATAAGGGCTGTTATTTAGTTGAAAATGTTTGTGTATATATCTTTTGTTACAGGTTTTAAAATGGACAATAGAGTAATGGACGGTGAATTGCTCCACAAACTTCTAAAAGGGGACCCCTTTGTTTACCCGGGGTTCCCGCTGTTTCAACCACTGAACTGAGAGTCATAATCTGTGCATGACCTAACTTTCGCAATGTTCAAGAGTCCTCACCTCCCATAAAGGGAAGCACTGCTATGTTTAATTCCTTATGATATTTCAAAATTTTGTGTGTTTTCTGTTAACATGTAATGTTGTTCTTGTTTTCCCAGTCCGGGAGTACTGGATTTAACCGGGGGGGAGTGCAGCGCCCCAGAGTCCTGGTCGTTGCAGTAATGTCGCTCTGCCACTAAGGGGAGTGATGTTACGTCTGATTGCACTAAAGGAGTTTCTCTGACCAGGTAACACTCACACTACACTTCACACTCCGGCCACCAGGGGGGGTGGTTCTATCTAGTAGGCCACTCCTCACACTCTGGTAAAACTGGGGGTTGGACAGGAAGACAGAGAGAGAAGTAACTGGGAAGAGCTAGTGAGAGGACCTGTCAGGGATGGGATCCTGGCAGGCTCCTAAGAGCAGAACTAACCAGTGCACAATGGGAATACAGTAAAGAGGAATTAGGACCAGAAGGAGTCGTGCTGTTAGACCGAGGCAACATCCTTCTGAGGCGCAAACAGTCGGTGGCCGGAACGCCGAGCAAGTAAGAGACTCTAAGTACTACTGCAAACCACGGCCGGACAGCCAATTATAGGTTGGCTGTCTCACACAAATCACCTAAGCAGACAACGGAGGCAGCTGTGGGAGAGGGGCGACTCTAGGGTCCCGGAAGAACTCCAGGCCTACCCCGTCATACGGGTGCGTCCTACCATATCACCTGGGGGACGGAGAGAACGAACATGAGAGACAGGCAGAATCAGTTGTGAGGACTATCCCGGGAGCTCAGCAGGGAAGAACTACAACACCCAGCGCTAGAAGGTAGACACTGATTCCCACCTGTAAAGGGAACTCCTGATGTGCCTTTGGACCGGCCGGTCTTTGACAGCCCTGTTGACAGTGCTCTGGACTGAGGACTCTAAAACCTTCAGTAAAGAGGTAAAGAGACTGCAACCCGGTGTCCTCGTTATTTACTACGACCTACACTGCACCATCTACATCATCCCATACCTCCATCTTTATTGTACGCCCCACAGCAGGGTCACGGACCGGGTCTAGCCACCGTGACAACCCCAGAACAGAGATCCAGAGGCCCGGTACCGGGTACCCCTCGGCCCTGCGGCAGTGGGGGCGCTACATATGCATTGCAGGAGCTTGCTTGCCCAGCAGCTAGTGTGCTATCAGAAAGAGTATTCAGTGCTGCTGGTTCAATATTAACCGAAAAAAGGACTCGTCTGGCTACCCAAAATGTGGATGATCTAACCTTCATTAAAATGAACCACTCCTGGATTTCAAATTATTTTGCCCCACCTTTCCCAGCTGACACCTAGCTTTCCTATAAAAAGGTCTTGCTTGTGGACTGGTCTTACTGAGTGTTCCAATCTCTTAATTTGCAGCAGCTGTTTGTCCAGCATACGACATGTTTACACCTCCCTCAATGGGAAAACTCCCCCCACGGGGCCGTGGTCTCGCCACTTGGCGCAAGCACCCGTTAGAGTGCTGTTTGTCTGAAGAGGTGGGTGTGCCCGCTTTTGGTCGACGGCACTGCCACTGGGTCCCTCATAGTACAATAAAGTGTCTCTGGCGGTGGTGGCACACACCCAACGTCAGACACACCGTTGTAACATGAGGGGCCCTGGGACGGTACCGCCGGCCACAAGAGAGTTCACCCCCCCCCCCAGCTCAAACTGTGCTCTACCACATGCAAAATTATCTCTCACAGCTCCACCAATGTTTAGTCTATGCGCTGACATCATTCAATGCCTGGCACTGACAATACCAATTTGTTGACATCTATGATGCTAGTTAAAGTAGTCTGGGTCAGTGTCCTATATTGACACCAGTAAATACTTACTGCCAAATTACTATGTCAGAAACTCAGCAGGTGAGCCCACCCCTGTACCTAAGTATGCCACACTTTTTTTTGTTTGTTTTTTGTTTTTTGGCGAGACATTAACATCTACCGTATTTATTTTTTGTGAGTACTAACTGTGTCAGACACTCCTTGCAATCGTCCTCCGCTGACCACACCAATGCTGCCTGTGTACCCCTGCGAGATAACTCTAAGTGCCTTGAGCCTATTTTTATTTATTTTAGGCCTAGTAAGCCTGTCTGCGGTCCCTCCTTGCAATCCTCCTCCTCCGCTGACCACAATGCTGCCTGTGTATCCATGTAACCGATTTAAAACTGCCTTGAGCCTATTTTTAGTTATTTTAGGCCTAGTACGCCTGTCTGTGGTCTCTCCTTGCAATCCTCCTCCTCCGCTGACCACAATGCTGCCTGTGTATCCATGTAACCGATTTAAAACTGCCTTGAGCCTATTTTTAGTTATTTTAGGCCTAGTACGCCTGTCTGCGGTCCCTCCTTGCAATCCTCCTCCTCCGCTGACCACAATGCTGCCTGTGTATCCATGTAACCGATTTAAAACTGCCTTGAGCCTATTTTTAGTTATTTTAGGCCTAGTACGCCTGTCTGCGGTCCCTCCTTGCAATCCTCCTCCTCCGCTGACCACAATGCTGCCTGTGTATCCATGTAACCGATTTAAAACTGCCTTGAGCCTATTTTTAGTTATTTTAGGCCTAGTACGCCTGTCTGCGGTCCCTCCTTGCAATCCTCCTCCTCCGCTGACCACAATGCTGCCTGTGTATCCATGTAACCGATTTAAAACTGCCTTGAGCCTATTTTTAGTTATTTTAGGCCTAGTACGCCTGTCTGCGGTCCCTCCTTGCAATCCTCCTCCTCCGCTGACCACAATGCTGCCTGTGTACCCCTGCGAGATAACTCTAAGTGCCTTGAGCCTATTTTTATGTATTTTAGGCCTAGTAAGCCTGTCTGCGGTCCCTCCTTGCAATCCTCCTCCGCTGACCACAATGCTGCCTGTGTATCCATGTAACCGATTTAAAACTGCCTTGAGCCTATTTTTAGTTATTTTAGGCCTAGTACGCCTGTCTGCGGTCCCTCCTTGCAATCCTCCTCCTCCGCTGACCACAATGCTGCCTATGTACCCCTGCGAGATAACTCTAAGTGCCTTGAGCCTATTTTTATGTATTTTAGGCCTCGTAAGCCTGTCTGCGGTCCCTCCTTGCAATCCTCCTCCGCTGACCACAATGCTGCCTGTGTATCCATGTAACCGATTTAAAACTGCCTTGAGCCTATTTTTAGTTATTTTAGGCCTAGTACGCCTGTCTGCGGTCCCTCTTTGCAATCCTCCTCCTCCGCTGACCACAATGCTGCCTGTGTATCCATGTAACCGATTTAAAACTGCCTTGAGCCTATTTTTAGTTATTTTAGGCCTTGTAAGCCTGTCTGCGGTCCCTCCTTGCAATCCTCCTCCTCCGCTGACCACACCAATGCTGCCCGTGTACCCCTGGAACCTATTTTAAAGTGCAAAGAGCCTATTTCTTTATTTTATGTAATATTAAAAAAGCCATGATGGACTACGCTGTCCCACGCTACGAGCTTCCCAGTCGACACTTCTTTTGCAAGAAAAGCCATCCCAGCCCTCCACCAGCACCACCTCCATTGTCCATGCACTCTGGCAATCTGTGAGTACAAAGGTGCACCTGACAACAGACGCATGGACCTGTAGGCATGGCCACGGAAGGTTACGTGTCCATTACGGCGCAATGGGTTAATGTGGTGGATGCATGGTCCACAGGGGACAGCCTACTAAGTCTGTCTGCAGTCCCTAATTCAAATTTCCCTCCACTGTCTAAATCTGAGCTTCCACCTTCTGGCTCTCATTAAGTGCTTTTTTTAAAAAAATTGGTGGTTGGGGCCTAATACCTCTGTTTGCCGCTCCCTGGTGTTGTCCTCAACTGAATAAATCTGAGCTTCAACCTTCTGGCTCTCCTTAAGTGCTTTTTTTAAAAAAATTGGTGGTTGGGGCCTAATACCTCTGTTTGCCGCTCCCTGGTGTTGTCATCAACTGAATAAATCTGAGCTTCAACCTTCTGGCTCTCATTAAGTGCTTTTTTAAAAAAAATTGGTGGTTGGGGCCTAATACCTCTGTTTGCCGCTCCCTGGTGTTGTCCTCAACTAAATAAATCTGAGCTTCAACCTTCTGGCTCTCATTAATTGTTTTTTTTTTTTTTAAATTGGTGGTTGGGGCCTAATAACCATGTTTGCCGCTCCCTGGTGTTGTCCTCAACTGAATAAATCTGAGCTTCAACCTTCTGGCTCTCCTTAAGTGCTTTTTTAAAAAAAATTGGTGGTTGGGGCCTAATACCTCTGTTTGCCGCTCCCTGGTGTTGTCCTCAACTGAATAAATCTGAGCTTCAACCTTCTGGCTCTCCTTAAGTGCTTTTTATAAAAAAAATTGGTGGTTGGGGCCTAATAACTATGTTTGCCGCTTCCTGGTGTTGTCCTCCTCCTGAGTGTTCTCCTCCTCCTTGGTGTTCTCCTCCAGGTTGCCTTGTCTGAGCTTCAACCTTCTGGCTCTCATCACGTGCTTTTTTTAAAAAAAATTGGTGGTTGGGGCCTAATACCTCTGTTTGCCGCTCCCTGGTGTTGTCCTCAACCGTATAAAGCTGAGCTTCAACCTTCTGGCTCTCATTAAGTGCTTTTTTAACAAAAAATTGGTGGTTACGGCCTACTAACGGTGTCTGCCACTCCATGGTGTTGTCCTCCACTGTATAAAGCTGAGCTTCAGTCTTTAGGCTTTTGGCCTATAGTAGCAGATATTAAACTGCATTTGGCCTACTAGTGTGGTTGGGCCCTTAAAACAGTGTCTGCTGCTCCTGGGTTTGCTACTCCACTGAACAAAGCAATGCCGCCTGTTTAGTCCTGTTACCAATTTTGAACTGCATTTAGCCTACTTTATTCTTTGGCCCTATATCTGTGTTTAGTACTCCTCATCCTGCCCATTGCCCAGCCACTGCTAGATGAGTCTGCTGGTACATTGACCTAGACCACTACATTCCCCTTGCACTCTACACAGCCAGAATCTGACCCTGCTGAAAGTAAGGTTCCCCTTCCCGCATGTTATACCACCTTACACAGGGACAAAGAGGAAGGTGCAGATGAAAGTGCAGGTTCCTTCATCAGGTGGGGGGGCATACTCGTTGGCGACGTCACTGGCACAGGGCCCCTCAGAGTACGCAAAAGTGTCGCTGCTGGTGGGAGGCGCCCCCGCCGTGCAAACACACCGCTGTACTTTGAGGGGCCCTGTGCCAGTGCCAATGCCAACGAGTGGGCCCCCCCTGCTTTCTTTGGATCACAGCACTTGCAAACTTGACATACTTACCTCTCACTGCTCCACCGCCGTGACGTAGTCCACGTTTCCTGGGCCCACTAAAACCTTGAACCAGCCCTACCCCCCCACAACTTTTGCCAAATGACCCCCAATTTCCAATGCCCAACTATTATTATAAAGTTAATTAAGATTGACAAGCTTCAGTAACAAGAATGGATGTTTTTGGCATTAAAATGGGCACTGTAGGTGTTTTCCTGGCCTCCACTCACTGCCGACTATGCTTCCCCATTGACTTGCATTGGGTTTCGTGTTTCGGTCGATCCCCGACTTTTAGCGCTAATCGGCCGACTGCACTCGACTCGACTTTGGACAAAGTCGGGTTTCGCAAAACCCGACTCGATCTTAAAAAAATGAAAGTCGCTCAACCCTACTGAATACCACTGTGTACACTTCTCTGAGCTATATGGCATTAATGACACATAAGATCTGTATTGCATTATTCTAGCTCACGGTATTGTTTTGGGATTGTGCTCTTCAAGTCTCCTCTGGTATTTGGAGGTTTCCGTTCCCCTATTGTCTGTATTTTATATTGTTATATTTAAAAAAATTATTTTTAGAAAGTTTTCAAAATAAATATTTGGTTTTATTCACATCTTCTTTTCACTTTGTTTCTTTCGTGGCACCCACCACGTTTGAATATGTTTTGAGATATATATATATATATATATATATACACACAGGGTCGGACTGGGGTGTCTGGGGTCCTCCAGAGGAATAGACTCTAGGGGCCCACCCTACAGCTATATGCAAATATCTGTCAGTCGTTATCCCCATTATAGTGTAGCATTGGCTGTAAAACACAGGCGGTACTCTGGTTTCCTCCCACATTTACAAAGACATACTGATAGGGAATCTAGATTGTGAGCACCATCAGGGACAGTGCCAATAATATCTGTAAAGCACTGTGTGATTAATGGCACTATATAAATGAGTAAAAATAAAAAATAAATATTACCAGCATATAGGGACCACCACGTTTGAATGTTTTGATATAATGATGGAGTGACTCTAGCTATTGCTATACATGGGACTATGGGAATAATATATATATATATATATATATATATATATTTATATATATATATACATATACATATACAGAGATTCAAAAAAAGAGACAGCACTCCATTAGTTCAGTGAAAAAATTGTGGAAGGTTTAATCGACCCACATGGCCGGGCGACGTTTCAGCTCCATCTGAGCCTTTATCAAGCAGTGAGTAACCATACCTAGTGTCTATTTATATGCGACTCAACAAGTAATACATTAATTCCAATCATAATATACATACAATTAGTGTTTTATAAATAATGTGCATTATATTTCATTCACTTCGATTTGCACCAAGTGCTAATATATAAAGTGCCTTGTGCTTCTGTGCATTAAAACCGGACTTCATATTGTCCCTCAGATTCTCCTGATTTCTTACTTATTGCGATCATATTGTTAATATACTGTATATCTTATTATTGATCATATTTTGCATAGATTTATTCACTCACCCCTGGTTGTTATGTGGATCCATGGAGGTCGCCTTATATGTAAGTCGGCGTTCACCACCGCTCACTGCGCATGTCACGAGCGCATCATCACAAAGGAATGTCATATCGGCCAATAGGGCGCTCCGTATGGCATTTTTCACTCGGCGCATGCGCAGTAGCGCTAAAAACCGCCATATTTGTAGTGGCAACTTTTCTTCTTACAATCTATCTTACCAGCGCATGCGCACTAGCGCAAAATGACGCCATATCAATGGAAAACCTTTATGTTTATACTTTCCATTATGTCGGCGCTTGTGCAGTAGCACAAAACGCGCCACATATACCTCAGCTACATTATTATATTAAAATATTATAATATTAAAATATTAAAAGTACCTTTTCGGCTATAAAGAGTTTTTTATTCATTTAAAGCAGAATGGACCCATCACAGAACCAAATATATTAAAGTTGATATTTACTGATATCATATGTATTCCATATATATATAGACTTTCATGGACTATATACGGTGCTTTAATGTATCTTGGCTTCACGGATGATAGCGTATTCTCGCCATCTCCGTGAGCCAATAGAGTCACTCTGCCCCACTATTTTCCCTCCGGACCAAAGTGTTGCAGCCGTGGCATCTATATGATACA
The DNA here is from genome assembly GCF_051348905.1 of Ranitomeya variabilis. Lineage (NCBI taxonomy): Eukaryota > Metazoa > Chordata > Amphibia > Anura > Dendrobatidae > Ranitomeya > Ranitomeya variabilis. The sequence continues at coordinate 493,729,747 of NC_135233.1, read as the reverse complement.
AGCATCTTTGTCCTGGTCATATCACTTATCCAATAAACATTGAAACCTTTTCTTCTTTTTTATTTTTTTATTTTTTATTTTGATTCAATGAATAATCCACTCTAGTTATATTAGCTCAATAGCCAAAAAAATATACTTTTTTTATACGTTTTAATGATGATAATAATGAATAATAAATAATACAAAATAATAAATTGGTGAAATCTTTATCCTCCATGGTGCCACATGCTCTCCGGGGGAAGTCTTGCACAGAAGATACCATCTGAGGGGCAAAAAGATACAATAAAATTACAGATATGAAATACCTAGTATAAAACATCGGAGCCCAAAATATACCTAGAGGACAAGGTCAGTACATACCCCCCTATAACACCGTATGAATTTTGAAATCTACGTTTAATCCTTTTGATTTAAGTGTTTTTAGCTCATAGATCCACTTGAGCTCCTTCTTTTTTAGGATCTGTTCCCTGTTACCACCCCTCCTCTGTACTGGGACCACATCAATTATCTTACATTTCAGATCTCTTTCATGATGATTATATTCCACAAAGTAAGGAATTGACTGATATGCAGGTATCTGTACTCGGTAAAGGACTTTCATTAAGTTCATGTTCACACATGGATTGGTTTAATTTACAATTGGATCTAGCACGTTTTTTTAGGACAATAAGATTAAAAGAGTGGTTTCATTTTCATAAAAAGGATATAATCACTAAAAATAGAACCAGTGAATTTGATATGGGTGCTATGGAATTGAGAAACAAAAGTAGCTTTGTTCCACCTGTGAATTCGGCAGTTATAGATGCCTTTGAAAAAGTGGTCACAATGGAGATTGAAATGTTAAGAGATAATAGTGTGGGAATATATAGACACCCTAATATTCTAAAGGATGAATTTTTGGCTTTGCAGGAGCTTGTCCATGATGGCGACATCATCATCAAACCCGCGGATAAAGGGGGTGCTGTCGTCGTCATGGACAGGTGTATGTATATGACAGAGGTACGTAAGCAGTTAGCTGATACAGACGTATATTGTAAGATGGATGGAGATCCAAAGTTCAATATCAGTAAAGAGATTGAAATCTGCCTTAAGGAAGCATTGAATATGTATATTATAGATCAACAACTGTTTGAATATTTATGAGTGGAAACACCTACGACACCAATGCTTTATATAATCCCCAAAATTCACAAAACATTGGATAACCCACCGGGGCGCCCCATAATCTCGGGGGTGGGATCCATATTTAATAAAATGGGTATATTTTTGGATAAAATCTTCAACCCCATTGTGAAACAAGGGAAATCGTATATAAAGGACACCACTGATTTTTTTTTAAAACTGGAAGAGATAAAATTGGATGGGGAGGTAATCATGGCGTCATTCGACGTAGTCTCTCTTTATACTTCCATTGATCATAAAAGGGGTCTAAATGCAATAAAAGACAAATTGGATTCAGCTGGATACACGGTGGAGGGAAATGCATTTGTACTAAAGCTACTGGAAATAATTTTGAAAAGGAATTATTTTCTATTTGGTGACTCATTCTATACACAAAAACGAGGTACGGCTATGGGGGCCAATATGGCCCCTTCATATGCAAATCTAGTTATGGAGGTCCAGGAGGAGGGCTTCGTCTATGTATCCCACCACTTCCAGTATGTTAAGGTGTGGTGGAGGTACATAGACGACGTCTTCCTCCTATGGACAGGAACAAATGAAATACTGAATGAGTTTCACCAATATCTCAACATCATAGATGAGACTATAAAGTTTACATTAGTATCTTCAACAAAAGAAATGCAATTCCTTGATGTATTAGTCCTACAAAAGGACAATGAATTGATTACAAAACTCTTTGTCAAAAAAACGGACAAAAACAATTTGCTAATATACGACAGTCAACAGCCACGTAAAATGATTGAGTCAATACCACTGAGCCAATTGCTGAGAGTGCGACGAATAGTCAAAAAAGAGGAAGATGTAGATGAAGCATTGGAGTTACTAATAAAAAAAATTTCAGTGAGAGGGTACCCTAAGAAACTTTTGAGGTCTGTTAAGGAGGATGTAAAAAAGAAAGATAGAAAAACATTGATCACAAAAAGTATGAACAAAATACGGATGAATAGGGTCCCATTTGTTAGCACATACGTAGAGGAAAGTAGGGAGGTGAAAAACATCATCTCAAAACATTGGGGAATGCTGGGTAGATGTCTCCCTGAAATAGATGAGTTTACAATGCCACCATTTTACTCATATAAAAGGAGTAAAAATTTAGGGGATTACCTGGTGAAGTCAGACATTGGGCCATTAGTAAGGAATCGCCAATTGACATTAACGGGCAAAAAGAAAAGGGGTTGTTTTCCCTGTTTGTCCTGTGTCAACTGCACCAACATGATAAAAGGCCCTACATTTGAGCACCCTGAAACAGGAAAAATCTATCAAATAAGGGAGTTCCTGACGTGTGATACAGATCATGTAGTATATCTCTTGACTTGCCCATGTAATCTTTTATATGTTGGGGAGACAATTTGTGCATTTAAAGTTCGGATGAACCAGCATAGATATACTATTAGAAAGAGAAGAATGGACCTTCCAGTCCCCAAACACTTTGTGGAATATAATCATCATGAAAGAGATCTGAAATGTAAGATAATTGATGTGGTCCCAATACAGAGGAGGGGTGGTAACAGGGAACAGATCCTAAAAAGAAGGAGCTCAAGTGGATCTATGAGCTAAAAACACTTAAACCAAAAGGATTAAACGTAGATTTCAAAATTCATACGGTGTTATAGGCGGGTATGTACTGACCTTGTCCTCTAGGTATATTTGGGGCTCCGATGTTTTATACTAGGTATTTCATATCTGTAATTTTATTGTATCTTTTTGCCCCTCAGATGGTATCTTCTGTGCAAGACTTCCCCCAGAGAGCATGTGGCACCATGGAGGATAAAGATTTCACCAATTTATTATTTTGTATTATTTATTATTCATTATTATCATCATTAACCCCTTCACCCCCAAGGGTGGTTTGCACGTTAATGACCAGGCCAATTTTTACAATTCTGACCACTGTCCCTTTATGAGGTTATAACTCTGGAACGCTTTAACGGATCTTGGCGATTCTGACATTGTTTTCTCGTGACATATAGTACTTCATGACAGTGGTAAAATTTCTTCGATATAACTTGCGCTAATTTGTGAAAAAAACGGATATTTGGCGAAAATTTTGAAAATTTCTAAATTTTCCAACTTTGAATTTTTATGCCCTTAAATCACAGACATATGTCACGCAAAATACTTAATAAGTAACATTTCCCACATGTCTACTTTACATCAGCACAATTTTGGAACCACATTTTTTTTTGTTAGGGAGTTACAAGGGTTAAAAGTTGACCAGAAATTTCTCATTTTTACAGCACCATTTTTTTTAGGGACCACATCTCATTTGAAGTCATTTTGAGGGGTCTATATGACAGAAAATACCCAAGTGTGACACCATTCTAAAAACTGCACCCCTCAAGGTGCTCAAAACCACATTCAAGAAATTTATTAACCCTTCAGGTGTTTCACAGGAATTTTTGGAATGTTTAAATAAAAATGAACATTTAACTTTTTTTCACACAAAATTTATTTCCGCTCCAATTTGTTTTATTTTACCAAGGGTAACAGGAGAAAATGGACCCCAAAAGTTGTTGTACAATTTGTCCTGAGTACGCTGATACCCCATATGTGGAGGTAAACCACTGTTTGGGCGCATGGCAGAGCTCGGAAGGAAAGGAGCGCCTTTTGACTTTTCAATGCAAAATTGACTGGAATTGAGATGGGACGCCATGTTGCGTTTGGAGAGCCCCTGATGTGCCTAAACATTGAAACCCCCCACAAGTGACACCATTTTGGAAAGTAGACCCCTTAAGGAACTTATCTAGATGTGTGTTGAGCACTTTGACCCAACAAGTGCTTCACAGAAGTTTATGATGCAGAGCCGTAAAAATAAAAAATCATATTTTTTCACAAAAATGATCTTTTCGCCCCCATTTTTTAATTTTCCCAAGGGTAAGAGAAGAAATTAGACCACAAAAGTTGTTGTGCAATTTGTCCTGAGTACGACGATACCCCATATGTGGGTGTAAACCATTGTTTGGGCGCAGGGCAGAGCTCGGAAGGGAAGGAGCGCCATTTGACTTTTCAATGCAAAATTGACTGGAATTGAGATGGGACGCCATGTTGCGTTTGGAGAGCCCCTGATGTGCCTAAACATTGAAACCCCCCACAAGTGACACCATTTTGGAAAGTAGACCCCTTAAGGAACTTATCTAGATGTGTGTTGAGCACTTTGACCCAACAAGTGCTTCACAGAAGTTTATAATGCAGAGCCGTAAAAATAAAAAATCATATTTTTCACAAAAATGATCTTTTCGCCCCCATTTATTTATTTTCCCAAGGGTAAGAAAAGAAATTAGACCAAAAAAGTTGTTATGCAATTTGTCCTGAGTACGACGATACCCCATATGTGGGGGTAAACCACTGTTTGGGCGCATAGCAGAGCTCGGAAGGGAAGGAGCGCTATTTTACTTTTCAATGCAAAATTGACTGGAATTAAGATGGGACGCCATGTTGCGTTTGGAGAGCCCCTGATGTGCCTAAACATTAAAAACCCCCACAAGTGACACCATTTTGGAAAGTAGACCCCCTAAGGAACTTATCTAGATGTGTTTTGAGAGCTTTGAACCCCCAAGTGTTTCACTACAGTTTATAACGCAGAGCCGTGAAAATAAAAATTCCTCTTTTTTTTCACAGAAATTATATTTTAGCCCCCAGCTTTGTATTTTTACAAGGGTAACATAATAAATTGGACCCCAAAAGTTGTTATCCAATTTGTCTTGAGTACGCTGATACCCCATATGTGGGGGGGAACCACTGTTTGGGCGCATGACAGAGCTCGGAAGGGAAGGAGCGCCATTTGGAATGCAGACTTAAATGGATTGGTCTGCAGGCGTCACGTTGCATTTGCAGAGCCCCTGATGTACCCAAACAGTAGAAACCCCCCACAAGTGACCCCAAATTGGAAACTAGACCTTTCAAGGAACTTATCTAGGTGTGTTGTGAGAACTTTGAACCCCCAAGTGTTTCACTACAGTTTATAACGCAGAGCCGTGAAAATAAAAATTATTTTTTTTTTCACAAAAATGATTTTTTAGCCCCCAGTTTTGTATTTTCACAAGGGTAACAGGATAAATTGGACCCCAAACGTTGTTGTCCAATTTGTCCTGTGTACGCTGATACCCCATATATTGGGGTAAACCCCTGTTTGGGCACACGGGAGAGCTCTGAAGGGAAGGAGCACTGTTTTACTTTTTCAACGCAGAATTGTCTGGAATTGAGATCGGATGCCATGTCCCGTTTGGAGAGCCCCTGATGTGCCTAAACAGTGGAAACCCCCCAATTATAACTGAAACCCTAATCCAAACACACCCCTTACCCTAATCCCAACGGTAACCCTAACCACACCCCTAACCCTGACACACCCCTAACCCTAATCCCAACCCTATTCCCAACCGTAAATGTAATCCAAACCCTAACCCTAACTTTAGCCCCAATCCTAACTGTAGCCTTAACCCTAGCCCCAACCCTAGCCCTAACCCTAACCCTAACCCTAGCCCTAACCCTAGCAATAACCCTAGCTCTAACCCTAGCCCTAACCCTAACCCTAGCAATAACCCTAGCCCTAACCCTAGCCCTAGCCCTAACCCTAGCCCTAACTGTTGTGAATTTGGTTTTTGGGCTCCCCCGGTGGTCACTGGTGGTACTGGACTTGTGTGCTTCACTTTCTCTGTTCACCTGTTTCCGTCAGGATATGGGAGTATCCTATTTAGCCTTGCTGCTCAGTTATTCTAGTGCCGGCCATCAATGTAACCAGAGCCTTTCTGTTGCATGTTCCTGCTTCTAGACTACTATCAGCTAAGTTGGACTCTTAGTCCTAAGTTTGTTTTGCATTTTTGTTCCAGTTCACAGTTATGTTATTTTTCTGTAGCTGGAAGCTCTTGTGGGCCGAAATTGCCACTCCGGTGTCATGAGTTGACACATGAGTCTTAAAGTAATTTCGGGATGGTATTTTAATAGGGTTTTCAGCTGACCGTGAAGTTCCCTATTGTATCTTCTTGCTATCTAGTAAGCGGACCTCGCTTTGCTGAACCTACCTTCATACTGCGTATGTCTTTTCCTCTGAACTCACCGTCAATATATGTGGGGGGCTTCTGTCTCCTTTTTGGGGGAATTTCCCTAGAGGTAAGCCAGGTCTGTCTTTTCCTCTATTAGGGTTAGTTAGTCCTCCGGCTGGCGCTGGGCGTCTAGGGATAAAACGTAGGTACGTCACCCGGCCACTGTTAGTTGTGTGATAGGTTTAGCTCACGGTCAGCTCGAGATTCCATCACCCAAGAGCTGTCCTGTTATTTATGTTCTCTGACGTCCCCTTGCCATTGGGAACCATGACAGTATGGCCGGCCAAGGGTTAAAACCGTTGGCAGAAGAAAGGAGAGAAAAAGAAGTCTGCAGATTTTTTTTTTTTTTTTCCTCTGAGCTTGCTCTATAGTTTACTTAGTTGCATTTCTGCTCTAATTGCAGCCTTTGTCTCTCTCTCTCCTTCTAATCCTTGAATGGCTCTGATCTCACCTGATTAAAATGGATCCTCAGAGTTTGGCTACAGGTTTGAATAATCTTGCTACGAAGGTTCAAAATTTACAGGATTTTGTTATTCATGCTCCTATATCTGAACCTAGAATTCCTATACCAGAATTTTTCTCCGGGGATAGATCTCGTTTCCTGAATTTCAAAAATAATTGTAAATTATTTCTTTCCCTGAGATCTCGCTCCGCTGGAGATCCCGCACAGCAGGTTAGGATAGTAATTTCCTTGCTGCGGGGTGACCCTCAAGACTGGGCATTTGCATTGGCACCCGGGGATCCTGCGTTGCTCAATGTGGATGCGTTTTTTCTGGCTTTGGGGTTGCTTTATGAGGAACCTAACTTAGAGATTCAGGCTGAAAAAGCCTTGATGGCCCTATCTCAAGGGCAAGATGAAGCTGAAATATACTGCCAAAAATTTCGTAAATGGTCTGTGCTTACTCAGTGGAATGAGTGCGCCCTGGCGGCGAATTTCAGAGAGGGTCTCTCTGATGCCATTAAAGATGTTATGGTGGGGTTCCCTGCACCTACAGGTCTGAATGAGTCCATGACAATGGCTATTCAGATTGATCGGCGTTTGCGGGAGCGCAAACCTGTGCACCATTTGGCGGTGTCTTCTGAGAAGGCTCCAGAAAATATGCAATGTGATAGAATTCTGTCCAGAAGCGAACGGCAGAATTTTAGGCGAAAAAATGGGTTGTGCTTCTATTGTGGTGATTCAACTCATGTTATATCAGCATGCTCTAAACGTACAAAAAAGGTTGATAAGTCTATTTCAATTGGCACTTTACAGTCTAAGTTTATTCTGTCTGTGACCTTGATTTGTTCATTAACGTCAATTACCGCGGATGCCTATGTCGACTCTGGCGCCGCTTTGAGTCTAATGGATTGGTCCTTTGCCAGGCGCTGTGGGTTTGATCTAGAGCCTCTGGAAGTTCCTATACCTCTGAAGGGTATTGACTCTACACCATTGGCTAGTAATAAACCACAATACTGGACACAAGTGACTATGCGTATGAATCCAGACCATCAGGAGATGATTCGCTTCCTTGTGTTGTACAATCTACATGACGTTTTGGTGCTCGGATTACCATGGTTACAATCTCATAACCCAGTCCTTGACTGGAAAGCAATGTCTGTGTTAAGCTGGGGATGTCAGGGGGCTCATGGGGACGTACCTTTGGTTTCCATTTCGTCATCTATTCCCTCTGAGATTCCGGAATTTTTATCTGATTATCGTGATGTTTTTGAGGAGCCTAAGCTTGGTTCACTACCTCCTCACAGAGATTGCGATTGTGCCATAGATCTGATTCCGGGCAGTAAATTTCCAAAGGGTCGTTTATTTAATCTATCTGTACCTGAACATGCTGCTATGCGAGAATATATTAAGGAGTCCCTGGAAAAGGGACATATTCGTCCTTCTTCATCTCCCTTAGGAGCCGGTTTTTTCTTTGTATCTAAAAAAGATGGCTCTTTGAGGCCGTGTATTGATTATCGACTCTTGAATAAAATTACAGTCAAATATCAGTATCCTCTGCCACTGCTTACTGATTTGTTTGCTCGAATAAAAGGGGCTAAGTGGTTCTCTAAGATTGATCTCCGTGGGGCGTATAATTTGGTGCGAATTAAGCAGGGGGATGAGTGGAAAACCGCATTTAATACGCCCGAGGGCCATTTTGAGTATTTAGTAATGCCTTTTGGTCTTTCAAATGCCCCTTCAGTCTTTCAGTCCTTTATGCATGACATTTTCCGTGAATATTTGGATGAATTTATGATCGTGTATCTGGATGATATTTTGATTTTTTCGGATGACTGGGAGTCTCATGTCCAACAGGTCAGGAGGGTTTTTCAGGTTTTGCGGGCTAATTCCTTGTGTGTGAAGGGTTCTAAGTGTATTTTTGGGGTTCAAAAGATTTCTTTTTTGGGGTACATTTTTTCCCCCTCTTCCATTGAGATGGATCCTGTCAAGGTTCGGGCTATTTGTGATTGGACGCAACCTTCTTCTCTTAAGAGCCTTCAGAAATTTTTGGGCTTTGCTAATTTTTATCATCGATTTATAACTGGTTTTTCTGATGTTGCTAAACCTTTGACTGATTTGACCAAAAAGGGTTCTGATGTTGCTGATTGGTCCCCTGCTGCTGTGGAGGCCTTTCGGGAGCTTAAGCGCCGCTTTTCTTCCGCCCCTGTGTTGCGTCAGCCTGATGTTACTCTTCCTTTTCAGGTTGAGGTCGATGCTTCCGAGATCGGAGCTGGGGCGGTCTTGTCGCAGAAAAGTTCCGACTGCTCCGTGATGAGACCTTGTGCGTTCTTTTCTCGAAAATTTTCGCCCGCCGAGCGAAATTATGATATTGGTAATCGGGAGCTTTTGGCTATGAAGTGGGCTTTTGAGGAGTGGCGTCATTGAGGTCTGCCAGGCGCCTGAATCCTAGACAGGCGCGCTGGTCGTTGTTTTTCTCTCGGTTTAATTTTGTGGTCTCATACTTACCAGGTTCTAAAAATGTGAAGGCGGATGCCCTTTCTAGGAGTTTTGAGCCTGATTCCCCTGGTGATTCTGAACCTACAGGTATCCTTAAGGATGGGGTGATATTATCTGCTGTTTCCCCAGACCTGCGACGGGCTTTGCAGGAGTTTCAGGCGGATAGACCTGATCGTTGCCCGCCTGGTAGACTGTTTGTTCCTGATGATTGGACCAGTAGAGTCATCTCGGAGGTTCATTCTTCTGTGTTGGCAGGTCATCCCGGGATCTTTGGTACCAGGGATTTGGTGGCTAGGTCCTTCTGGTGGCCTTCCCTGTCTCGAGATGTACGAGTTTTTGTGCAGTCTTGTGATGTTTGTGCTCGGGCCAAACCTTGTTGTTCTCGGGCTAGCGGATTGTTGTTATCTTTGCCTATTCCGAAGAGGCCTTGGACTCACATCTCTATGGATTTTATTTCTGATCTCCCTGTTTCTCAGAAAATGTCTGTCATCTGGGTGGTGTGTGACCGTTTTTCAAAGATGGTTCATTTGGTGCCCTTGCCTAAGTTGCCTTCCTCATCCGAGTTGGTTCCTCTGTTTTTTCAAAATGTGGTTCGCTTGCATGGTATTCCGGAGAATATCGTTTCTGACAGGGGGACCCAGTTCGTGTCTAGATTTTGGCAGGCGTTCTGTGCTAGGATGGGCATTGATTTGTCTTTTTCGTCTGCGTTCCATCCTCAGACTAATGGCCAGACTGAGCGAACTAATCAGACCTTGGAGACTTATTTGAGGTGCTTTGTGTCTGCAGATCAGGATGACTGGGTTGCCTTTTTGCCGTTGGCGGAGTTTGCCCTCAATAATCGGGCTAGTTCTGCCACTTTGGTTTCTCCTTTCTTTTGCAATTCGGGGTTTCATCCTCGTTTTTCTTCCGGTCAGGTGGAGTCTTCGGATTGTCCTGGAGTGGATACTGTGGTGGATAGGTTGCATCGGATTTGGGGACAGGTGGTGGACAATTTGGAGTTGTCCCAGGAAAAGACTCGGCATTTTGCTAACCGCCGTCGTCGTGTTGGTCCTCATCTTCGTGTTGGGGACTTGGTGTGGTTGTCTTCTCGTTTTGTCCCTATGAGGATTTCTTCTCCTAAGTTTAAGCCTCGGTTCATCGGCCCGTATAAGATTTTGGAGATTCTTAACCCCGTGTCCTTTCGATTGGACCTCCCAGCATCTTTTTCTATCCATAATATCTTCCATCGGTCATTATTGCGCAGGTATGAGGTACCGGTTGTGCCTTCCGTTGAGCCTCCCGCTCCGGTGTTGGTTGAGGGTGAATTGGAGTACGTTGTGGAGAAGATCTTGGACTCCCGTGTTTCCAGACGGAAACTTCAGTATCTGGTCAAGTGGAAGGGCTACGGTCAGGAGGATAATTCTTGGGTGACAGCCTCTGATGTTCATGCCTCTGATTTGGTCCGTGCCTTTCATAGGGCTCATCCTGATCGCCCTGGTGGTTCTTGTGAGGGTTCGGTGCCCCCTCCTTGAGGGGGGGGTACTGTTGTGAATTTGGTTTTTGGGCTCCCCCGGTGGTCACTGGTGGTACTGGACTTGTGTGCTTCACTTTCTCTGTTCACCTGTTTCCATCAGGATATGGGAGTATCCTATTTAGCCTTGCTGCTCAGTTATTCTAGTGCCGGCCATCAATGTAACCAGAGCCTTTCTGTTGCATGTTCCTGCTTCTAGACTACTATCAGCTAAGTTGGACTCTTAGTCCTAAGTTTGTTTTGCATTTTTGTTCCAGTTCACAGTTATGTTATTTTTCTGTAGCTGGAAGCTCTTGTGGGCCGAAATTGCCACTCCGGTGTCATGAGTTGACACATGAGTCTTAAAGTAATTTCGGGATGGTATTTTAATAGGGTTTTCAGCTGACCGTGAAGTTCCCTATTGTATCTTCTTGCTATCTAGTAAGCGGACCTCGCTTTGCTGAACCTACCTTCATACTGCGTATGTCTTTTCCTCTGAACTCACCGTCAATATATGTGGGGGGCTTCTGTCTCCTTTTTGGGGGAATTTCCCTAGAGGTAAGCCAGGTCTGACTGTCATGATTCTCAATGGCGAGAGAACATAGCCCAGCATATATGAGAACTAGCTCTTGGAAGATGGAAACTATACTGACCATGAACTAAACCTGCCGCACAACTAGAAGTGGCCGGGTAGCATGCCTACGTTTTTTATCCCTAGATGCCCAGCGCCAGCCGGAGAACTACCTAATCCTAGCAGAGGAAAAGACAGTCCTGGCTCACCTCTAGAGAAATTTTCCCAAAAGGCAGACAGAGGCCCCCACATATATTGGCGGTGATTTTAGATGAAATGACAAACGTAGTATGAAAATAGGTTTAGCAAAATCGAGGTCCGCTTACTAGATAGCATGAAGACAGAAAGGGCACTTTCATGGTCAGCAGAAAACCCTATCAAAACACCATCCAGAAATTACTTTAAGACTCTAGCATTAACTCATAACACCAGAGTGGCAATTTCCGCTCACAAGAGCTTTCCAGACACAGTAACGAAACAGCAGCTGTGAACAGGAACAAAATGCAAAAACACACAAGGACAAAAGTCCAACTTAGCTAGGAGTTGTCTAGTAGCAGGAACATGCACAGAAGGCTTCTGATTACATTGTTGACCGGCATGAAACTGACAGAGGAGCAAGGTTATATAGCGACTCCCACATCCTGATAGGAGCAGGTGAACAGAGGGGATGATGCACACAAGTACAATTCCACAAGTGGCCACCGGGGGAGCCCAGAATCCAATTTCACAACAGTACCCCCCCCTCAAGGAGGGGGCACCGAACCCTCACCAGAACCACCAGGGCGATCAGGATGAGCCCTATGAAAGGCACGGACAAGATCGGAGGCATGAACATCAGAGGCAGTGACCCAAGAATTATCCTCCTGACCGTATCCCTTCCATTTGACCAGATACTGGAGTTTCCGTCTGGAAACACGAGAGTCTAAGATCTTTTCCACAACGTACTCCAACTCACCCTCAACCAACACCGGAGCAGGAGGCTCAACGGAAGGCACAGCCGGTACCTCATACCTGCGCAACAATGACCGATGAAAAACATTATGAATCGAAAAGGATGCAGGGAGGTCCAAACGGAAGGACACAGGGTTAAGAATCTCCAATATCTTGTACGGGCCGATGAACCGAGGCTTAAACTTAGGAGAAGAAACCCTCATAGGGACAAAACGAGAAGACAACCACACCAAGTCCCCAACACAAAGCCGAGGACCAACACGACGACGGCGGTTGGCAAAAAGCTGAGTCTTCTCCTGGGACAACTTCAAATTGTCCACCACCTGCCCCCAAATCTGATGCAACCTCTCCACCACAGCATCCACTCCAGGACAATCCGAAGATTCCACTTGACCGGAGGAAAATCGAGGATGAAACCCCGAATTACAGAAAAACGGGGACACCAAGGTGGCAGAGCTGGCCCGATTATTGAGGGCGAACTCCGCCAAAGGCAAAAAAGCAACCCAATCATCCTGATCCGCAGACACAAAACACCTCAAATATGTCTCCAAGGTCTGATTAGACCGCTCGGTCTGGCCATTAGTCTGAGGATGGAAAGCAGACGAAAAAGACAAATCTATGCCCATCCTAGCACAGAATGCCCGCCAAAATCTAGACACGAATTGGGTCCCTCTGTCAGAAACGATATTCTCCGGAATACCATGCAAACGAACAACATTTTGAAAAAACAGAGGAACCAACTCGGAAGAAGAAGGCAACTTAGGCAAGGGAACCAGATGGACCATCTTAGAGAAACGGTCACACACCACCCAGATGACAGACATCTTCTGAGAAACAGGCAGATCCGAAATAAAATCCATCGAGATGTGCGTCCAAGGCCTCTTCGGGATAGGCAAGGGTAACAACAATCCACTAGCCCGAGAACAACAAGGCTTGGCCCGAGCACAAACGTCACAAGACTGCACAAAGCCTCGCACATCTCGTGACAGGGAAGGCCACCAGAAGGACCTTGCCACCAAATCCCTGGTACCAAAGATTCCAGGATGACCTGCCAATGCAGAAGAATGAACCTCAGAGATGACTCTACTGGTCCAATCATCAGGAACAAACAGTCTACCAGGTGGGCAACGATCAGGTCTATCCGCCTGAAACTCCTGCAAGGCCCGCCGCAGGTCTGGAGAAACGGCAGACAATATCACTCCATCTTTAAGGATACCTGTGGGCTCAGAATTACCAGGGGAGTCAGGCTCAAAACTCCTAGAAAGGGCATCCGCCTTAACATTCTTAGAACCCGGTAGGTAAGACACCACAAAATTAAACCGAGAGAAAAACAACGACCAGCGCGCCTGTCTAGGATTCAGGCGCCTGGCAGACTCAAGGTAAATTAAATTTTTGTGGTCAGTCAATACCACCACCTGATGTCTGGCCCCCTCAAGCCAGTGACGCCACTCCTCAAAAGCCCACTTCATGGCCAAAAGCTCCCGATTCCCAATATCATAATTCCGCTCGGCGGGCGAAAATTTACGGGAAAAAAAGGCACAAGGTCTCATCACGGAGCAGTCGGAACTTCTCTGCGACAACACCGCCCCAGCTCCGATTTCAGAAGCGTCGACCTCAACCTGAAAAGGAAGAGCAACATCAGGCTGACGCAACACTGGGGCGGAAGAAAAGCGGCGCTTGAGCTCCCGAAAGGCCTCCACAGCATCAGGGGACCAATCAGCAACATCAGCACCCTTCTTAGTCAAATCAGTCAATGGTTTTACAACATCAGAAAAACCAGCAATAAATCGACGATAAAAGTTAGCAAAGCCCAAAAATTTCTGAAGACTCTTAAGAGAAGAGGGTTGCGTCCAATCACCAATAGCCTGAACCTTGACAGGATCCATCTCGATGGAAGAGGGGGAAAAAATGTATCCCAAGAAGGAAATCTTTTGAACCCCAAAAACACACTTAGAACCCTTCACACACAAGGAATTAGACCGCAAAACCTGAAAAACCCTCCTGACCTGCTGGACATGAGAGTCCCAGTCATCCGAAAAAATCAGAATATCATCCAGATACACAATCATAAATTTATCCAAATAATCGCGGAAAATGTCATGCATAAAGGACTGGAAGACTGAAGGGGCATTTGAAAGACCAAAAGGCATCACCAAATACTCAAAATGGCCCTCGGGCGTATTAAATGCGGTTTTCCACTCATCCCCCTGCTTGATTCGCACCAAATTATACGCCCCACGGAGATCAATCTTAGAGAACCACTTGGCCCCCTTTATACGAGCAAACAAATCAGTAAGCAGTGGTAACGGATATTGATATTTAACCGTGATTTTATTCAAAAGTCGATAATCAATACACGGCCTCAAAGAGCCGTCTTTCTTAGACATAAAGAAAAAACCGGCTCCTAAGGGAGATGACGAAGGACGAATATGTCCCTTTTCCAAGGACTCCTTTATATATTCTCGCATAGCCGCGTGTTCAGGCACAGACAGATTAAATAAACGACCCTTAGGGTATTTACTACCCGGGATCAAGTCTATGGCACAATCGCACTCCCGGTGCGGAGGTAGTGAACCAACCTTGGGTTCTTCAAAAACGTCACGAAAGTCAGACAAGAATTCAGGAATCTCAGAGGGAATAGATGATGAAATGGAAACCAAAGGTACGTCCCCATGAGTTCCTTTACATCCCCAGCTTAACACAGACATAGCTCTCCAGTCGAGGACTGGGTTATGAGATTGCAGCCATGGCAATCCCAGCACCAAAACATCATGTAGATTATACAGCACCAGAAAGCGAATAACCTCCTGGTGATCCGGATTAACACGCATAGTCACTTGTGTCCAGTATTGTGGTTTATTACTAGCCAATGGGGTGGAGTCAATCCCTTTCAGAGGTATCGGAGCCTCCAATGGCTCCAAATCATACCCACAGCGTTTGGCAAAGGACCAATCCATAAGACTCAAAGCAGCGCCAGAGTCGACATAGGCGTCCGCGGTAATAGATGACAAAGAACAAATCAGGGTCACAGATAGAATAAACTTAGACTGTAAAGTGCTAATTGAAACAGACTTGTCAGGCTTCTTAGTACGCTTAAAGCATGCTGATATAACATGAGTTGAATCACCACAATAGAAGCACAACCCATTTTTTCGTCTAAAATTCTGCCGCTCGCTTCTGGACAGAATTCTATCACATTGCATATTTTCTGGCGTTTTCTCAGTAGACACCGCCAAATGGTGCACAGGTTTGCGCTCCCGCAGACGCCTATCGATCTGAATAGCCATCGTCATGGACTCATTCAGACTCGCAGGCACAGGGAACCCCACCATAACATCCTTAATGGCATCAGAGAGACCTTCTCTGAAAATCGCCGCCAGGGCGCACTCATTCCACTGAGTAAGCACAGACCATTTGCGGAATTTTTGGCAGTATATTTCAGCTTCATCTTGCCCCTGAGACAAGGACATCAAGGCCTTTTCCGCCTGAAGCTCTAAATGAGGTTCCTCATAAAGCAACCCCAAGGCCAGAAAAAACGCATCCACATTGAGCAACGCAGGATCCCCTGGTGCCAATGCAAAAGCCCAGTCCTGAGGGTCGCCCCGGAGCAAGGAAATTACAATCCTGACCTGCTGTGCAGGGTCTCCGGCAGAGCGAGACTTCAGGGACAAAAACAATTTGCAATTATTTTTAAAATTTTGAAAGTGAGATCTATTCCCCGAGAAGAATTCAGGCAAAGGAATTCTAGGCTCAGACATAGGTGCATGAACAACAAAATCTTGCAAATTTTGTACCTTTGTGGCGAGATTATTCAAACCTGTAGCTACACTCTGAAGATCCATTTGAAACAGGTGAACACAGAGCTATTCAAGGATTAGAAGGAGAGAAAGAGAGGAAGGCTGCAGCATAGGCAAACTAGCAAGTGATTCAATTAAGAGCACACTCAGAACTAGAGGAAAAAAAAAAAAAAATTGTAGCAGACTTCTTTTTTCTCTCCTTTCTCAGCCAGTAATTTAACCCTTTTTTTGGCCGGTCAAACTGTCATGATTCTCAATGGCGAGAGAACATAGCCCAGCATATATGAGAACTAGCTCTTGGAAGATGGAAACTATACTGACCATGAACTAAACCTGCCGCACAACTAGAAGTGGCCGGGTAGCATGCCTACGTCTTTTATCCCTAGATGCCCAGCGCCAGCCGGAGAACTACCTAATCCTAGCAGAGGAAAAGACAGTCCTGGCTCACCTCTAGAGAAATTTTCCCAAAAGGCAGACAGAGGCCCCCACATATATTGGCGGTGATTTTAGATGAAATGACAAACGTAGTATGAAAATAGGTTTAGCAAAATCGAGGTCCGCTTACTAGATAGCATGAAGACAGAAAGGGCACTTTCATGGTCAGCAGAAAACCCTATCAAAACACCATCCAGAAATTACTTTAAGACTCTAGCATTAACTCATAACACCAGAGTGGCAATTTCCGCTCACAAGAGCTTTCCAGACACAGTAACGAAACAGCAGCTGTGAACAGGAACAAAATGCAAAAACACACAAGGACAAAAGTCCAACTTAGCTAGGAGTTGTCTAGTAGCAGGAACATGCACAGAAGGCTTCTGATTACATTGTTGACCGGCATGAAACTGACAGAGGAGCAAGGTTATATAGCGACTCCCACATCCTGATAGGAGCAGGTGAACAGAGGGGATGATGCACACAAGTACAATTCCACAAGTGGCCACCGGGGGAGCCCAGAATCCAATTTCACAACATCTGTCTTTTCCTCTATTAGGGTTAGTTAGTCCTCCGGCTGGCGCTGGGCGTCTAGGGATAAAACGTAGGTACGTCACCCGGCCACTGTTAGTTGTGTGATAGGTTTAGCTCACGGTCAGCTCGAGATTCCATCACCCAAGAGCTGTTCTGTTATTTATGTTCTCTGACGTCCCCTTGCCATTGGGAACCATGACACCTAACCCTAGCAATAACCCTAGCCCTAACCCTAGCCCTAACCCTAACCCTAGCCCTAACCCTAACCCTAATGGGAAAATGGAAATAAACACATTTTTTAAATTTTTTTATTTTTCCCTAACTAAGGGGGTGATGAAGGGGGGTTTGATTAACTTTTATAGCGGGTTATTTAGCGGATTTTTATGATTGGCAGCCGTCACACACTGAAAGACGCTTTTTATTGCAAAAAATATTTTTTGCGTTACCACATTTTGAGAGCTATAATTTTTCCATATTTGAGTCCACAGAGTCATGTGAGGTCTTGTTTTTTGCGGGACGAGTTGACGTTTTTATTGGTAACATTTTCGGCCACGTGACATTTTTTGATCACTTTTTATTCCGATTTTTGTGAGGCAGAATGATCAAAAACCAGCTATTCATGAATTTCTTTTGGGGGAGGCGTTTATACCGTTCCGCGTTTGGTAAAATTGATAAAGGAGTTTTATTCCTCGGGTCAGTACGATTACAGCGATACCTCATTTATATCATTTTTTTTATGTTTTGGCGCTTTTATACGATAAAAGCTATTTTATAGAAAAAATAATTATTTTGGTATCGCTTTATTCTCACATATATATATATATATATATATATATATATATATATATATGTATATATATATAACTTTTTTCTTTTTTTGCTGATGATGCTGTATGGCAGCTCGTTTTTTGCAGGACAAGATGACGTTTTCAGCGGTACCATGGTTATTTATATCTGTCTTTTTGATCGCGTGTTATTCTACTTTTTGTTCGGCGGTATGGTAATAAAGCGTTGTTTTTTGCCTCGTTTTTTTTTTTTTCTTACGGTGTTTACTTAAGGGGTTAACTAGTGGGGCAGTTTTATAGGTTGGGTCGTTACGGACGCGGCGATACTAAATATGTGTACTTTTATAGTTTTGTTTTTTTTAGATAAAGAAATGTATTTATGGGAATAATTTTTTTTTTTTTTTAAATTTATTTAGGAATTTATTTTTTATTTATTTTTAAACACATGTGGAAAATTTTTTTTTTAACTTTTTTACTTTGTCCCAGGGGGGGACATTACAGATCGGTGATCTGACAGTGTGCACAGCACTCTGTCAGATCACCGATCTCACTTAGAGTGCAGCAGGCTTACCAGCGTCTGCTCTGAGCAGGCACTCGGTAAGCCACCTCCCTCCCTGCAGGACCCGGATGCCGTGGCCATCTTGGATCCGGGACCTGCGGCGAGGAGGGAGGTAGGAGACCCTCGGAGTAACGCGATCACATCGCGTTGCTGCGGGGGTCTCAGGGAAGCCCGCAGGGAGCCATCTCCCTGCGCGATGCTTCCCTATACCGCCGGTACACCGCGATGTTTGATCGCGGTGTGCCGGGGGTTAATGTGCCGGGGGAGGTCCGTGACCGCTCCTGGCACATAGTGCCGGATGTCAGCTGCGATAGGCAGCTGACACCCGGCCGCGATCGGCCGCGCTCCCCTCGTGAGCGCGGCCGATCGCGTATTACGCACTATCCCGTCGGTGGTCATACGGGCCCACCCCACCTCGACAGGATAGTACGTCAGATGTCAGAAAGGGGTTAAAACATATAAAAAAAGTATATATTTTTTGGCTATTGAGCTAATATAACTAGAGTGGATTATTCATTGAATCAAAATAAAAAATAAAAAAATAAAAAAGAAGAAAAGGTTTCAATGTTTATTGGATAAGTGATATGACCAGGACAAAGATGCTTGTATCATATAGATGCCACGGCTGCAACACTTTGGTCCGGAGGAAAAATAGTGGGGCAGAGTGACTCTATTGGCTCACGGAGATGGCGAGAATACGCTATCATCCGTGAAGCCAAGATACATTAAAGCACCGTATATAGTCCATGAAAGTCTATATATATATGGAATACTTATGATATCAGTAAATATCAACTTTAATATATTTGGTTCTGTGATGGGTCCATTCTGCTTTAAATGAATAAAAAACTCTTTATAGCCGAAAAGGTACTTTTAATATTTTAATATTATAATATTTTAATATAATAATGTAGCTGAGGTATATGTGGCGCGTTTTGTGCTACTGCACAAGCGCCGACATAATGGAAAGTATAAACATAAAGGTTTTCCATTGATATGGCGACATTTTGCGCTAGTGCGCATGCGCTGGTAAGATAGATTGTAAGAAGAAAAGTTGCCACTACAAATATGGCGGTTTTTAGCGCTACTGCGCATGCGCCGAGTGGAAAATGCCACACGGAGCGCCCTATTGGCCGATATGACATTCCTTTGTGATGATGCGCTCGTGACATGCGCAGTGAGCGGTGGTGAACGCCGACTTACATATAAGGCGACCTCCATGGATCCACATAACAACCGGGGGTGAGTGAATAAATCTATGCAAAATATGATCAATAATAAGATATACAGTATATTAACAATATGATCGCAATAAGTAAGAAATCAGGAGAATCTGAGGGACAATATGAAGTCCGGTTTTAATGCACAGAAGCACAAGGCACTTTATATATTAGCACTTGGTGCAAATCGAAGTGAATGAAATATAATGCACATTATTTATAAAACACTAATTGTATGTATATTATGATTGGAATTAATGTATTACTTGTTGAGTCGCATATAAATAGACACTAGGTATGGTTACTCACTGCTTGATAAAGGCTCAGATGGAGCTGAAACGTCGCCCGGCTATGTGGGTCGATTAAACCTTCCACATTTTTTTCACTGAACTAATGGAGTGCTGCCTCTTTTTTTTGAATCTCTGTGAATCTGGTGCAATCGTTGGACGGGTTGCCTGGGGCCTTGCACCCGAAGATAAGTAACAAAGTGTTGTGCTGTTCCTTTTCTTTACTATATACAGTATATATATTATATCTATATACATACCTACCAGGATGAAGCCAGAGTGAGGGCCATGCATAAGGGGATGGAGGATATATATATATATATATATATATATATATATATATATATATATATATATATATACTGTATATATATATATATATATATATATTTATATATTTATATATATATATATATATATATATATATATATATATATATATATATACACTCACCGGCCACTTTATTAGGTACACCTGTCCAACTTCTTGTTAACACTTAATTTCTAATGAGCCAATCACATGGCGGCAACTCAGTGCATTTAGGCATGTAGACATGGTCAAGACAATCTCCTGCAGTTCAAACCGAGCATCAGTATGGGGAAGAAAGGTGATTTGAGTGCCTTTGAACGTGGCATGGTTGTTGGTGCCAGAAGGGCTGGTCTGAGTATTTCAGAAACTGCTGATCTACTGGGATTTTCACGCACAACCATCTCTAGGGTTTACAGAGAATGGTCCGAAAAAGAAAAAAAATCCAGTGAGCGGCAGTTCTGTGGGCGGAAATGCCTTGTTGATGCCAGAGGTCAGAGGAGAATGGGCAGACTGGTTCGAGCTGATAGAAAGGCAACAGTGACTCAAATCGCCACCCGTTACAACCAAGGTAGGCCTAAGAGCATCTCTGAACGCACAGTGCGTCGAACTTTGAGGCAGATGGGCTACAGCAGCAGAAGACCACACCGGGTACCACTCCTTTCAGCTAAGAACAGGAAACTGAGGCTACAATTTGTACAAGCTCATCGAAATTGGACAGTAGAAGATTGGAAAAACGTTGCTTGGTCTGATGAGTCTCGATTTCTGCTGCGACATTCGGATGGTAGGGTCAGAATTTGGCGTAAACAACATGAAAGCATGGATCCATCCTGCCTTGTATGGAGCATCTTTGGGATGTGCAGCTGACAAATCTGCGGCAACTGTGTGATGCCATCATGTCAATATGGACCAAAATCTCTGAGGAATGCTTCCAGCACCTTGTTGAATCTATGCCACGAAGAATTGAGGCAGTTCTGAAGGCAAAAGGGGGTCCAACCCGTTACTAGCATGGTGTACCTAATAAAGTGGCCGGTGAGTGTATATATCTATCAGGATGGTGGTGGGAGGGCAATCGAAATCTTGCACAGGGTTCCATCACACACTAGGTATGCCAGCGGTTGAAAGTCAGATTTATGGATGAGATAGCCAAGATGATTGTCTATAAAATGATTGCAGTCTTACGTTCAAAGCAGTAGTGGATGGTGAGATATGGAGTGAGTCGCCGCCTGGGCAGTGGGGTACTCCGGTCGCACTTAAAGGGGATGTCACGGTGGCTGTGACCCGGTCCGTGGCCCTGGGTGCTCACTTAAAAGGGGAAGGTCTTTAAAGGGTATTTGGAAATAAAGTCTATTCGTGACGCCACCTGTGGTTCTCGGTCAGAGGGACCGACGCTGCTTAAAGGGGTCCTCTGGGGTGATGTTGTTGCAGCAAGATGGTGAGGCTTCCCACAGGTGAAGCAGGGTCCCTAGGGCTCCCAAGATGTATGGCAAGGGTGGTGTATGCCTGTAAATAAGTAGAGGACACAGAGTTGTTAAGTCTTTACATGGTTTACTGGTAGGAGCAATCCACACTCCAGGATACCAGGCACAGGTAGTGGTGTGGTCCGGCCGGCTTGGAGGCAAAGGTGATCGCTCTCCCAGGTGAGGTCCATAAGCCTTTCCTACTTGCGCTGATGTGCGAGGTTCCTGCTGCCTGAAGCTTGCTGGCAAAGTATCCCTTCCTTCTCCTGTCCTGGGACAGGTACCTGTATGGCGGGCAGCTCAAGCCATTTTACAGGGTCTCTATCACCACCAGGCTCTTCAGGTGCTGCTACATCTCCAGGTGTGGTGTGGGCAAATCACGTACAGTTCTAAGCCCTCCGGTTCTACTAAGTGTCCTAGAGTCCCACTAAAGCCTCGGGCTCCCGGTGCCCGGTCTCTGCGCTTCGGCTCTGAGGGTGCCCGCTCACAGTTCCCCTCTGAGCGTTTTTCCACTCTTGTGCTCCTTCCTTCAATTGCTTCACTGCACACAACAATCCTTCGGGTTCTAGTCCTTTCCTGGAGCTGCAGCTCAGTCCTGGCTGGACGGCTCCGTAGTCTGCACTCTGCTCCAGGCTTCCTTTCTCCTCAGTGTCTCTCTACAACTGAACTCCTTGGTCTCCCTGGACCAACTGCCTTGACTCCTCCTCCAGACCAGGATATATCTATCTGAGGGAAGCTCCCCTGAATCTGAGTCCTGAGCTCCCCCTTCTGACCTGGATTCAGAATGTGTTGTGTGTGGGTGCCTTACATGGTAAAGAGAACCCTCCTTGCATCCAAGCATGATATTGCCCTCCCCGAAAGGAAAGCAACATCACTGTAACAACCGGTTACCTGGGGTGTTACAGGGAGCATGAAAGCCAAAGGCTCAAATCATTGATAACCTTTTGCTCCTCTGCGTATTAGGAGGAATTCCAAATTACGAGCCTGGCAGTGAAATGACTACCCTGGCAGCCTTATTAAATGGAATCCGTTAGTAAACCATCCTAAACCACATACTGTATATGGACATGCAGACCTTTGAAATGTAAATCCACCAACACCTCTATATCTTCTATCTGTTGCTGCATTTCCGAGTAATTAGTATTTTCATTCATATGTAGTAGAATGCAGATACTGAGTATGTCACCACGGAACAGACAGACCAACAGTTGAGGGGTTTAATAACAGGGATATGGTTCTCCTCGCAGGGAGGAAGCAATGCAAAATAACTAACAATAAAACAATGCAAAAATACGGGAGTTAAACAATATAACCGAATTAAGCAGGATTCCTTGAGAAAAGAACACTTATCAGTCTGAAGATGACTTGCTTGGAGGGTCGTCTTCTCCAACGTAGGCGCCGAGAAACAGTGGCACTTGACGTCCCTCTGTTGTCCGTGGGCAGAGTAGTCTCTGAGAGCCTGCTGCCTGGGGTTTCGGGAGTTAATGTGGTATGCACAGGCTCTGAGTCTTTAACTTTTACAGCACAACCTGGAAATCGGGGCTCCGCACTGTAGTCTCTATACCAGGAAAACAGGGGCTCCGCAATGTTAAGTCTCTGTACCAGGAAAACAGGGGCTCCGCAATGTTAAGTCTCTGTACCAGGAGTCAGGGGCTCTGTACTGTTACCGCGGGGACCAGGGTGTCATAGTCTCTAAAACGGGTCTCAAAGTGCCCCTCTCCAGTCACAGCAGAGTCCGCTTTATCTACTCACGAGATAGTCTTTCTGGGCAGTCTCTCTCTATTTGTCCTCAGACCGGGAGCTCTCTCTCTTCTGAAGCGCAGCTGCACCCTGCTCTGCACGCTGCTCTGTCTCCTGCGCGCGTCCCTTTCCAGCCCTGTGGCTGCTTCCTTTCTGTCCCAGTCTATCAGCCTCTCCCTAGGGAACCCGCAGCACAGCTCAATGGTTCCGGGCACAGAGCCAAGAAGGTAACTGCCCCCAGACTCTTCTTGTGATTTTAACTCCTTACATTCCCCCCCTCTTTCTGCTCGCCATTCCACGGGCGAGATCTTCAGGAGTTCCTGTTGGCAATCTTCCAGTCCTTGCACAATCTGCTGCCAGATGAACTCGTCCTGATTGTAGCGAACAGGGGGTACACCAGCCGTTGAACGTTCAGAGCGTCTCAAACCAGCAGGGGTGGTGGTGTCAGCTGCTGTGGGAGGAGTCGAGGCTTCCTCCGATACGTTGGTAGAATCTGGCACCAGCCCTGTCCCTGGGTTCACTGGAAGAGATTCGGAGTCTTCCTCGTCTTCCACATCTACATTGATTACTGGCGCCGCCGGTGGGGGTGCTGGAGTCAATTGGACTGATTCAGGATCTCGAGACAAACATGGGCGCAACATATTCCTGTGCAGCGTGCGGGTGGGAGTCCCTTCTTCCGTTTCGGGCTGGACCTCATAAACGGGGCCCCCGTTGCCGAGCCGCCGCTTCACTCGGTACGGCCTTTTCTCCCACCGGTACTCTAGTTTGTTGTGTGGGCGCTTTTCCCTCACTAAGACTCGGTCTCCAGGCCGCAGGGCTGTCCCCTTTTCAGGAGCTACCTGGGGATGCTCCAATTCTTGCAGCCGGTCCTGCACTAGACTTTGAATTGTCCGCAGCCGACGACGATGTTCTTGAACCCAGGAGTACACCCCCGTCCGTGGGTAGTCCTCCTCGGGTTCCAGCGCCAGCTCTGCCAGTCCCTTCCCGGGTCGGCCAAAGAACAGAGAGTAGGGGGTGAATCCGGTGGTGCTGTGTTTACGATTGTTATACGCCCACACCAATTCAGGGACGGACTCAGTCCACTTCGCCTTCTGGTCCTCCTCCAGGGTCCTCAGCATTTGAATCAGAGTGCGGTTAAATCTTTCACAAGCCCCATTCCCCTGTGGATGATAAGGGGTGGTCCGGGACTTATCGATTTTGTACAGCTGGTGCAGCTCCTCTATCACTCTTCCGAGGAAGCAGGCCCCTTGATCAGAATGAATGCGCTTGGGACACCCGTACACCTGGATGAAGTGTTTGCAGATTGCGTGAGCCGCAGACTCGGCAGTCTGGTCCCGCGTGGGCGTCACTACGGCAAATTTAGTAAAGTGGTCTATCATCACTAAACAATGCTCATAACCTTGGTGTGCTGGTCCAATTGTCAAGTAATCTATTGCCAGTAGGTCCATGGGGCCAGAAGACCTCACCGTCTCTGTGGGAGCTCGTTGTTCTGGTGGTTTGACCAGCTCACAACTTCTGCATTGCCGACATACTTTATCCACAGTGTTCCTTAAGTGGGGGTGATAAAATAGGCGCTGTAACCACTGGATAGTCTTTTCTGGCCCAAAGTGTGCTCCTTTCTCATGTGCTTCCTTAGCCACCTGGTCTATCATGGACGAGGGAAGCACTGTCTGCCATACAAGACTGTCATGATCTCAATGGCAAGAGAACATAGCATAAGCATATATAGGAACTAGCTCTTGGAAGATGGGAACTGAGCTGACCATGAACTAAACCTAACGCACAACTAGCAGTGGCCGGGTAGCATGCCTACGTTGATTCTAGATGCCCAGCCCAGCCGGAGGACTAAATAAAGCTAGCAGAGGAAAATATTAGTCCTAGCTCACCTCTAGAGAAATACCCCGAAAGGAGACAGAGGCCCCCCACATGTATTGGCGGTGAGTTGAGATGAAATAACAAACGTAGTATGAAAATAGGTTTAGCAAATTTGAGGTCCACTTACTACATAGCAGAAGACAGAAAGGGCACTTTCATGGTCAGCTGAAAAGCCTATCAAAAACACCATCCAGAAATTACTTTAAAACTCTGGCATTAACTCATAACACCAGAGTGGCAATTCCCGTTCACAAGAGCTTTCCAGACACAGTAACGAAACTACAGCTGTGAACTGGAACAAAATGCAAAAACAAACATGGACAAGAGTCCAACTTATCTAGTAGTTGTCTAGGAGCAGGAACAAGCACAGAGAGGCTTCTGATAACATTGTTGACCGGCAAGCAACTAACAGAGCAGCAAGGTTATATAGCGACTCCCACATCTTGATGGGAACAGGTGAACAGAGAAGATGAAGACACCAGTTCAATTCCACCAGTAGCCACCGGGGGAGCCCAGAATCCAAATTCACAACAGTACCCCCCCCTCAAGGAGGGGGCACCGAACCCTCACCAGAACCACCAGGGCGATCAGGATGGGCCCTATGAAAGGCACGAACCAGATCGGAGGCATGAACATCAGATGCATTCACCCAAGAATTATCCTCCTGGCCGTATCCCTTCCACTTGACCAGATACTGGAGTCTCCGTCTGGAAACACGAGAGTCCAAGATTTTCTCCACAACGTACTCCAACTCACCCTCAACCAACACCGGAGCAGGAGGCTCAACGGAAGGCACAACCGGTACCTCATACCTGCGCAATAATGACCGATGAAAAACGTTATGAATAGAAAAGGATGCAGGGAGGTCCAAACGGAAGGAAACAGGGTTAAGAATCTCCAATATCTTATACGGGCCGATAAACCGAGGCTTAAACTTAGGAGAAGAGACCCTCATAGGGACAAAACGAGAAGACAACCACACCAAATCCCCAACAGAAAGCCGAGGACCAACACGACGGTGGCGGTTGGCAAAAAGCTGAGTCTTCTCCTGGGACAACCTCAAATTGTCCACCACCTGCCCCCAGATCTGATGCAATCTCTCCACCACAGCATCCACTCCAGGACAATCCGAAGATTCCACCTGACCAGAGGAAAATCGAGGATGAAACCCCGAATTACAGAAAAACGGGGACACCAAAGTGGCAGAGCTGGCCCGATTATTGAGAGCGAACTCCGCCAATGGCAAAAAAGCAACCCAATCATCCTGGTCAGCAGACACAAAACACCTCAGATATGTCTCCAGGGTCTGATTAATCCGCTCGGTCTGGCCATTCGTCTGAGGATGGAAAGCGGACGAAAAAGATAAATCTATGCCCATCCTAGCACAGAATGCCCGCCAAAATCTAGACACGAATTGGGTCCCTCTGTCAGAAACGATATTCTCAGGAATACCATGCAAACGAACAACATTTTGAAAAAACAGAGGAACCAACTCGGAAGAAGAAGGTAACTTGGGCAGAGGAACCAAATGGACCATCTTAGAAAAACGGTCACACACCACCCAGATGACAGACATCTTCTGAGAAACAGGCAGATCTGAAATAAAATCCATCGAGATGTGCGTCCAAGGCCTCTTAGGAATAGGCAAGGGCAACAATAATCCACTAGCCCGAGAACAACAAGGCTTGGCCCGAGCACAAACGTCACAAGACTGCACAAAGCCTCGCACATCTCGTGACAGGGAAGGCCACCAGAAGGACCTTGCCACCAAATCCCTGGTACCAAAAATGCCAGGATGACCTGCCAACGCAGAAGAATGAACCTCAGAGATGACTCTACTGGTCCAATCATCAGGAACAAACAGTTTATCAGGTGGGCAACGATCAGGTCTCTCCGCCTGAAACTCCTGCAAGGCCCGCCGCAGGTCTGGAGAAACGGCTGACAATACCACTCCATCCTTAAGGATACCTGTGGGCTCAGAGTTACCAGGCGAGTCAGGCTCAAAACTCCTAGAAAGGGCATCCGCCTTAACATTCTTAGAACCCGGTAGGTATGACACCACAAAATTAAACCGAGAGAAAAATAATGACCAGCGCGCCTGTCTAGGATTCAGGCGCCTGGCGGTCTCAAGATAAATCAAATTTTTGTGGTCAGTCAATACCACCACCTGATGTCTGGCCCCCTCAAGCCAATGGCGCCACTCCTCAAAAGCCCACTTCATGGCCAAAAGCTCCCGATTCCCAACATCATAATTCCGCTCAGCGGGCGAAAATTTACGGGAAAAGAAGGCACAAGGCCTCATCACGGAGCAGTCAGAACTTTTCTGCGACAACACTGCCCCAGCTCCGATCTCAGAAGCGTCGACCTCAACCTGAAAAGGTAGAGCAACATCAGGCTGACGCAACACAGGGGCAGAGGAAAAACGGCGCTTAAGCTCCCGAAAGGCCTCCACAGCATCAGGGGACCAATCAGCAACATCAGCACCCTTCTTAGTCAAATCGGTCAATGGCTTAGCAATATCCGAAAAACCAGCAATAAATCGACGATAAAAGTTAGCAAAGCCCAAAAATTTCTGAAGACTCTTAAGAGAAGAGGGCTGCGTCCAATCACAAATAGCTTGAACCTTGACAGGATCCATTTCAATGGAAGAGGGGGAAAAAATATATCCCAAAAAGGAAATCCTCTGTACCCCAAAAACACACTTAGAACCCTTCACACACAAAGAATTAGACCGCAAAACCTGAAAAACCCTCCTGACTTGCTGGACATGAGAGTCCCAGTCATCCGAAAAAATCAGAATATCATCCAGATACACAATCATAAATTTATCCAAATAATCGCGAAAAATATCATGCATAAAGGACTGGAAAACTGACGGAGCATTAGAAAGACCAAAA
This sequence comes from Ranitomeya variabilis, assembly GCF_051348905.1. Classification (NCBI taxonomy): domain Eukaryota; kingdom Metazoa; phylum Chordata; class Amphibia; order Anura; family Dendrobatidae; genus Ranitomeya; species Ranitomeya variabilis. Next base: position 493,701,684 of record NC_135233.1, on the reverse strand, counting down.
GGCATCACTAAATACTCAAAGTGGCCCTCGGGCGTATTAAATGCGGTTTTCCACTCATCCCCCTGCCTGATTCGCACCAAATTATACGCCCCACGAAGGTCAATCTTAGAGAACCACTTGGCCCCCTTTATGCGAGCAAACAAATCAGTCAGCAACGGCAATGGGTATTGATATTTAACAGTGATTTTATTCAAAAGCCGATAATCAATACATGGTCTCAAAGAGCCGTCTTTTTTTGACACAAAGAAAAAACCGGCTCCTAAGGGAGATGACGATGGACGAATATGTCCCTTTTCCAAGGACTCCTTTATATATTCTCGCATAGCAGCATGTTCAGGCACAGACAGATTAAATAAACGACCCTTTGGGTATTTACTACCCGGGATTAAATCTATGGCACAATCGCACTCTCGGTGCGGAGGTAACGAACCAAGCTTGGATTCTTCAAAGACGTCACGATAGTCAGACAGGAACTCAGGAATTTCAGAGGGAATGGATGATGAAATGGAAACCACAGGTACATCCCCATGAGCCCCCTTACATCCCCAGCTCAACACAGACATAGCTCTCCAGTCGAGGACTGGGTTGTGAGATTGCAGCCAAGGCAATCCTAGCACCAAATCATAATGTAGATTATACAGCACCAGAAAGCGAATAATCTCCTGGTGATCCGGATTAATACGCATAGTTACTTGTGTCCAGTATTGTGGTTTATTATTAGCCAATGGGGTGGAGTCAATCCCCTTCAGAGGAATAGGAGTCTCCAAAGGCTCTAAATCATACCCACAGCGTTTGGCAAAGGACCAATCCATAAGACTCAAAGCGGCGCCAGAGTCGACATAGGCGTCCGTGGTAATAGATGACAAAGAGCAAATCAGGGTCACAGATAGAATAAATTTAGACGGTAAGGTGCAAATGGAAACAGATTTACCAAGCTTTTTAGTGCGCTTAGAGCATGCTGATATAACATGAGTAGAATCACCACAATAGAAACACAACCCATTTTTCCGTCTAAAATTCTGCCGCTCGCTTCGGGACAGAATTCTATCACACTGCATACTCTCTGGCGACTTCTCAGTGGACACCGCCAGATGGTGCACTGGTTTGCGCTCCCGCAAACGCCTATCGATCTGAATAGCCATTGTCATGGACTCATTCAGACCCGCAGGCACAGGGAACCCCACCATAACATCCTTAATGGCATCAGAGAGACCCTCTCTGAAAGTCGCCGCCAGGGCGCACTCATTCCACTGAGTAAGCACAGACCATTTACGGAATCTTTGGCAGTAAATTTCCGCTTCATCTTGCCCCTGAGATAGGGACATCAAAGTTTTTTCTGCCTGAAGCTCCAAATGAGGTTCGTCATAAAGCAACCCCAAGGCCAGAAAAAACGCATCCACATTGAGCAACGCAGGATCCCCTGGTGTCAATGAAAAAGCCCAGTCTTGAGGGTCGCCCCGGAGCAAGGAAATCACAATCCTGACCTGCTGTGCAGGGTCTCCGGCAGAGCGAGATTTCAGAGACAAAAATAATTTGCAATTATTTCGAAAATTCTGAAACCCGGATCTATTCCCCGAGAAAAATTCCGGCAAAGGAATTCTCGGCTCAGATACAGGTGCATGACAAACAAAATCTTGCAAATTTTGTACCTTCGTGGCGAGATTATTCAAACCTGCAGTTACACTCTGAAGATCCATTACAAACAGGTGGACACAGAGCCATTCAAGGGTTAAGAGGAGGTAAGAAGCAGCTAGACAGCAATTAAGGGCTAGGCAGCAAAACTCTGAGGGGAAAAAAAAAAAAATTTCCCTTCAACACTTCTTTTTCTCCTGCTTCAGCCCAAACAATTAACACTTTGCGGGCCGGTCAAACTGTCATGATCTCAATGGCAAGAGAACATAGCATAAGCATATATAGGAACTAGCTCTTGGAAGATGGGAACTGAGCTGACCATGAACTAAACCTAACGCACAACTAGCAGTGGCCGGGTAGCATGCCTACGTTGATTCTAGATGCCCAGCCCAGCCGGAGGACTAAATAAAGCTAGCAGAGGAAAATATTAGTCCTAGCTCACCTCTAGAGAAATACCCCGAAAGGAGACAGAGGCCCCCCACATGTATTGGCGGTGAGTTGAGATGAAATAACAAACGTAGTATGAAAATAGGTTTAGCAAATTTGAGGTCCACTTACTACATAGCAGAAGACAGAAAGGGCACTTTCATGGTCAGCTGAAAAGCCTATCAAAAACACCATCCAGAAATTACTTTAAAACTCTGGCATTAACTCATAACACCAGAGTGGCAATTCCCGTTCACAAGAGCTTTCCAGACACAGTAACGAAACTACAGCTGTGAACTGGAACAAAATGCAAAAACAAACATGGACAAGAGTCCAACTTATCTAGTAGTTGTCTAGGAGCAGGAACAAGCACAGAGAGGCTTCTGATAACATTGTTGACCGGCAAACAACTAACAGAGCAGTAAGGTTATATAGCGACTCCCACATCTTGATGGGAACAGGTGAACAGAGAAGATGAAGACACCAGTTCAATTCCACCAGTAGCCACCGGGGGAGCCCAGAATCCAAATTCACAACACAAGACTGAGTTCTGTTTGCAGGAATACCTTCCGGTACAGGATACCATCCCGCAACTCGAGCCTCTCCCACTGGCGTAGCATCTTCAGTACTTCAGGTGACATGGACCTTCTCTCTTGTCGATTGGGCATTTGTTCAGACACGACCCACCTTCTCAACTGAGCTAGCTCCGGATCCTCCTGCTGTACTCGGACCCACTCATCGCGAGGCTGCTCCAGCAAGTTCACACAGGCCTCTTCTTGTTCAATTTCCCGCGCCGCTGCCACCGTCCTGGCAGTCTCTCCAAAACCTGGAACCTCTACATCTTCCAGTTCTTCATCCTGGCTGGGTGCTGGTTTGCGATAGTTTACTCGGGAGAGGGCATCCGCATGTACATTCTCAGCTCCTCTTTTATACGAAATTCTGTATCGGAACTTGGCCATTCGGGCTACCCAACGTTGTTCTAGGGCGCCTAACTTGGCATTCTCGAGATGGGCCAACGGATTGTTATCGATGCGTACATGAACTTCTGAGCCAGCCAGATATTCTGCGAACTTCTCAATCATTGCCCACACCAGCGCCAACAGCTCCAACTTAAATGAAGTGTAGTTTTCTGGATTCCTTTCTGAGTCATGCAGAGACCGACTGGCGTATGCGATGACGCGCTCTTTCCCGTCCTGCATCTGCGACAGTACAGCCCCGAGGCCCTGCAGGCTCCCATCAGTGTGCAAGATGAACGGTTGTGTGAAGTCAGCGTAGGCCAGCACGGGAGCCTCCGTCAAAGCCTTCTTCAAAGCCAAGAATGCCTCCTCCTGATGCTTCCCCCACTGTATGTTCCTGTTTTTGGCGCAAGAGGGCACTCCCCTCAACAACTCCTGGAGTGGATTAGCAAGGCGGGTAAAGTCTTTTACAAAGCGTCTGAAATATCCCGTGAGTCCCAGGAACGCACGCACATCTTTCACCGTTTTTGGAGTTGGCCACTCTTGTACCGCAGCGATCTTCTCCTGGGAAGGCCTCACCCCCTCAGCGGAGACAATATGTCCCAAGTATTCAATCTCGGTACGGAAGAGGTAGCATTTCTGGGGTTTCAATTTCAAGCCATACTTCTGTAGCCGACTCAGAACTTGCTCTAGCCTCTGCAGATGCTCCTCAAAGGTGGGGGCAAAGACAATGATATCATCCAAGTAGATCAAAGTGGCTTCAAAGTTCAGGTCTCCCAGACATCTCTCCATAAGTCGCTGAAATGTTCCCGGGGCGTTTGCTAGGCCGAAGGGCATCCAGTCAAACTCATACAGTCCCATCGGAAGGATGAAAGCCGTCTTGGCGCGGTCTTGCTCAGACATGGGCACCTGCCAGTAGCCGCTGGCCAAGTCTAACGTGGAGAAATATCTGGCATTCCCTAGTGCCGTCAGGGACTCCTCTATCCTGGGCAGTGGGTACGAGTCCCGCACTGTGCAAGCGTTGAGCCGCCGATAGTCCACACAGAACCGCAGGGACCCGTCTTTCTTTCTCACCAAGACGATAGGGGCAGCCCACGGGCTCTGACTCTCACGTATAACTCCCTTCTTCAGCATGTGTGACAGCATTCCCTTCACCTCCTGGTACATCTGTGGGGGTATTTGGCGGTACCGTTCCCGGATTGGTGCCGCATCCCCGGTGGGTATCTCGTGGGTGATGGCCATGGTACGTCCAAAGTCATCTTCATCTTTGGCGAACGCATCCTGAAATTTCCCCAATACAGCTTCTACCTGAGGTACCTGCTGCGGAGTAAGTTCCGAGAGCTCCGCCCTCATGCGTTCCAGTATCTGGCACCCTTCTTGCATTAATCTGGGGTCCGGAGCTGCCTCCGCCTTGACGGTCACCAGCCACGGGTCTTCTGGCCTTGCTGTCAGCTGTACCGCCTCAGTGGGGACCAACTCGTCTGGAAGGCCCAGGACTTGAGCGACTTCGCTTCTAGGGGGCAACGTTGTATCTGTCTCCCCCAAATTGATACAGCGCACAAGGACAGTTCCATCCCGCACGGTAGCCAGGGACCGTGCGACCAATATTACTGACGGCAGCTGGTCGGCTCTGCTGGGCTCAATTTGGACTTCGACCCCCTCCAGCGGGATGCCAGCTCGTACAGGCAGGGGAAGCACTGTCTGCCCAGGGGGCAACACTCGATTGACGGAGGCGGGGACGACGACTTTGCCGAGTTCCTTTCTGTCGCTGTATGCTTCCCGGACCTGGGCGGTCCGTATCAGTTGTTGGAAGACACTTCTCTGGGGGGTTTGATCGCTCCATTGTTGTAGGAACTGTTCCGGGGACTCGTTGAAAACGAGGCTTCCGAGGTCTTTTAACACATTCATGCCCAGGGTCACGGTATGGTCTTTAGCTACCTCTCCATCCACCAGTACCACTCCTCTCCTCCCGAGGTCTTTTCCGCAGACTTCTATGTTCATCCATACCACCCCTGCGACCGGGATGGGCAAGTGATTGGCCGCCATAAGTTTGATCACAGGGCCCCATTCGGGCCGTAGCGCCTCTGTGAAGTGATGGTGGAAATATCTCTCAGGCATGGTGGTCACTTGTGAGCCGGTGTCCATCAAGCATCGCACTGCTCTTCCATTGATTTCTGCCCAGACCAGAGGGCACATGGAAACAAGGCTGTGGGGACTTTTACTCCTCCTCCTCTGTTCTTCACGCTCTGAGCGGCGCCCCTCAAGCCCAGAGCCACCTAGTTTAAAGGAGGATGTGGGGATGGTCGGCTCTGCCGGGGACACCATCGAGCAATGTGGCCGGACTCTCCACAAGTGTAGCATGTAAGAGGGCTTCTCCTCCTGGTAGTTTCACCCTCCCTTCGGGGGGCAGCTTCTCTGTCTCGCACCAGAGGGCCAGGCCCCTCTGCCAGAGTTCTTCTGATGGCCGCCATTTCTTCACGGACCTGTCTAATCTCCATTCTCAGGTCCTCCACCCACTGGGGAATATTGTCTGCGGTGGTGGTTACCTCCCCGCTCTGCACCCTTCCTACCAGCCCCGTCACTCCCTGTTCTTGTTCTCGCACACGCGCCTCACTGCCAACCTCAGAGAAAGTCATGTCTGGCTTTACTCGCATGCGCTCTCGCAGTGCCTGTTTCATCATTGCGTCACGCAGTCCTGTCACTAGCTGATCTCTGAGCACCACATCAACTGACCCTACTCCTACACCGTCCTTTCGTCTGATAGCAGTGTGAAGCTCTTGTAGGGCGTTCATGAATTGGGTCACGGTCTCCCCCTCCCGTTGTACCCGGTGAAACAGTCGCATGCGAAGTTCCCCTACGTCAGTGGGGTCCCCATGCGTTTCCTCAAGTATGCGCAGTACTTTGTCCAGGGTATCTCTCTCCCGGGGGGACCTATGCATGACAGAATCCCGCGCCTCCCCCTCCAGGGCCATCAATGCAATTTCTGCCTCCAGGGCTGGTGTCATGGGGTGTATACGCATCATTCCCCGGATACGCTCTGTCCAACTCCACAACATTACATTGTTCCCAGTGAACCTTGGCAAATTATTCAACATGGCTCCCAGGGAAATGCTAGACCTGGGAGCTTCCCCAGCTGCTTGGTCTGCCCTGTCCGCGCTACCGTGTGACATCCTGCCGACTACGCCAAATGTAGTAGAATGCAGGTACTGAGTATGTCACCACGGAACAGACAGACCAACAGTTGAGGGGTTTAATAACAGGGATATGGTTCTCCTCGCAGGGAGGAAGCAATGCAAAATAACTAACAATAAAACAATGCAAAAATACGGGAGTTAAACAGTATAACCGAATTAAGCAGGATTCCTTGAGAAAAGAACACTTATCAGTCTGAAGATGACTTGCTTGGAGGGTCGTCTTCTCCAACGTAGGCGCCGAGAAACAGTGGCACTTGACGTCCCTCTGTTGTCTGTGGGCAGAGTAGTCTCTGAGAGCCTGCTGCCTGGGGTTTCGGGAGTTAATGTGGTATGCACAGGCTCTGAGTCTTTAACTTTTACAGCACAACCTGGAAATCGGGGCTCCACACTGTAGTCTCTATACCAGGAAAACAGGGGCTCCGCAATGTTAAGTCTCTGTACCAGGAAAACAGGGGCTCCGCAATGTTAAGTCTCTGTACCAGGAGTCAGGGGCTCTGTACTGTTACCGCGGGGACCAGGGTGTCATAGTCTCTAAAACGGGTCTCAAAGTGCCCCTCTCCAGTCACAGCAGAGTCCGCTTTATGTACTCACGAGATACAGTCTTTCTGGGCAGTCTCTCTCTATTTGTCCTCAGACCGGGAGCTCTCTCTCTCTCTCTTCTGAAGCGCAGCTGCACCCTGCTCTGCACGCTGCTCTGTCTCCTGCGCGCGTCCCTTTCCCGCCCTGTGGCTGCTTCCTTTCTGTCCCAGTCTATCAGCCTCTCCCTAGGGAACCCGCAGCACAGCTCATTGGTTCCGGACACAGAGCCAAGAAGGTAACCGCCCCCAGACTCTTCTTGTGCTTTTAACTCCTTACACATATGCAAAGGAGAACTTAATAAGACACTGACTTTTCCAGTTGTTCTCCCCCTCTTTAGGTTAATTCATATGCTCACTGGCTACTTAGAGGGTTGTGCTCTACTCAGACAACACCTTCTCATCTGCTATGTTTCCCAATGTTAAATAAAAACAGCCTATTTTCACAGTTGATGCCTGTGCCATTCCAGCGACGTCAGCACTGGGTCTCCCAGGGCTCGCGTGATGTTGTAAAGCAACGTGAGCCCTAACGCCAATTATTCTCGCTTAATTTGAATGTAACTAATATTTTTAGGAAATCAGGAGCATGACCTTCTTGTTCACTTGTCTACTGAGAATGTACAAACTAGATCCCTCATTAAATGGGATGTGTCAGGTCCCCCGTGCCCTCAGAACCATCAGCAGTTGTGCCTACCTAACAGTCCCTTTATTACATGGGACACATACACAGATATTTAGAAAAAATATTTCTAAAGTCTGTTTATGATATGTAAATGAATCTTTCACTTGTCCATGGGGCATTAGTTTCCACAGACTGGTCAGCCCACCTAGCATGTTATCACTTTTGTGGGCACGATGACATGGCTTACAAGAGAGGTGTCATCGCCAGCACCATACAAATACTGCGCATCCATGCATCTTTGTGCACTCACATCATTGAGCCTCTGAAGCTGTGTGTATGCATCCCGGTTTCTATAAGGTGCACTGACCGTGATCGGAAGTCTTCTGCAATACACATTTTCTAAAGATATGTTTTGTTTATGTGTCCAATGTAATAAAGAGACTGTTAGGCCATGTGCCAAAACCTGTCTCACCACTGGATGAGCATCCCTAGGTAGGAATACTGAATTAGTGAAAATCAGAGTCAAGGATCATGTACTCTTGGATAGGTTCCACAAGTAAGGGTACCGTCTCACATAACGATTTACCAACGATCACGACCAGCGATACGACCTGGCCGTGATCGTTGGTAAGTGGTTGTGTGGTCGCTGGGGAGCTGTCACACAGTCAGCTCTCCAGCGACCAACGATGCCGAAGGCCCCGGGTAACCAGGGTAAACATCGGGTTACTAAGCGCAGGGCCACGCTTAGTAACCCGATGTTTACCGTGGTTACCAGCGTAAAAGTAAAAAAAAACAAACACTACATACTTACATTCCGGTGTCTGTTCCCCGGCGTTCTGCTTCTCTCCACTGTGTCTGTGCCAGCCGGAAAGCACAGCGGTGACGTCACCGCTGTGCTCGCTTTCCGGCCGGCCAGCGCTCACAGTGCAGAGAAGCAGAACGCCGGGGGACAGACACCGGAATGTAAGTATGTACTGTTTTTTTTTTTTTACTTTTACGCTGGTAACCACGGTAAACATCGGGTTACTAAGCGCGGCCCTGCGCTTAGTAACCCGATGTTTACCCTGGTTACAAGCGAACGCATCGCTGGATCGCTGTCACACACAACGATCCAGCGATGACAGCGGGAGATCCAGCGACGAAAGAAAGTTCCAAACGATCTGCTACGACGTACGATTCTCAGCAGGGTCCCTGATCGCTGCTGCGTGTCAGACACAGCGATATCGTATGGATATCGCTGGAACGTCACGGATCGTACCGTCGTAGCGACAAAAGTGCCACTGTGTGACAGTACCCTTAGGTAGCAGCAGTGAACAATCCAATTAGGACATCATACTTTTCGCGTTCTGAAAAATGCATGGGAATCAATAGCCCTGATAGAGTTGTAGCATATTTTGGAATCTTTTGGTGAATTGTCACAATAATAATGTGACAAACCATAGAATAGTCCTGGAATGTTGTAAGGAAATAACCAGAAGTTAAACAACCAAATGTTGAACAAGAAGGACCAGGAAAACAATGCAGAAGGACAAGGCAAGAGCATAATCACAAATGAATCAGCAGTCAAAATGCTTACAGCAAAATAGAGCGAGAAAATAGGGAAGAATGAACCACAATCACCAAATGTTGGGTCATAACTTAAGACAGCAGACATAGCTAAAGCTGCAGAGATGTCTGGCTGCTAGGAGACATGGCCATCAGTGGAGACCTGCTACCGAAATAGAGAACAAAGAGTACAGCCAGCTGATGATGTTAACAGAAATGGAGATCCATAACTTAATTCCAGTCTATGCAGAGATGTCCCCTTATGTCTTCTATAGAACCTTGTAGTCATCATGAACATGACAGATTACATCCAGGAAGCAAACAGACAACTCTTGGATATAAAATACTACACTCCACTTCAGGGAGATCCGACCAAAAAATACACAGAGGAACTAACACATATCATCAATGGATTTGATTCCACTTCATCCTCACTCCTGGAACTAATACCAGACAATCCCCAAATAGGTACCTTCTACATGTTGCCTAAAATACATAAAGAAGGTAATCCTGGGAGGCCTATCATCTCTGGAATTGGGACTTTAACTGAGAATATCTCAGGTTGGGTGGAGAACATTCTGAAACCCTTGGTGAGGCGCACACCCAGCTATATCCAGGACACCACGGATATTCTTTGCAAATTGTCAGCGCTGGGCCCACTTCCAGAGAACACGCTACTAGCCACCATGGATGTAGAGTCTCTCTATTCCAACATTCCTCATGAGGATGGAATTGCAGCATGTAAATATTTCCTTCAAAAGAACAATCTAGCCACAGAACCAACACTGCAATTTATCAGGTTTGTGCTCCATCACAATTATTTTTCTTTTGGGAACAATTTATACCAACAGCGTATGGGCAGCACCATGGGAAGCAAAATGTCCCCACAATATGCTAATTTATTTATGGCGAAACTAGAGGAAGAATTTTTGTCATCTTGTTCTGTTAAACCTTTTGCATACTTCCGCTACATTGATGATCTGCTAATAATATGGACAGGCTCAAAAGATGATCTACTCACCTTCCACAATAACTTCAACAAGTTCCACCCAACCATCAAGCTCACCCTCAACGTTTCAAAGACCAAAATACATTTTCTGGACATGACCATACACATTAAGGACAATGCCATACAGACATCCATTTACCACAAGCCCACCGGACGTCCGGCTTATCTTAGATGGAACAGCTTTCATCCAAGACACACAAAAAAATCCATCATCTACAGTCAAGCTCTGAGATATATTCGGATCTGTTCAGACAGCAAAGACAAGGAACTACAGCTGCGATCACTGAGGAATACATTCCTACAACAAGGATACCATCCACTGGTAATAGATGAGCAGATCCACAGGGCTACAAGGATCCCAAAAAACAGCCTCCTGGATTACAAACTGAAAGAGGATAACAACAGGGTGCCTCTTGTGGTCACATACAACCCCCACATGAGCATCCTAAGGAAAATTGGTGCTGATCTCCAACCCATATTCCATAGAGATCACAAATTGAAGGACATATTCCCAGAACTACCACTTCTCTCCTATAAACAGCCCCCTAACTTAAGGAATCTGCTTGTCAGAAGTGTCCTCTCATCACCATCAGTGACTGGCACATTCCCCTGTAACAATAAAAAATGCAAAACGTGTACCCACATATTACCAACAGATATAGTCCGTGTACCAAACACAAATCAGGACTATAAGGTCATGGGTTCCTTTTCTTGTACATCCTCCAACGAGGTGTACATGATACAATGTACGAGGTGCCCTGGAAGTATCTATATAGGGAAAACTATGCAAAGACTACAAACTAGGATGAATTTACACAGACACACAATCAGGAATGAAATAGACACACCTGTGGGAAAACATTTCTCTGGACCTGGACACAGTATGACAAACTTAAAAGTCTTAATACCAGAAGGTAATTTTTTAAGAAGGTAATTTTAAGGACCACAGGGAAAGAAAAATTTGGGAATACAAACTAATGAATATGTTTAATTCGTTGACACTAGGACTCAATTTAACACCTGGATTTATGAGTCACTACATGGATACAATTCACACCTCCACCAGACAGACTCCAGATAACTAAAGGTACCGTCACACTCAGCGACGCTGCAGCGATATAGACAACGAGCCGATCGCTGCAGCGTTGCTGTTTAGGTCGCTGTAGAGACGTCAAACACAGCAGCTCCACAACGATGCAGGAGCGATCCTGTGACGTAACGGTGACTCATTTATCGTTCTCACAGGTCGTTAGCTCCATGTAAAACATTGCTGGCATCGTTGCTTTTGCTGTCAAACACGACGATACACGCCGACCTGACGACCAAATAAAGTTCTGGACTTCTAGCTCCGACCAGCGATATCACAGCGGGATCCAGATCGCTGCTGCGTGTCAAACACAACGAGATCGCTAACCAGGACGCTGCAACGTCACGGATCGTTGTCGTTCTCGTTGTAAAGTTGCTGAGTGTGAAGGTACCTTTAGAACATTATTCCCACTGCCTCTCCATTTGTAAGAAAATGCCTAATTGGATTACCATGGCTTATCTATGGGCTCATCACACTTCCCACCCCCTAACAAATGTCCTCCTGTATTATCCTTTAAGGGTATGTGCACAAGTCTGGATTTCTTGCAGAAATTTCCTGCAGAAAACCGGAAATTTTCTGCAAGAAATCCGCATTTTTTTTGCGTTTTTTTCCCGTTTTTTTCGCCTTTTTTTAGCATTCTGCAAGCGTAATTAGCTTGCAGAATGCTAAAGTTTTCCAAGCGATCTGTAGCATCGCTTGGAAAACTGACTGACAAATTGGTCACACTTGTCAAACATACTGTTTGACAAGTGTGACCAACCTTTTACTATAGATGCTGCTTATGCAGCATCTATAGTAAAAGATAGAATGTTTAAAAATAATAAAAAAATAAAAAATGGTTATACTCACCCAGACGATCTCCTCAGCGGCGTCCGTTCCTATAGATGCCGGTGTGGTTCAGGACCTGTGATGACGTCGCGGCTTGTGATTGGTCGCGTGAGTCACATGAGCGGTCACGCGACCAATCACAAGACAGTGACGTCATCACAGGTCCTGAACCACACCATCTATAGGAACCGAAGAGAGAGCATGCACCGGAGAGGTGGGAACACTTCGGGGGCCATCAGAGGGTGAGTATAGGACTATTTTTTATTTTAATTCTTTTTTTTTACCAATTATATGGTGCCCAGTCCGTGGAGGAGAGTCTCCTCTCCTCCACCCTGGGTACCAACCGCACATAATCTGCTTACTTCCCGCATGGTCTGCACAGCCCCGTGCGGGAAGTAAGCAGATCAATGCACTCCTAGGTGTGCGGAATCCCCGCAATCCGCATTTTTAATGAACATGTTGCTTTTTTTTCCGCGATGCGATTTTTTCGCGGAAAAAATCGCAACATTTGCACAAAAAATGCGGAATACCCTGTAAATAATAGGAGGCATATGTAAGTGTTTTTTTCACGTTTTTATCACGTTTTTATAGCGAAAAAACGCGAAAAAAACTCGAAAAATCCTGAACGTGTGCACATGGCCTAAATGTTGTGCTTGTCTCTTATTAATCTATTTGTAATCTCGCCTGAAGAAGGAGCCACTGTGCTCTGAAAGCTGGCAAACATATTATTTTCTGGTTAGCCAATAAAGGTATCACTCCTAGAATACTTCTGTCATCATTGGGCAGAAAAGTATTCACATCGATTTTTCTGGCTAACACGGTACCACAATACAATGTTATTGTACATCATAGAACCTTGTAAAAACACGTGAGGTTGCATGGTAGAGTCTCATGGAGAGAGCCTATCGGTGATACCATTATCTATGTAGATGAAAAGCCTTGCTGTAAAGATTGTTGCTATTTTGCATTGCAATGGAACTCAACAGTGTACGTCTGTATGAACAGCATAAAGTGGTGACTAGTTACATCATGCAGAAAGCAAACTAGACCTTGGGTTACTTTGAAATGGGGCATTAGAAGCTCATGAGGAATGTGTGTTGGCTAATGAAGCACTTCAAAAAGGCTACTACATTTGGCCATAGGGAATATAGTAACATAAACTATGTCAATCTAATATTTTCATAGAAAAAAAACACTCACAAGTAGGGGAAGAACAGCAACCTCTAGCTACTTTGGGGCTGTTAGGGACCCTCGAGGTCGATGCTACAATCAACAGGCTTATGAAGAGGAGAAGGAGCAGCAGCTGTGAGGGGGGACACTACATTATCTCTGGCACAGGAATTGGACGAGGCTGACAGTCAGTGTGAAATAGATTATAAAGACAACAGCACTGGCCATGACAGCCATCCCATCACAGTGGAGTACGGAAAGTAAACCAACAAGGCCCTCGGTCACACTGGTGAGCATGGCAAGAAGCATGCTCAATTCCCTGTGGGGTAACAGGTGTATGGTTACTATCATACAAAGGGATAACTATTGGATAGTGATACAGGCAATATGAGGAAATTTTTTACAATTTCTAAAAGGTAATGAAAATAGGCACATTACCATGAAGAATTGTGTATCTTGAATGGTGAAGCTTTTGCCACGAAAATGCCTGCTGACCTGGAGGCTTATGTCCACAGAGCCGATGCTCCTCCAGGTGTGCAAGCATGAAGATTCATCAAATAGCCAATGCAGAAGGAATTACAACATATGACTATTTTATCTGTTACTGTGCCAACCTGATGACGCACATCAGCAAATAGGAATGCAGGCATGTAAACCCAGGTTTATTCATACCCGGATTGTGTATCCACTAGTCATCACTCTGCGGACCATTAGGTGACTACAGTACTGATGTAGGAAATGGCTGGGGCAACAATAAAAGCGGAATAATGGGTTATACCAATTACAGTGCTAAGCAAAAGACAGTACCGCTCTCCTGATGCGATTGTGTGAGACACAACACTGTACAAAATAGAATATAATAAAATACAGTGGGTTGTGAAAGTAGTCACCCTTCTTGGCATTTTTCATGTTTTGCTACCTCACAACCTGGAATTTCACCGTTTTTTTAGGGTTTACATCAGTTCATGTAAAGAACATGCCTACAACTGTGAACATTTAGTTTTGTTTTCATTGTGAAGCAAACAACAAATAGGGCAAAATAACTGAAAACTTCAGTGTGCATAACTATTCACACCCCTAAAGTCAGTACGTTGTAGAGTCTCCATTTGCAGCAATTACAGCTGCAAGTCACTTTGGATAAGTCTCTATGAGCTTTCTACATCCTGCTGCTGGGATTTTTGCCCATTCCTCAAGGCAAAACTGATCCAGCTCCTTCAAGTTAGATGGTGTCTTCTGGTGAACAGCTATCTTTAAGTCTGGCCACAGATTCTTAATTGGATTAAGGTCTGCGCTGTGACTAGACCATTTCAAAACATTTACATGTCTCCCCTTAGGGTACCGTCACACAGTCACACTTTGATCGCTACGACCGTACGATCCGTGACGTTCCAGCGATATCCATACGATATCGCTGTGTCTGACACGCAGCAGCGATCAGGGACCCCGCTGAGAATCGTACGTCGTAGCAGATCGTATGGAACTTTCTTTCGTCGCTGGATCTCCCGCTGACATCGCTGGATCGTTGTGTGTGACACCGATCCAGCGATGTGTTCGCTTGTAACCAGGGTAAACATCGGGTAACTAAGCGCAGGGCCGCGCTTAGTAACCCGATGTTTACCGTGGTTACCAGCGTAAAAGTAAAAAAAACCAAACAGTACATACTTACATTCCGGTGTCTGTCCTCCGGCGTCTCAGCTTCTCTGCACTGTGAGCGCCGGCCAGCCAGAAAGCGAGCACAGCGGTGACGTCTGACGTCACCGCTGTGCTTTCCGGCTCTGCTGCTTACACAGTGGAGATAAGCAGAACGCCGGGGGACAGACACCGGAATGTGAGTATGTACTGTTTTTTTTTTTTACGTTTACGCTGGTAACCAGGGTAAACATCGGGTTACTAAGCGCGGCCCTGCGCTTAGTAACCCGATGTTTACCCTGGTTACCTGGGGACTTCGGCATCGCTCCAGCGCCGTGATTGCAACGTGTGACCACAGTCTACGACGCTGGAGCGATAATCATATGATCGCTGCGACGTCACGGATCGTGCCGTCGTAGCGATCAAAATGGCACTGTGTGACGGTACCCTTAGACCCACTTGAGTGTTGCTTTAGTAGTATGCTTTGGGTCATTATCTTGTTGGAAGGTGAATCTCAGTCCCAGTCTGAAATCACTCACAGACTGAAACAGGTTCTACTAAAAAAAATCACTGTATTTCGCACCATTCATCTTCCCCTCGAGTAGGACCATTTTCCCTGTCCCTACTGCCAAAAAACATCCCCACAGCATGATGCTGCTACCACCATGTTTCACTGTTGGGATGGTGTTTGTCATGCAGCGCTCGCCCCCGGCTTCTGCAGCTCGCCGGGTGCGCGCGCACGGCGCATTCAGCTCTGCGCGTGCGCACATCTGATTCCTCTGTTGGCACTCCTTCCTGTCCTCTCCGTCACCCTGGAGGACTGTAACCCGGAAGTAGCTCTCATGCTGGTATATAAGCTGCTTCCTGCTGCTCCTCTGTGCCTGATGATCATTTGTGTTTACAAGTGCTTCTGGTCACCTGTGGTCTCTGTGCGTTCCTAGCTTTCTGACCTTGGGACTCCTCCTTCCTCTGCAGTACCTGCCTGATTTTCCTGTGTTCCTGCTTTGTTCCTTCAGTTCCTGTTTCTGTGCGGTACCTGCCCGGCTCCTTTACCATTTCCTTGCTCCCGTCAGCCTCTGTGTCTCCATATTGTCTCGTCAGCCTCCGTGTCTCTGTAGTATTCCCATCTTCTCCCTCGTCTCAGTAGTTCCTTGCCATTCCCTCTGTTTCCTCCGCTGTTTCCTTCGGTCCCTGTGTTCCTGCAGTGTACCCTTCTTATCTCAGTCGACCCTCCAGCTTCCGTGGCGATAGTCCCTCACGGGCCTGCCCCTAACGCTCCCTGTATAGGGGGCGGTCCACCTGGTCAGCTCGTCCGAGAGGGGTTCGTCGTCACGGTCCAGTGGGTCCACTCTCCGTTGTCCCTGTTTGAATCCACTCTCTCAAATGGGACTGCACTCGGATGACATCTGAGTGCAGCCTGATTCTTACAGCATCACAGTATCATCAGGCCATGGACCCCGCTGGAGCTTCCGCTACTCAAAAAGACTTACTCTTTTTGCGTGAAAACCAAACTAGGATCATGTCGTTTTTAAAAAATATGGAGTCTCGCCTAGCGGCTTTACAGCCTTCTGATCCTGGTATTGCTCCGCAGTTAGTTGCCCTTCAGCTGGAGCTAGGTCTACAATGGGACACTCAGTCCCATATTTCGAATTTTTTGGCCTCTATTAATGATCGGCTTCTCGCCCTCCAGAATGTGGCCTCTGTCTCCACTCCTGTCTCAGCGCCACAACCCTCGCCCCGACTTGCTAGACCTCCTCGGTATGGTGGGGATCCTAAAGCATGCCGCGGCTTTCTTATTCAATGCCAGTTGCATTTTGAATTGTCTCCGCTACTTTATCCCACCGATCGAGCTAAGGTTGTTTTTATAGTATCCCATTTGGAGGGTGAGGCTTTGGCGTGGGTTAATCCCCTCTGGGAGCGTAATGATCCTTTGGTCTCCCAACTCAATCCGTTCCTGGATACCTTCCGCAAGGTTTTTGATGAACCTGGACGTCTGGTCTCTACCACAGAGTCCCTCTTTAACCTTAGCCAGGCCACTCTCTCTGTAGCTCAGTACGCCATCCGTTTCCGGACTCTGTCTTCAGACCTTGGGTGGAATAATGAGGCTTTGGTTGGAGCGTTTTGGCGTGGTTTGTCTTCACGGATTAAGGATGAGCTGGCAGGACGGGACACTCCCACCTCTTTGGATGATCTTATCTCCTTGGCCATACGCATTGATCTGCGCTTTCAGGAGCGCACTCGCGAGCTTGCCAGAGAAAAGAGACCTCTTCGCCAGACCACTATTGCTCGAGGGACTTCTTTTTCTCAAACAGCCCCAGTGGTTTCTTCATCTTCTCCTGAACCCATGCAGGTCGATCGCTTTGAGTCTTCCGAGCAGCGCCGCAAGGAGAGACTCGCACAAGGTCTCTGTTTTTACTGCGGTAGTGCCTCTCATCTCTTACACGCCTGTCCTCAGAGGTCGGGAAACGCCTCCGCCTAGGACAGGTAAGAGAGGCCTTCCTAGGTGGTTATGACTCCTCTCCACCTCTGGTTTTGTCTGTTATTCTACATTTAGGTTCCCGTCACTTTTCTCTGGAGGCTTATGTTGATTCAGGAGCGGCTGGGAACTTTGTTCAGCTTGAGGTTGTAAACAGGCTTGGGATACCTGTTAGACCCTTGGAGACTCCTAGACAAATAGCTTCCGTCGATGGTCAGCCTTTGCGGGAGACCGTCAACTTAGTTACGGAGGAAGTTGAACTTCAGATTGGAGCTCTTCATCGTGAGAAACTGGCCTTTTATGTTTTACCTTCATTGTCTCATTCTTTCCTTTTGGGTCTTCCTTGGCTGAGAGATCACGAACCCACTCTGGACTGGCGCACTGGAGATGTTCTACGGTGGGGACAGTCTTGTCTGAACAGGTGCCTGCTTCCTGTCAAGCCTGCGTCCTCCTTTCGGTCTGCTCCGGAATCCACGGGAATTCCTCCAGCCTATTGCGCCTTCTCGGATGTCTTTAACAAGAAGGAGGCGGAGATCTTGCCGCCGCACCGCTCTTATGACTGCCCGATAGACCTTGTTCCTGGTTCTACTCCACCTCGAGGACGTATTTACCCATTGTCTCCTACCGAAACTCAAGCCATGTCCGAATATATCCAAGAGAATCTGGCCAGAGGCTTCATTCGAAAGTCCTCCTCACCTGCAGGAGCTGGGTTCTTCTTCGTCAAGAAGAAGGACGGTTCTCTTCGCCCATGTATAGACTATCGGGGTCTCAACACTATCACGATCAAGAACAAGTACCCACTTCCTCTCATACCTGAACTCTTTGATCGTCTACGTGGAGCACGAATCTTTACCAAATTGGATCTCAGAGGAGCTTATAATTTGGTCCGTATCCGTTCCGGTGACGAGTGGAAGACTGCGTTTAATACCAGAGATGGTCATTATGAATATTTGGTTATGCCATTCGGTTTATGCAACGCACCCGCAGTCTTCCAGGAGTTTGTAAATGATGTTTTTCGGGATCTACTTTACACCTGTGTTGTAGTGTACTTGGACGATATCCTTGTGTTCTCTCCAGATCTGTCTACTCACAGAAGAGATGTACGGCAAGTACTTCAGCGTTTGAGAGAGAATCGGCTGTACGCAAAACTGGAAAAATGTGTCTTCGAACAGTCATCTCTTCCCTTCTTGGGTTTCATCATTTCCGACGCTGGTTTGTGTATGGATCCAGGAAAAGTTTCTGCCGTGCTCAACTGGCCACGTCCTTTTGGAGTGAAAGCAATTCAGCGATTTCTTGGATTTGCTAACTACTATCGGCAGTTTATCCCTCACTTTTCCTCCCTTTCTGCTCCAATCTCCTCCATGATTCGGAAGGGTGCCAATCCTCATCTATGGTCGTCTGAGGCCGAAGAGGCTTTCCGGTCCATCAAGCAGGCCTTCGCCTCCGCTCCTATTCTTCATCGTCCTGTGGCCAATAAACCCTTCATCCTTGAAGTAGATGCTTCTGCAATTGGAGCTGGAGCTGTGCTCTCGCAGAAATCCTCTTCTGGTCGTCTTGTGCCCTGTGGTTTTTTCTCTAAGATCTTCTCCTCCTCTGAAAAGAATTATTCTATCGGTGATAAAGAACTTTTGGCAATCAGGTTGGCATTGGAGGAGTGGCGGTACCTCTTGGAGGGGGCTTTACATCGTTTTGTAATTTACACAGATCACAAGAATCTGGCATATATCCGCTCTGCGCAAAGACTAAATCCTCGGCAGGCCAGGTGGGCCTTGTTTTTCGCCAGGTTTGACTTTGAACTTCGTTTCCTGCCAGGAGATAAAAACTCCAGAGCCGATGCTCTGTCTAGGTCATTCCAGGCGGTGGATATGGAGGAAGAACCTGCGCACATCATCGATCCTGCAAGAGTCATCACAGTTGCTCCTCTCTCTCTTTCCTCGTTGCCTCCGGGTAAGACCTTAGTTGCTGAAGAGAACAGAGAACGCGTCTTACTTTGGGGTCATGCCTCCAAATTAGCTGGACATGTTGGTCTCAAAAAAACCCTCCGTCTGATCTCTCGCTATTACTGGTGGCCTACGTTGTCTAAGGACGTCCAAAGTTTTGTCGCCTCTTGTCCCTCCTGTGCCAAGAATAAAATTCCCAGGCAACTACCTTCCGGGCTTTTGCATCCTTTACCGGTACCCTCCACTCCGTGGCAACATTTATCGATGGACTTCATCACTGACCTGCCTTCTTCATCTGGTTGTACCGTCATCTTCGTGGTCATGGATCGTTTCTCCAAGATGGCTCATTTCATTGCACTACCTGGTTTGCCTTCTGCTCCCGAATTGGCAAAGATTTTTGTTCACCATATTTTTCGTCTTCATGGTCTTCCTTTACATATTGTTTCTGACCGAGGTGTTCAATTCACCGCCCGCTTCTGGAAATCCCTCTGCAAATCTATGAACATTTCGCTTGACTTTTCTTCAGCCTACCATCCGCAGTCCAATGGCCAGGTGGAACGTACTAATCAGACCTTGGTAACTTATCTCCGTCATTTTTCCAATTCCCATCAGAATGATTGGTCTGACTTGCTGCCATGGGCTGAGTTTTCTTACAATAACCATTCCAGCGAAGCTACTAACAAATCTCCATTTTTTATCGTCTACGGTCAACATCCTGGTCTTCCTCTTCCGGTTCCTCCTGTCTCTACTGTACCAGCGGCTGATCTTCTGTCTAGAGAGTTCTCCAGGGTCTGGCAGGAGACCAAGTCTGCCCTTGAGTTGGCTCAAGTCAGGATGAAGAGACATGCGGACAAAAGACGCCTCGATTCTCCTATATTCCATCCTGGGGACAAGGTTTGGGTTTCTTCTAAATTTATCCGTCTCAAAATTCCTTCACATAAGCTGGGTCCTCGCTATATCGGTCCATTCGAAGTTTTGTCTCGTATTAATGACGTTTCTTACAAACTTAAGTTGCCTGCCTCTCTGCGTATTTCTAATTCTTTTCATGTGTCTCTCCTTAAACCCGTAGTTTTTAATCAGTTTCATTCTTCTAACCTTTGTTCTCCTTCGCCTGTTTCCGAGGATGATGTCTTTGAAGTTAGGGACATTTTAGCCATGAAAAAACTTAGAGGGAGAACTTTGTTTTTGGTTGACTGGAAAGGTTTTGGTCCTGAGGAGAGGTCCTGGGAGCCTCGTGAGAACATTCAGGCCCCTCGCATTTTGTCCCGGTTTCTTTCAAGTCTTAAAAAGGAGGGGCGTAAAGACGGGGGTACTGTCATGCAGCGCTCGCCCCCGGCTTCTGCAGCTCGCCGGGTGCGCGCGCACGGCGCATTCAGCTCTGCGCGTGCGCACATCTGATTCCTCTGTTGGCACTCCTTCCTGTCCTCTCCGTCACCCTGGAGGACTGTAACCCGGAAGTAGCTCTCATGCTGGTATATAAGCTGCTTCCTGCTGCTCCTCTGTGCCTGATGATCATTTGTGTTTACAAGTGCTTCTGGTCACCTGTGGTCTCTGTGCGTTCCTAGCTTTCTGACCTTGGGACTCCTCCTTCCTCTGCAGTACCTGCCTGATTTTCCTGTGTTCCTGCTTTGTTCCTTCAGTTCCTGTTTCTGTGCGGTACCTGCCCGGCTCCTTTACCATTTCCTTGCTCCCGTCAGCCTCTGTGTCTCCATATTGTCTCGTCAGCCTCCGTGTCTCTGTAGTATTCCCATCTTCTCCCTCGTCTCAGTAGTTCCTTGCCATTCCCTCTGTTTCCTCCGCTGTTTCCTTCGGTCCCTGTGTTCCTGCAGTGTACCCTTCTTATCTCAGTCGACCCTCCAGCTTCCGTGGCGATAGTCCCTCACGGGCCTGCCCCTAACGCTCCCTGTATAGGGGGCGGTCCACCTGGTCAGCTCGTCCGAGAGGGGTTCGTCGTCACGGTCCAGTGGGTCCACTCTCCGTTGTCCCTGTTTGAATCCACTCTCTCAAATGGGACTGCACTCGGATGACATCTGAGTGCAGCCTGATTCTTACAGCATCACAGTGTTCTTAGGGTGATGAGCTGTGTTGGTTTGGCACCAGACATAGCGTTTACCTTGG
Source organism: Ranitomeya variabilis (assembly GCF_051348905.1). Taxonomy (NCBI): domain Eukaryota; kingdom Metazoa; phylum Chordata; class Amphibia; order Anura; family Dendrobatidae; genus Ranitomeya; species Ranitomeya variabilis. Next base: position 493,680,477 of record NC_135233.1, on the reverse strand, counting down.
TGTCCAAAAAATTCAATTTTGCTCTCATCTGACCAGAGCCTGTTCCTCCATACATTTGGGGACTTTCCCACATGTCTTTTGGCAAACTCAAAACGAGCCATACAATTTTTGCATGTAAGTAAAGGCTGGTTTCTGCCCACTCTTCCATAAAGGTGATTGGAATTGTGGTTCTGTGCTCCCACCTGGGAATGGATCAGGGTCTGGTGATATGCTACTCCGGTTGCAAGCGCCCTCATTGTCCTGTTGGCCCCAAGAGGGTACTCAGTCAGCCTTTTGCGGTTATCAGGAAGGGGTCTGTTCATCCAATGCACACAGGAAGAACGTCCCATTCTTATGGAGCATTGCATTCTGGAGTGGTAGGATGTGTGGGGATGTGGGAAACCGTATCTCCCACGAATTTTACTGCCTGAGGAACATAGAAGACTGTGTTTCCTGGTTGCCAGGCAATTCAGGATTCTGCTGTGTCTGGTATTAGGCAGTGGTGGGATTGTGTCCATTCTGCTGTGCTAGTTAGCAGGGAGTGGTTGTCTGGGGGTGATTAGGAGGTATTCAACACGTGATCATTTCCTTCAGCATCAGTCAGTCTATTTAACTCTGTTCCCAGCTCAGGTCTTTGCTGTTTATTGCAGTTTATATGAGTTGTAGTGGCGAGTGGTGCTTGCAGTTTTGGTTGCTCTCTTTCAGGGTTGGTGTGTAGGTTCTCTTCCTTTTTTGGGTTGCTCTCTTTCAGGGTTGGTCTGAAGGTTCTCTTCCTTTTCTCTTTGTGCTATACTCCAAGAGTTTCCTGCAGAGACACCTACCTGTTCTCGACTAGGCTCTAGCTGCGTCATTAGACACCAGCTGCCCGGCAACAGCAGGACTGGGAAGGGCTCTGCCCAAGTCACCCTCCTATTACTGGAAGCTGGGTGGAGTGTATCCCAGCCATTTAAGGCTCGCGCATAGCTGGGGCAGCTTCCTCCAGGTGCATCTGTGGCTGCCCCTTTGCTGGTTTGGTGATAGTCTTGCTAGGTCTCTCGGCAATTGCTCATAACAAAAGGCTAACTCTATAGAGTTCATGGCTTATTGTGGTCATATGGACGGTCTCAAGTCTATACTTGTGTAACACCTGCACTGGGAACTGTCAGGGCAGCTACTGGTATACGGAGACTTACAGACACTAAGAATAGCTTTGCAGCTGCTGTTAAACAGGAACCTACAGACATTAGCAGATTTTCCTCTGAGCTGCAGTGGACTACAATTCCCAAGGACCCTTGGACTACAATTCCCAGGGATCCTTGTTTCAGTCAGATGACACAGCCTGGATTGGATGAGGAGGGACTTGGAGGGAGGAGCTGGGCAGAAAGTGAAAGCAAGAATTCAGAGAAAGAAAAGAGTGTGGCATCTTGCTGGGAGAGACTGAGCACGGTGGATTTGCATCGCACCACACTGCAGGGTTGCTGTCCCCTCAGATTTACCCACGCTGCTGGAGAGAGTGCGTCTTTGTTTTACCCTCTGGAGCAAGTTGCATCAAGAACTTGGAGAGTTCTGCCAGCACTCCCACCGTATAAAGGACTGAATCCGGCCGCCCCCAGCTGGCGTCCAGAGAACCATCCGACCATTGGAGATGCGCAGTGAGTGCCCTTCTGAGACTTGTGTTCCTACCAGCGCTATTTACAGTGAGTACATTACAGCCCAGACTATTGCCATTAATATTCGTCTAAGTGCACCAACTGTTCTAATTTGCGCGCCAACATCCGCGGCAACTGGGCCCCAACGTTTGGACTGAGTTAAACCGGAAGAAACAAAAAAAACCCTGCTACGTTATACTTGCAGGGTGGAAGTAGAATTAGAGTGTGATGTGTATATGACTTTGACAGAGCACAGTTACTTGTATTGCATGTTATTCTTTTAAATCCATCTCATTTATGCTGCATAGCAATAAACCTGTTAAACTGTTTTACTCCTGATCCCTGTGAGTGTGTACTGAGTGTGGCAGGGGCTTCCCGAGTCAGCCCCTGGCAGAAGATAATAGTCCTTCTGCAGTCCCAGAGAGAGCTCCAATCAAGATTCGGGTGGAGGCACTGCGCCCTGGAGAGGTAAGACCCCCCATAACACCCAGTGTACCATGGTAGCCCTAAAGGGGTGTTACAGTGGAGGCACTGCTGAGATACAGAACTAACACAGGAGTATTTAGGGTACTGTCACACAGTGGCACATTTGTTGCTACGACGGTACGATCCGTGACGTTCCAGCGATATCCATACGATATCGCTGTGTCTGACACGCAGCAGCGATCAGGGACCCAGCTGAGAATCGTACGTCGTAGCAGATCATTTGGAACTTTCTTTCGTCGCTGGATCTCCTGCTGTCATCGCTGGATCGTTGTGTGTGACACCGATCCAGCGATGCGTTCGCTTGTAACCAGGGTAAACATCGGGTTACTAAGCGCAGGGCCGCGCTTAGTAACCCGATGTTTACCGTGGTTACCAGCGTAAAAGTAAAAACAAACAAACCGTACATACTCACATTCCGGTGTCCTTCAGGTCCCTTGCCGTCTGCTTCCCGCTCTGACTGACTCCCGGCCGGAAAGTAAGAGCAGATCACAGCGGTCACCGCTGTGATCTGCTTTCACTTTACGGCGGCACTCAGTCAGAGCGGGAAGCAGACGGCAAGGGACCTGAAGGACACCGGAATGTGAGTATGCACGTTTTTTTTTTTTTTACTTTTATGCTGGTAACCAGGGTAAACATCGGGTTACTAAGCGCGGCCCTGCGCTTAGTAACCCGATGTTTACCCTGGTTACCCGGGACCTCGGCATCGTTGGTCGCTGGAGAGCGGTCTGTGTGACAGCTCCCCAGCGACCACACAACGACTTTCCAACGATCACGGCCAGGTCGTATCGCTGGTCGTGATCGTTGGAAAGTTGCAGAGTGTGACAGTACCCTTACTATGGAGACTTTAACAGATGGATGTTCCCGCCAAACAAAGCTTTGCAGTGAGTGGTGAGCTCTGTGATGCATCTGATGAAGAGATACTGAAAATAATTAACCGACTCACTGAACTTGCCCACCCTAAAGTGGTCAACCGCCAGAAGGAAAAGGGGGGACAGTTACCCACAGCCCTGATTTCAACCGGGCAGATCTTGAGAAAAGAATACTTCCCATCCATGGTAGTCGTGTCTTCAGAGTATGGTCGACAATGGCAGATCACTTGGCCTACTGAGTCCGAAGTTGAGTTCCGGCAACAGGAATCAACCACTCAGCCTAGAAAGACTAGTATATATCCACCCTCTCTACTCCATCTAGCTTCCGTCCTGAAAAGACAGCGGCCCCTGCTGATGTGCTTATGACAGCTATGGAAAAGTTAGTCAGTCAGTTTGCCAAGATGCAGCCAGAAGGGAACAACCGTCGTCTAAGAACTTTCTCGGGTGCCCTCCCCACCCCTGCTGGAGAAGAAGGATATGATGCTTGGAGGGATGTCACTTTACAGTGCCTAGAAGAGTGGCAGTGCACTGACTCTGTAAAGAAGCAGAGAATAGTAGAGAGCTTGAAGGGTACTGCTATGGAGGTGGTGCAAGCTGCTTGGCGGAGCAAGCCTCTGGCAACTTATCAAGATTATATGAGTGCTTTAGAAGATGCTTTTGGATCCCCTGAAGATGCTACTGTTCTACTCTATAAACTCCGTACCACCTACCAACAGCCAGATGAGAAGATGTCCGACTATCTATACCGACTAGATAAGCTGGTTCATAGAATAGTATCTAAAGGTGGCATCAGCCCTAAAGAAGTTGATCAGTGTCGCCTGGAACAAGTACTCAGAGGAGCTCTCACTCATGATCCAATTGCCCAGCGGATGAGGTCTTGTGATAGAGAGAAGATTCCTGGTTCTTTTCATGAGTTGCTTAAGGAAGTTTGGAAGGAGGAGGTTATTTTGGCCGCAAGAGAGAAGACATCCCCTCGGGTGACTACTGTTGCCTTGAAGCCAGCAGCCAACTGCCGAGAGATAGAACTGTTGAAAGTCATTGAGAAACAGGGGGAGCAGATTACACAACTGTTAAGTGCTCAGGCCAAGACAATACAGCGGCTACAAAGTGCTGCACAGGTAGCCGAGAAGCAAACCCTGGTTTCAGGAAGAGAGAATGATGACCTCGGTAGAGTAGAGAGTAGGAAACCAGAAGGGTGCTTTGTCTGTGGGAGTCCAGGCCATATAGCTCGTCAGTGTCCAAAGAGGTGGAGCCCAAAGAACTCTTCACAGCTTCCCCATCACCCTCAGAGGCAGTCGGGAAACGGGAAAGAGGGGCCAGTAGAACCCCATACTGAGCCCCCATCAGCAACTAAGACCTACTCTACCGGCCCATCCAATAGTGCATCATTGAAAATCCTGCCTGAAGGTTTAGTGGGACCATCCCCACATGTCCCCGCATATATCAATGGTCAACCTTGCACAGTATTACTGGATAGCGGGTCTCAAGTATCCATCATCTTTGAAGGATGGTATAAGAGATATTTATCCAACGTGCCTCTGAAACCGTTGTCTGGACTCGTGGTGTGGGGACTGAATGAGCACAGCTACCCCTACAGAGGATACGTGTCCGTGACACTACGATTCTCAAAGACTGTTGTTGGAGTGGATAAAGAGATACTCATCTGTTATGGTCTGGTGATTTAGGAGCGACATGCGACTAGCTCTGAGCAGGTGGTAACTATACAGACCGCAGTTCCTGATCTTAACAAAAACACTAGCAGTAGCCGTGGGATGTTCCTGTCACTCCCTGGACACCTCGTCACAGCCGGAGAACTAGCTACCCCTAAAGGTAGAAACAGGAAAGCTATCTTGCCTCAGAGAAAATCCCCAAAGGATAGGACAGCCCCCCACAAATAATGACTGTGAGAGGAGAAGGAAATGACATACGTAGTATGAAACAAGATTTAGCAAAGGAGGCCACTACTAGTTAGATAGACAGTAAAGGACAGAACACTGTGCGGTCAGTAATAAAAACTAGAAAAAGTCCACCGCAGAGAAATGCAAAAATCTCCACACCTGACTAAAGGTGTGGAGGGCAAAATCTGCTGCCCAGAGCTTCCAGTCTAGCTGAATAGATCCATACTGATAAGCTGGACAAATGAGCAAAACATAGAAAGTGCTGAACAATAAGTCCACAACAAGTGAACTGCAAAAGGACAAGCAAGGACTTAGCTTTGCTGAACTGGTCAGAGTGTCAGGGAAATCCAAAGAGCCGTGACTCCAAGCTGGAACAATTGACCACTGGCATTGATTGAGGGATAAGGCCAGACTAAAATAGCCGAGCCAGAAAGACGATCAGTGGAAACAGCTGCTGATGCTAAATCCAAGAAGCAGCCATACCACTCAAAACCACAGGAGGGAGCCCAAGAGCAGAATTCACAAAAATGCTACTTACAACCACCGGAGGGAGCCCAAGAGCAGAATTCACAACACTCATCATAGCGCTAATCTGACCAGAGGCCGAGGCAGATGAGAGACCAACACTTGTCATAGTGGGAACAAATGCCAACATCTTCCGTATGTTAGCTCAGTGGTGTTGGGAAGTTGGGGGAGAAAATTACTCGCAGACCCTATCCATCCACCCAGTCTGCCTGGAGGCCTATGTGAGAACGGAGGAGGAGAAGAGGGAACTACGGCCTGAAAGCTTTGACCCTTGTTTTGAAGGAAGCGAGCTAAAAGGAGAAGAGAGGGGGTTGGTCATTGATGGCCTGATGATGCGAGGTGCAGTTTTTTCTCTAGGTGAATGGGACATGGGCCTCGCCCAAGGAGTGGAGCATCGCATTCGGTTGAAGGATCAAAAGCCTTTTCGAGAGAGATCCCGAAGATTTGCCCCGGCGAATATCGAAGATGTCAGGCAGCATCTACGCGGTATGTTAGACACAGAAGTCATCATAGAGTCTAGTAGCCCCTATGCTTCCACCATCATGATAGCTCGAAAGAAAAATGGAGCTATTCGGATGTGGGTGGATTATCGTACCTTGAATAAACGTACGATCCCTGACCAGTACACTGTGCCCCAAATTGATGAAGCTTTGGATTGCCTGCAAGGGAGCCAATGGTTTTCTGTGTTAGATCTCCGGAGTGGCTACTATCAGATACCCATGTCAAAAGAAGATCAAGAGAAGACCGCTTTTATCTGCCCCATTGGGTTCTTCGAGTTTCAGAGACTGCCTCAAGGACTGACAGGTGCTTCGGCCACTTTTCAGAGATGTATGGACAAAGTAGTGGGGGACATGCACTTACGTGAGGTCCTGGTTTATCTAGATGATTTAATTGTTTTTGGGAAGACTCTGGAAGAACACAACCAGCGGTTGTTCAAGGTGCTGGATCGGTTGAAGGAGGCTGGGTTGAAGTTGTCCCTTGACAAGTGCTGGATTTGACAGACGACTGTGAAATATGTGGGGCACATAGTCAGCAGAGAAGGAATTTCCACCGACCCCGCCAAAGTGGAGGCTGTTGTAAACTGGCCTAAACCCACCAAACTGAAGGAGCTTAGGTCCTTTTTAGGATTTTGCGGATACTACCCAAGATTTGTACCCCAGTACTCTCGGATTGCGAAGCCGTTAACTGCCCTAACTCAGGGGTGTCCCCCTTCCGGGAGGACAGCTCACTCCTCAAGGTCAGGAAAGAGGGTCTACTTCAAAGTTAATGAACTTTTTGGGGATAGATGGACACCGGCATGTGACGAGGCATTCGAGAAGCTGAAGTTATGCTTGACCCAAACCCCAGTGTTGGCCTATGCAGACCCCAGTAAACCATATGTGTTACATGTAGATGCTTCTCTTGATGGACTAGAAGGGATTCTCTATCAAGACCATGAAGGCTGTCTGCGTCCCGTCTACTACATTAGTCGAGGATTGACTCCCAGTGAACGCAACTACCCAGCTCACAAACTGGAGTTTCTGGCTTTGAAATGGGCTGTAGTGGACACGCTGCATGACTACCTCTATGGGGTACCCTTTGTGGTTCATACCGACAACAATTCGTTAACCTACGTGAGAACCACGGCAAAACTGGATGCCACGGGGTACCGGTGGCTTGCCGCACTCTCTTTGTACGATTTCAGCTTAAAGTATCGACCGGGGATCAGCAACATTGATGCAGACACACTCTCTCGCCTGCCTAGGGAACCCTTAAATGAATAAGAAGAAGGAGAATGGATAGAGGTCCCTGCCCCTGAGGTGAAGACTCTGTGCCATAGACATCAAACAAATGATCTCCCTATGCAGGGTTGTGCTGAATTCTTAGGAGTATCCAGTGAAGCGCTCCCGTTGTTGTACTGCCGAGTGACAAATGTAAACCCAGACTTTTTCCCTCAACTGACTCGTAATCAAGTCCAAAAGGCGCAGCAGGAGGATCGATCAGTAGGGGTCGTCCGATGGTGGGTTAAGAGGTGCTGGAGGCCCGAAAAGAATGCATTACGAACAGAGGAATCTGTCCTGCTGACTCGGCAGCTAGAGTCTCTGGTAATAAAAAATGGACTACTATACCGGGAGGCAAAGCGCCAGAAGGGAGGAGTCCGCCGACAGCTGGTGTTACCCACCCAATTTCGGAGGATGGTCACGAAGTCCCTGCATGATGACTATGGACATCTTGGCATCAAAAAGACCACGAGTCTTGTGGCTGACCGATTTTACTGGCCTCGGATGGAAGCGGATATTGAAGAATACTGCAAATCATGCTCCCGGTGTGTGTTGAGAAAAACCTTGCCTTTGAGAACAGCCCCCCTTGTGAACATTACCAGTGATGGCCCACTTGAGCTAGTGTGCATTGATTTCCTCTCCATCAAGCCTGATGAAAGCAATGTCAGTAATGTGTTAGTGGTCACTGACCATTTCACCCGATATGCCCAAGCCTACCCCACCAAAGATCAAAGGGCAACTACTGTAGCAAAAACACTATGGGAGAAGCTCTTCGTGCATTATGGGCTGCCTGCCCGCATGCCTACAATTGCACCACAAATGAGTCAACGGGATACTCGCCTTATTTTCTCATGTTTGGAAGAAAAGCCCGGCTACCAGTGGATATTAGTTTTGGGACATCCTTTGACAGTTCTAAGGGGAAGATCTACTTAAAATATGTGTCCCAGCTAAAAGAAGATTTGAAAAAAGCTTACAGATTGGCAGAGCAGGCCTCTGGTCGATCAGGGAAGCGCAATAAGACTCGCTACGACTGTAGAGTTCGGGAACAAGTTTTACTGCCTGGAGATAGAGTCCTTATCCAACTTCTAGGTCTTCCTGGGAAGCACAAGCTTGCTGATCGGTGGTGTCCTGACCCTTATGTGGTGATGGAGAAGCTGTCTGGTGTCCCGGCCTATAGAGTGAAGCCCGAGAAAGGGGGTGGAGCTGTCAAAACCTATCATCGACACCATTTGTTGCCTGTGGGAAATAACATCCCGTAACCGCCATTGCCAACCCAAGGAGGTCATACAACCCTTCCATGCAATAGGAGAAGTTGTAGGTGTCAACAACCACCCCAGCCTGGAGTTGCTTCAGGAGGAAGTGACAGCGAGTCCGGGGATGATTGGGGTCAATGGAGCTACAGGTGGACTGAGGACCCATGCCCCATAGGCGGGGGCCCTGAAAACCAGACTCCTGAAGTGGAAGCACAAAAAAGGGACATTTGTCAGGAGGCGAGTGCGCTCTGCCCACCATTGGGGGAGAGTTCAGAAGAGAGACATTTATTAAATGAAGAGATCCACCTGGAGGAGCCCATTCTTGACAGACAAGAATCGGGGGCAGAGGAGGGGGCCCCCTCAGTACACACTCGTCCCAAACGGGACACTAGGCCACCCATGATGCTCACCTATGATAGAATGGGACATACCACTGAGGTCCCCAGGCTGATACACTTTAATTCAAATTCTGTTTGGCCTTATTTCCCAGTATCTCCCATGTGTCCAGGAGGTGGTTTGTGTGCATGTAAATTTGGTGTTAGTCAGGATGCTTTAACCCCCATTCATGTTTCAGGTGGTGAGTCCTCATGTTGTGATGGGACACTTTCAATGACTCACCAGGGGGAGAATGTATCACCTGCACTGGGAACTGTCAGGGCAGCTACTGGTATACTGGGATTTACAGACACTAAGAAGTGCTTTGCAGCTGCTGTTAAACGGGACCTACAGACATTAGCAGATTTTCCTCTGAGCTGCAATGGACTACAATTCCCAGGGATCCTTGTTTCAGTCAGATGACACAGCCTGGATTGGATGAGGAGGGACTTGGAGGGAGGAGCTGGGCAGAAAGTGAAAGCAAGAATTCAGAGAAAGAAAAGAGCGTGGCATCTTGCTGGGAGAGACTGAGCACGGTGGATTTGCATCGCACCACGCTGCAGGGTTGCTGTCCCCTCGGATATACCCGCGCTGCTGGAGAGAGCACGGCTTTGTTTTACCCTCTGGAGCAAGTTGCATCAAGAACTTGGAGAGTTCTGCCGGCACTCCCACCGTATAAAGGACTGAATCCGGCTGCCCCCAGCTGGCGTCCAGAGAACCATCCGACCGTTGGAGACACGCAGTGAGTGCCCTTCTGAGACTTGTGTTCCTACCAGCGCTATTTACAGTGAGTACATTACAGCCCAGACTATTTCCATTAATATTTGTCTAAGTGCACCAACTGTTCTAATTTGCGCGCCAACATCCGCGGCAACTGGGCCCCAACGTTTGGATTGAGTTAAACCAGAAGAAACAAAAAAAAACCTGCTACGTTATACTTGCAGAGTGGAAGTAGAATTAGAGTGTGATGTGTACATGACTTTGACAGAGCACAGTTACTTGTATTGCATGTTATTCTTTTAAATCCATCTAATTTATGCTGCATAGCAATAAACCTGTTAAACTGTTTAACTCCTGATCCCTGTGAGTGTGTACTGAGTGTGGCAGGGGCTTCCCGAGTCAGCCCCTGGCAGAAGATAATAGTCCTTCTGCAGTCCCAGAGAGAGTTCCAATCAAAATTCGGGTGGAGGCACTGCGCCCTGGAGAGGTGAGACCCCCCATAACACCCAGTGTACCGTGGTAGCCCTAAAGGGGTGTTACACTTGGGAATTCTGCAGCTCCTTCAGGGTTACCTTTGGTTTATGTGCTGCCTCTCTGATTAATGCCCTCCTTGCCCTTGTTTTGGTGGACGGCCCTCTCTTGGCAGGTTTGTTGTGGTACCATGTTTTTCCCATTTGATGATAATGGATCTCATGGTGTTCCAGGGGATCACCAGAGATTGGTATATATATAATATATATATATATATATATATATATATATATATATATATATATATATATATATATATAATATTTTTTATATCCCAACACTTATACTTCTCAACAACTTTGTCCCTGACTTGTTTGGAGATCTCCTTAGTCTTCATGATGTTGTTTGGAGATACCCTTGGTCTTCATGGTGTTTGGTTAGTGGAGCCTCTTGCTTAATGATGATGCAGCCTCTGTGGCCTTACAGAAAAGGTAAAGGGTATATACTGACCGACATGTGACACTTAGATCGCACACAGGTGGACTTCCTTTCACAAAGCTTGTGACTTATGAAAGCAAATGCTTGCACCCAAAATTTTTAGGGGCTTCATAGCAAAAGGGTGAATACATATGCACATGCCAATGTTTAGTTATTTGATTCCATAAATGTAATTTACAGTTGTGCTCAAAAGTTAACATACCCTGGCAGAATTTTTGCTTTCTTGGCCTTTTTTCAGAGAATATGAATGATAATACCAAAACTTTTTCTCCACTAATGGTTAGTGGTTGGGTGAAGCCATTTATTGTCAAACTACTGTGCTTTCTCTTTTTAAATCATAATGACAACCCAAAACATCCAATTGACCCTGATCAAAAGTTCATACTCCATTTCTTAATACCATGTATTGCCCCCTCTAACATAATTGACAGTTTGAAGTCTTTTGTGGTAGATGTGGATGAGGTTCTTTATTTTCTCAGATGGTAAAGCTGCCTACTCTTCTGACGATTTCTGACGATTCCTATGATGCTGCACAGTAGGAAAGAGGCGGAGGGAGATAAGGGAGAGCCGCAGATAAGTACTGCGCATGCCCAAGATTCCAATCCCCGCAGTGTGAATAAATCAGAAGAGACCGCTGGGCGGGATCTCGTGCCGCGCGTCCATGCAGGCGCAATAACAAAGACATCATGAGATGTCAGTGGACGGGCAGCGCTAACTGCGAATGCCCAAGGACAAAGATTACAGCGCAGGCGGCGGGAAAATGCCTAAACGCAGAGGATGCGGCGCCCATGAGAAATGAGGAAATAACTGACGGCTGTGGTGCGTCTGTGTAAGGGGGGAAAGACCTGCCCCACTGACAAATTCGAGGTATGAGGGACAAATTATATAAACGATTATTTCAGCGTTGGCAGGGACACGAACTAAAAGAGCCACCTTGACAGAATGCAGCATTAGTGCTGCACAATATGGCTCTTTTAGTTACAAACGCCTGGGGGGGTGACAGGTTCCCTTTAAGTACAGGTTGTAATGAAACAAATAGGTAAAAAGCCATGGGGGTGAACACTTTCGGAAGCCACTGTATAAGGATCCAAGCTGCTGCTGCTCCACAGATTGGCAGGACAAACTTAATATTAGAACAATTTGGAGGTTGTGAGTAAACTGCGCTACAAGTATTGTAAAGGAGTTCAACTCAAGAGAGGGTATCAGTAGGGTTGAGCGAAACGGATGGGGCAAATTCAAAAATCGCCGACTTTCGGCAAAGTCGGGTTTCATGAAACCGGACCCGATCCTAGTGTGGAATCGGCCATGCGGTCGGCGATCTGCGCTCCAAAGTCGCGTTTCGTATGACGCTTTCAGCGCCATTTTTCAGCCAATGAGGGAGGACGCAGAGTGTGGGCAGCGTGATGACATAGGTCTCGGTCCCCACCATCTTAGAGAAGGGCATGACAGTGATTGGCTTGCTTTCTGTGGCGTCACGGGCTATAAAGGGGCGTGCACGCCGACCGCCATCTTACTTCTGCCGATCTTAGCATAGGGAGAGATTGCTGCAGCTTCATCAGAAGAAGGGATATAGTTAGGGAGGGAAGATTAACCCCCAAACTGCTTGTGCTGTAGCGATTTCCACTGTCCAACACCACCTTTTTTTTTGCAGGGACAGTGGAGGCTATATTTTTGTGTATCAGCTCTGTAGCTGATTAGGCTGCCTTATAAGGCTCCCTGGTAGCTGCATTGCTGTTTGCACGCTGCTGTGCAAACCAACTGCTTTTTTAAAAGCAAAAATCCTGTTGCTCCTTTCTGCACAGTTATCTTGTGTATTTGTCCACACTTTTGTGTGCAGCAGTCCTTTTTATTGCTGCCATACTTGTCCTGAGATCATTGTAGGGAGATTTAAATGGTACTACAGTCCTTGTATTTTTTCATATATCTTCCAGTCACTTTCTGCCACTTACATTGTGTTGTTTTATACACTGGGCCTGAGTTTTGGTTCAGTCTCCCAAAAAAAAAGTGAGATTCAAATTCTCACAAAGTGGATATACTTCTGTCCTGTTAGTTTGTCGTATATCAGCCAGCCACTTTCTGCCACTTACATTGTGTTGTTTTATACACTGGACCTGAGCTTTGGTTCAGTCTCCCCCCAAAAAAAGTGAGATGCAAGTTCTCACAAAGTGGATATACTTCTGTCCTGTTAGTTTGTCGTATATCAGCCAGCCACTTTCTGCCACTTACATTGTGTTGTTTTATACACTGGGCCTGAGCTTTGGTTCAGTCTCCCCCCAAAAAAAGTGAGATTCAAATTCTCACAAAGTGAATATACTTCTGTCCTGTTAGTTTGTCGTATATCAGCCAGCCACTTTCTGCCACTTACATTGTGTTGTTTTATACACTGGGCCTGAGTTTTGGTTCAGTCTCCCCCCAAAAAAAGTGAGATTCAAATTCTCACAAAGTGAATATACTTCTGTCCTGTTAGTTTGTTGTATATCAGCCAGCCACTTTCTGCCACTTACATTGCGTTGTTTTATACACTGGGCCTGAGTTTTGGTTCAGTCTCCCCCCAAAAAAGGGAGATTCAAATTCTCACAAAGTGGATATACTTCTGTCCTGTTAGTTTGTCGTATATCAGCCAGCCACTTTCTGCCACTTACATTGTGTTGTTTTATACACTGGGCCTGAGTTTTGGTTCAGTCTCCCCCCAAAAAAGGGAGATTCAAATTCTCACAAAGTGGATATACTTCTGTCCTGTTAGTTTGTCGTATATCAGCCAGCCACTTTCTGCCACTTACATTGTGTTGTTTTATACACTGGGCCTGAGTTTTGGTTCAGTCTCCCCCCCAAAAAAGGTGAGATTCAAATTCTCACAAAGTGGATATACTTCTGTCCTGTTAGTTTGTCGTATATCAGCCAGCCACTTTCTGCCACTTACATTGTGTTGTTTTATACACTGGGCCTGAGTTTTGGTTCAGTCTCCCCCCCAAAAAAGTGAGATTCAAATTCTCACAAAGTGGATATACTTCTGTCCTGTTAGTTTGTCGTATATCAGCCAGCCACTTTCTGCCACTTACATTGTGTTGTTTTATACACTGGGTCTGAGTTTTGGTTCAGTCGCCCCCCCCAAAAAAAAGTGAGATTCAAATTCTCACAAAGTGGATATACTTCTGTCCTGTTAGTTTGTCGTATATCAGCCAGCCACTTTCTGCCACTTACATTGTGTTGTTTTATACACTGGGCCTGAGTTTTGGTTCAGCCTCTCAAAAAAAGAGTGAGATTCAAATTCTCACAAAGTGGATATACTTCTGTCCTGTTAGTTTGTCGTATATCAGCCAGCCACTTTCTGCCACTTACATTGTGTTGTTTTATACACTGAGCCTGAGTTTTGGTTCAGTCTCCCAAACAAAAAGTGAGACTCAAATTCTCACAAAGTGGATATACTTCTGTCCTGTTAGTTTGTGGTATATAAGCCAGCCACTTTCTGCCACTTACATTGTGTTGTTTTATACACTGGGCCTGAGTTTTGGTTCAGTCTCCCCCAAAAAAAGGGAGATTCAAATTCTCACAAAGTGGATATATTTCTGTCCTGTTAGTTTGTCGTATATCAGCCAGCCACTTACATTGTGTTGTTTTATACACTGGGCCTGAGTTTTGGTTCAGTCTCCCAAAAAAAAAGTGAGATTCAAATTCTCACAAAATGGATATACTTCTGTCCTGTTAGTTTGTCATATATCAGCCAGCCACTTTCTGCCACTTACATTGTGTTGTTTTTTGCACAGGGCCTGAGTTTTGGTTCAGTCTCCCAAAAAAAAGGGAGATTTTAATTCTCAACAATTTAATATACACCTTCTACCTTGTTTTACAGTACCATATAACGGATGTTATTTTTGTTAGATTTTCCAAAAAATGAGGAAGTCTGGTGGAAGAGCCCATGGGCGGTCATTGCCAGCTGGTACTGATGGTGGTGGTGCATCTGGTGGTAGTGGGAAAAGCACAATAGCACCTAAGGCTGGAGGTGTTGAGCCAGCGTCATCGTCTGGCTACACAAGGCTTCGAAGGCTCTTTTATCTGGGAGTAGGAAAACAGCTTTTAAAGCTGGAGCAGCAGGAAAAAGTTTTGGCTTTCCTTGCTGACTCAGCCTCTAGCTCTTTCGCCTCCTCTTCAGAAAGTTCCAAATATAAAAGCAGCGCGTCGTCAGTGGATGCTCCCGGTCAGGAACAAGATGTTTCCTTGTGTCCTTCACCCAAACCAAAAGTGAAGGATGCGTCAGGCGACACTACAGGTTACTCCATGGAGCTTTTTACACATACCGTGCCTGGGTTAGAAAGGGAAATTGTTAACTGCCCATTACAAGATGAATCGGACATGGAGTGCACTGATGCACAGCCACAGCTAGATTATTATGCTGTTCCATTGACTCAGATCACTACAATGCCCTCGCAGTGTACTGAGCCAGAATCTGACCCTGATGAGACTATGGTGCCCCGTCCCGAAAGCTATAGCACCTTACACGGTGACACAGAGGAAGGTGCACATGACATTGAAGAGGAGGTGATAGATGACCCAGTTGTTGACCCAGATTGGCAGCCATTGGGGGAAGAGGGTGCCGCTGCCAGTAGCTCTGAAGCGGAGGAGGATGATCCGCAGCAGCCATCTACATCGCAACAGTTGACATCTGGCAGGCCCGTATCAGGCCAAAAACGTTTGTCAAAAACAAAAACAGTTTTAGGACAGCGTGGCCATCCGGTGAAAGTAGTACAGCGTGCAATGCCTGAAAAGGTATTCCATAGTAGGAAGAGTGTAGTGTGGCAATTTTTTAACCAAGATCCGAATGATCAGTCAAAAGTTATCTGTAAGAAATGCTCAAAGACCTTTAGCAGAGGGAAGAATCTTCAAAATTTAAATACAACGTTCATGCTTAGACATTTAACCAGCATGCACTTGCAAGCCTGGACTAACTACCAAACGTCCCGTACGGTTGTTACACTTGCTCAGAATGAAGGTAGTCAGCAAAGCTACATTGCTTCCCTCACTGTAAGCCCACCGGTTAGGACACCACCAGCAGCAAATGTGGAGGTATCGTCGCAAGGCAAAAGCAGTCAGGGAATCACAAGGTTATTGGTAGGAAACACTGTATGTAGGCCAACATGAAGAATACCATCACCAACCCTCTCTCAATCCGCCATGTCCACCACCACCAACACCGCTAGTTCCACCATATGCAGCTCTCCAGTCCAGCTCACCCTACAAGAGACTCTCGTTAGGAAAAGAAAGTACTCATCCTCTCATCCGCGTACACAGGGTTTGAATGCCCACATTGCTATACTAATCTCGTTAGAGATGATGCCCTACCGGTTGGTTGAAAGCAAAGCTTTCAAAGACCTGATGGCCTACGCAGTACCACTCTATGACCTACCCAGTCAGCACTTCTTTGCGAGAACAGCCATCCCAGCCCTCCACCAGCATGTCAAAGACCGCATTGTCCATGCACTGAGGCAATCAGTCAGTGGAAAGGTGCACATCACAACAGATGCATGGACCAGTAGGCATGGCTAGGGACGTTACGTGTCCATCACGGTGCACTGGGTTAATGTGGTGGATGCAGGGTCCACAGGGGACAGCCATAGTGGGACAGTTCTGCCTAGCCCACGGTCTAGGAAACAGTTGGCTGTAGGCGTTCGCCACCCCTTCTCCTCCTCCTCCTCCAGAAGTGAAAGCTCGTCCACAGAGCACAGTCGCTCGACCACTCCATCCGCCGCTGCCAGTGTTGTACACGAGGTGTCCCATTATCAAACAGCTAGTGGTAAGCGTCAGCAGGCTGTGTTACAAATGAAGTGTTTGGGTGACAACAGACACATCGCGGAAGTACTGGCCGAGTACTTGCAGCAACAAACTCAGTCATGGCTGGGCAGTGTACATCTTGAGGCAGGCAAGGTAGTCAGTGATAACGGAAGGAATTTTATGGCTGCTATAGCCCTTTCAGAACTGAAACACATACCTTGCCTGGCTCACACCTTGAACCTGGTGGTGCAGTGCTTCCTGAAAAATTATCCGGGGTTACCAGCCCTGCTCCTGAAGGTGCGAAGACTTTGCTCGCACATCCGCCGGTCGCCCGCCGGTCGCTCCAACCATATGCTGAACCATCAGCGATCGCTGAATCTTCCCCAGCACCGCCTAATAATCGACATTGCAACAAGGTGGAACTCCACCCTGCACATGGTTCAGAGGCTGTGTGAACAGAGGTGTGCTGTAATTAATTTGTGGGAGGATACACATACACGGGCAAGCACTTGGATGGCAGACATACAGTTGTCTGGTGTGCAGTGGTCGAAGCTACAAGACCTCTGTCAAGTCCTTCAGTGTTTTGAGGAATGCACACAGCTGGTAAGTGCAGACGACGCCATCATAAGCATGAGCATCCCACTAATGAGTCTGCCGATGCAAAGTTTGACGCACATTAAGGAGCAGGCGTCTGCAGCCGAGGAGGAGGGAAGCCTTGATGACAGTCAGCCATTGTCTGCTCAGGGAACTCTCCTGGACGAGGTGGCGGACGAAGAGGAGGAGGAGGAGGATGATGGGGTTGAATATTTATGGGAGGAGGATGCTTCTCAGGGGGCAATAGAAACTGGTGGCGTTACAAGGTCAGGTACAGGGTTTTTGCGGGACACAAGTGATGTTCATTTGCAAGAAAGTGCTCCTCAACCCAGCACAAGCAGTGAATTGACACCTGGTACATTGGCCCACATGGCTGAGTATGCCTTGTGTATCCTAAAAAGGGACCCCCACATTATCAAAATGATGACCGATAACGATTACTGGTTGGCCTGCCTCCTGGATCCACGATATAAAGGAAAATTACAAAATATCATGCCACATGAGAACCTTGAGCAAATATTGGCTACCAAACAAGCAACTCTTGTAGACCGTTTGGTTCAGGCATTCCCAGCACACAGCGGCGGTGATGGTTCTCACACGAGCCGTAGGGGGCAACATGGCAGAGGTGTTAGAGGTGCACAAATCCGAAGTGGTGTTGGACAGAGGGGTTTTATGACCAGGTTGTGGAGTGATTCCCAATGACCGCTGACACGACAGGTACTGCTGCATCGATTCAAAGTGACAGGAGACAGCATTTGTCCAGTATGGTTATGAACTACTTTTCCTCCCTTATCGATGTTCTCCCTCACAGGTCATTCCCCTTTGATTACTGGGCATCCAAAATAGACACCTGGCCTGAATTGGCAGAATATGCATTACAGGAGCTCGCAAGCCCTGCTGCTAGTGTGCTATCAGAAAGAGTCTTCAGTGCTGCTGGTTCAATACTGACCGAAAAAAGGACACGTCTGGCTACCCGAAATGTTGATGATCTAACCTTCATTAAAATGAGCCAATCATGGATTTCAAATTATTTGGCCCCACATTCCCCTGCTGACACGTAGCTTG
This sequence comes from Ranitomeya variabilis, assembly GCF_051348905.1. Taxonomy (NCBI): domain Eukaryota; kingdom Metazoa; phylum Chordata; class Amphibia; order Anura; family Dendrobatidae; genus Ranitomeya; species Ranitomeya variabilis. The sequence continues at coordinate 493,662,590 of NC_135233.1, read as the reverse complement.
CCTGAAAAATGTCTTGCTTTTGGCCTCCTCTTACTGACTTCTCCAATTCCTCCATTTGCAGCTGCTGAATGTCCACCATAGGCCATTTTTATACCTCCCTAAATGGACTGACTCCCCCCACAGGGCCGTGGTCACCACCTGGCGCAAGCACCCGTGCGAGTGCCGTTTGCCTGGACAGGTGGGTGTGCCCACTCTTGGGCGATGGCACTGGCACTGGTGGTGGTGCACAACCAACGTCAGACACACCATCGTAATATGAGGGGCCCTGTGCCAGTACCGTCGCCCACGAGAGAGTGTTCCCCCCCAGCTCGAACAGTGCTCTACCACTTGCAATACTTACCTCACCCTGATCCACCATTTGTGTAGTCTGTGCTGTTAAATCCTTCAATGGCATTGCCAATACAAATTTGTTGAAATGATAGATGTTAAAATATACAGGGGCCCTGGCCTCCATTTAGACCAGTTAATACTTTGCGCCTACTACCACTGTCTGCTACTCAGCAGAGAAGCCCACCCCTGTACCTAGCTATGCCACCTGTTTATTTATGAACAATTTTTTGGCAGACATTTAGCCCACTTTATTATTTGGGCATACTAACTGTGTCTGCCACTCATTACAGTTGTCCTCTACTGAACAAAGCAATGCCGCCTGTTTAGTCCTGTTACCAATTTTGAACTGCATTTAGCCTACTTTATTATTTGGGCCTACTAACTGTGTCTGCCACTCATTACAGTTGTCCTCCACTGAACAAAGCAATGCCGCCTGTTTAGTCCTGTTACCAATTTTGAACTGCATTTAGCCTACTTTATTATTTGGGCCTACTAACTGTGTCTGCCACTCATTACAGTTGTCCTCCACTGAACAAAGCAATGCCGCCTGTTTAGTCCTGTTACCAATTTTGAACTGCATTTAGGCTACTTTATTATTTAGGCCTACTAACTGTGTCTGGCACTCATTACAGTTGTCCTCCACTGAACAAAGCAATGCCGCCTGTTTAGTCCTGTTACATTTGAACTGCATTTAGCCCACTTTATTATTTGGGCCTATATCTGTGATTCCTCCTCATCCTGCCCATTGCCCAGCCACTGCTAGATGAGTCTGCTGGTACATTGACCCAGACCACTACATTCCCCTTGCACTCTACACAGCCAGAATCTGACCCTGCTGAAAGTCGGTTCCCCTTCCCGCATACTATACCACCTTACATGGGGACAAAGAGGAAGGTGCAGATGAAAGTGCAGGTTCCTTCATCAGGTGGGGGGGCATACTCGTTGGCGACGTCACTGGCACAGGGCCCCTCATAGTACGCACAAGTGTCTCTGCCGGTGGGAGGCGCCACCCGACGTCAAACACACCGCCGTACTATGAGGGGCTCTGTGCCAGTGCCAATGCCAACGAGTGGGGCCTGTTGTGAATTTGGTTTTTGGGCTCCCCCAGTGGTCACTGGTGGTACTGGACTTGTGTGCTTCACTTTCTCTGTTCACCTGTTTCCATCAGGATATGGGAGTATCCTATTTAGCCTTGCTGCTCAGTTATTCTAGTGCCGGCCATCAATGTAACCAGAGCCTTTCTGTTGCATGTTCCTGCTTCTAGACTACTATCAGCTAAGTTGGACTCTTAGTCCTAAGTTTGTTTTGCATTTTTGTTCCAGTTCACAGTTATGTTATTTTTCTGTAGCTGGAAGCTCTTGTGGGCCGAAATTGCCACTCCGGTGTCATGAGTTGACACATGAGTCTTAAAGTAATTTCGGGATGGTATTTTAATAGGGTTTTCAGCTGACCGTGAAGTTCCCTATTGTATCTTCTTGCTATCTAGTAAGCGGACCTCGCTTTGCTGAACCTACCTTCATACTGCGTATGTCTTTTCCTCTGAACTCACCGTCAATATATGTGGGGGGCTTCTGTCTCCTTTTTGGGGGAATTTCCCTAGAGGTAAGCCAGGTCTGTCTTTTCCTCTATTAGGGTTAGTTAGTCCTCCGGCTGGCGCTGGGCGTCTAGGGATAAAACGTAGGTACGTCACCCGGCCACTGTTAGTTGTGTGATAGGTTTAGCTCACGGTCAGCTCGAGATTCCATCACCCAAGAGCTGTTCTGTTATTTATGTTCTCTGACGTCCCCTTGCCATTGGGAACCATGACAGGGGCCCCCCTGCTTGCTCAGGATCACAGCACTTGCAAAGTTGAAATACTTACCTCACCCTGCTCCACCACCGTGACGTATTCCGCGTTTCCTGGGCCCACGAAAATCTTGAGCCAATCCTACCCCCCCACAACTTTAGCCAAATGAACCCTAGTTTTCAATGCCTAACTATTATTATAAAGTAAATTAAGATTGACAAGCTTCAGTAATAAGAATTGATGTTTTTGGCATTAAAATGGGCACTGTAGGTGTTTTCCTGTCCTCCACTCACTGCCGACTTTGATTCCCCATTGGCTTGCATTGGGTTTCGTGTTTCAGTCGGCCCCCGACTTTTCGCAATAATCGGCCGATTTCACCCGACCCGACTTTTCACAAAGTCGGGTTTCGCGAAACCCGACTCGATCCGAAAAAAGTAAAAGTCGCTCAACTCTAGGTATCAGTGTGGTTTATTCTCAATAAGTTTTGAAGTATTTTTGCTTTCTCTTCTGGAAAACCAGTGTTTCTTCTTCAGAAGAAGAACAGAGATCTATGTGGTTGTCCTGAAAAATAAGTCAGAATACTTTGAAACGCATAGAGAATAAGCTGCACTTATGCCCTCTCTTGAATTGGACTTCTTTATTGGATAGAATACTAGCAGCACAGGTTACCCACAACTACAATAGTGATATAATAGTCAGTAACACGATCAAACATTTACATGTTGCTGCCTTACAAGAAACATCTTCTCTAACTGGAGCCATCCTCTTTCCTTTCTTCTCCACCTGGTCCAAAACGTCATGATGACTTATCTCAGCCACTAAGTGTCTCTACAGACTTCCCTTTGCTTTAGCAGCACATCTTGACGCTGTGTTCTAAAAAATATCCGTGTTTTAGTGTCTCCATACTGTAGGGAATTTACATTGTGAGCCGCAATGAGGACAGTGATGATGTCTGTAAAGTGCTGTGGAATTAATGGCACTATATAAATGAGTAAAATAAATTAAATAAAATAATAATAGTGCCCTTTAAATAATAATATCCATCCATCTTGTGTCACAAATGAGAATAAATGAGAATTAACCCTCTGTTGTGGCTCTGAATAAAAATTGCTCCACGCTGAGTAAGAATGGGTCACGTGCTATGCTCCAGTCCTGAACAAATAATTGCCACACGCTATGCTACCTGTACAACATACGACTCCCTCCTATAAAATATTGCAGTCCACTTATGAAATACGGCTGTCACATTATTATTTATTTATATAGCACCATTAATTCCATGGTGCTGTACATGAGAAAGGGTTACGTACAGAGTTATAAATATCGTTTACAGTAAACAAATTTACAATGACAGACTGGTACAGAGGGGAGAGGACCCTGTCCTTGCAGACTTACATTCTATGGGATAATGGGGAAGAGACAGAAGGTCAGGGGTGCGTGCAGCAGCTCTGGTGGTGGTGAGGCGGCAGTTCTGGTGGTGGTGAGGCAGCAGTTCTGGTGGTGGTGAGGCGGCAGGCGGCAGCTCTGGTGGGGGTGAGGCGACAGCTCTGGTGGTGGTAAGGCAGCAGCTCGGGTGGTTGGTGAGGCGGCAGCTCGGGTGGTTGGTGAGGCGGCAGCGCAGGTGGATAGTGAAGCGGCAGCTCGGGTGGTTGGTGAGGCGGCAGCTCGGATGGTTGGTGAGGCGGCAGCTCGGCTGGTGGTGAGGAGGCAGAATGGTTATTGCTGGCTGTAGGCTTTCTTGAAGAGATAGGTTTTCAGGTTCTGTCTGAAGGATCCGAGGGTGGTGGATAATCGGATGTGTTGAGGCATGGAATTTCAGAGGATGGGGGATATTCGGGAGATATCTTGGAGGCGGTTGTGTGAGGAACGAATAAGTGTGGAGGAGAGTAGGAGGTCTTGGGAGGATCGAAGATTACATGAGGGAAGATATTGGGAGATTAATTCAGAGATATCTGGAGGGGACAGGTTGTGGATGGCTTTGTAGGTCAGTGTTAGTAGTTTGAACGGGATTTGTTGAGGAATTGGGAGCAAGTGGAGGGATTTGCAGAGGGGAGAGGATCACATGATCCTCCTTATGAAATACTACCTTCCACACTACCCCCTCCCCAGCGTAAGACTTATGGCCATAAAAAGGGCAATAGCGAGAACAAGCACTGAATTATTTTAAGCGCTATAATGTGTTAAAATTCGCTATGAGGCAACCCCTACAAAAGTAAATGTGAACGACACCACATATTAATTTTAATACTAGAGCACATTTCAAAATTATCTAATGCATTTCCTCAGAGCCAAAAAAATAGTGCACAGATAGTGGAACGTGGAAGTCACACTTGTGATATCATGGTTTTCCATGACAACGGTTCCAAACCCAGCGGGTTACCAGGCAACGGTAGTCCAATAACAATGATCTAACAGGATGAGCTAGCAACAGCATAAACAAACCCTCATTGTAAACAGCGAGCCGCACTGATCGGAGGAGATCCCACTGCAGGAAATTGCAGCAATCACAACATGAAATGATACAATTTTCTTTGCCTTCGTTAGCCGGCTTTGATATTTTAATCATAACCAGCTGAGCAGGGTCATGTCTGACCAGGGAGGAGACGCCGCGGACAAGGCGGCACACAGTGCCTGCAACTTCAGGCAGCTCTTCATTTAGCTACGTAAAGAAATAATACTACTAAACTTGAGGTTTCATTTTCTTCACTCTTCTTTTTCAGTTTTTTTTTTTAAGACATATTTTTGGAGAAAGCCAGGTGGCAACTCATATGGCAGCTACGACAGCTTACACCCCCAGATTGTCACTCGGCTTTCCAGCAGTCCTTAATGGCAAGGAATTGTCTATCCATATTGAAATTGCTGCTAACGTCTCCCTGTTTATGTGGGGTTACATTCTTCAAGGGAAAGAGGCACAGGGTGACAGTAAAAGTGCATTTACACTGAAAGATAATCATGAAAGGAGCGCTTTTAAGTGTAAAGAGGCTGAAAATCACCTGATGAAGGGGAAAAAAGCTTGTTCGTCAGGTGAAATCATTTTTTTGCTGCACAAAAGATCATCGTTGAGTTGTGTAAACAGGACCTGTGCTGCCGAGAATAATGTCGGCCTTCATGCACTGAGCGATCTATTAGTTTGTTCAGTGCGCATCGTTCGCAGACATCTATCAGGGTAAGCGGCTATTAAATGACCAATGATTGGTAATTATTTACTGATTGGTGGTTTGTTAGTGCCGCCGGTCGGTACCTGTAAGGCTTCTTTCACACTAGCGTCGGGCTCGGTCCGTCGCAGTGCGTCAGGCCGAGGTCACCGACGCTAGCGTTGTCTCCGCGGGTGCAGCGGATGCATTTTTCCAGCGCATCCGCTGCCCCATTGTGTGGTGCGGGGAAGTGCGGGGAGGTGGGGGCGGAGTTCCGGCCGCGCATGCGCGGTCGGAAAAAGCGGACCGTCGGGAGCAAAAAACGTTACATGTAACGTTTTTTGGTCCCGACGGTCCGCCACAACACGGCGCAACCGTCGCACGACGGTTGCGACGTGTGGCAATGCGTCGCAAATGCGTCGCTAATGTTAGTCAATGCTGAAAAAACGAATCCTGCAAGCACTTTTGCAGGATGCGTTTTTTCGGCAAAACGACGCATTTGCGACGTATTGCAGTTAACGCTAGTGTGAAAGTAGCCTCAAAGGACATTAAAGCACCACTCCAGTGTTGTTGTTTTTTTCAGCACTGGGAGTGGCGCTTCATTTGTAAACACCCTGCCCTCAGTCACATACTCACCCTCCGGCATCTTCACAGATTTTTTTGGTGTCATTCCAGTCCCCCCCCCCCCCCCTGCACCATCTTGTGCCTGTGACTTCTGACTGGCTGGATGTCAGAAGCTAGATCACATGCTCTCAATAAAAGTATACAGAGCCAGAACAAGGCCGGAATGAGGCTCTCAGACTGGTATTGAAAAACATGATCTCGGCACCACTCCATGAAACACTGGAGAGCGCCTGCAGGTCACCTGTCGCCAGAGACCAAAGGGAGTGACGCTGGAAACAGATGAAGGCGGAGGCAGGAGAGTGTAAGACAGGGGGCAGCGGAATTATATTTAAAGCCCCAACCAGTGGTGCTATAAAGAAAACACTGGAGTGGCGCTTTAAAAGTTATTTTTATGGTTATGTTGTGTCAGTTGCAAACAGTGCTGAAGATGTGAACTTTTAGGGTATGTGTCCACGTTCAGGATTGCATCAGGATTTGGTCAGGATTTTTCATCAGTATTTGTAAGCCAAAACCAGGAGTGGGTGATAAATGCAGAAGTGGTGACGTGTTTCTATTATACTTTTCCTCTAATTGTTCCACTCCTGGTTTTGGCTTACAAATACTGATGTAAAATCCTGACCAAATCCTGATGCAATCCTGAACATGGACACATACCCTTAAGTTGCTCTTTTGGAAGTGCGAACAATGCGACAGAGTCTAATGTGTTACGGTGCCCTTACAGCTTAGGCTAGGTTCACATTGCGTTAGGGCAATCCGTTTAGCGCTAGCGGATTGCGCTAACGCAATGTTTATTTAGGGGCCGCGCTAGGGGTCGCGTTAACGTCCCCGCTCTCGCAGATCCCCGAGCGGGGAACGGACCTCGGGCGCGCCGCGGACGCTGCAAGCAGCGTCCGAGGCGCGCCACAGAAGAACGGCACATCGCTAGCGCGAGCCGAAAAAGGCACGCGCTTGCGATGCACTAGAGGGAAACTTCACATTGCTGTCAATGGGTGCGCTAACGGACCCGTTGCACGGCGTTAATTGCGACATTTTCGCCGTGCAACGCTGTCCGTTAGCGTGCATACATTAACGCAATGTGAACCTAGCCTTAGAAGCTAGCCCAACCCTCTCATGCATGTGAACACTTGGCTCAGACATGTGCTTTTAATGCAATGTGTTTGGGGTCCTATAGAGTGGAGTTCCGTAGTAAGAGGGAGCACAGGAGCAGGGCTGGTTTTAAGAGGTGAAAGCCCGGGCAATTACCCAGGACTTTGATTTCCTAGCTGGCGAGACTATGGGAACCTTAGTATTTAACAAAGAGTGTTGGTATTACATGACAATGTACTGTAATGCAACAGCTGCAGCCAATAACTGGCCCCCACAATCAAGTCATGGGAGACGGCATGAGACAGCGGAGGCCAGCGATTGGCTACAGCAGTCACATGTTGTAGACTGGTTGTCACCCCTGCAAAAAAAGGTAGGGGGGACAAAAGAGCGTCTTCAACATGTTGTAATGTTAAAGCATTACCTGCCTGCTCCCCCAGTTTGCGATAAAAGCATGCATTTCTTTAAAGGAAACATTATTGAAATGGTGCATATTATTTGGTCACTGTATATACATACAGTAGCATTATGTGGTGTTATATAGATTTATGTTCTTGACAGTATGACCCCCATTCATTAAAAGTTTTTACGTAAAAGAAAGTGGAGTAAAAGGTTTGAAAAGTTGCCAAATTTTGTAGTTGTGGCAAAATCTTGCAATTTTCGGAGTTATTTTTTTTTTTTTGCACAAGAAAAACAGACAGTTTCATCAGTGGTTTTTATTAGAGTTTGGTCAGAGTTTCATCAGTTTTTTTTCACGGATGAGAACACAATAAAAACTAGATTCTCCACCTTCTCTTATCAGTCAGTGCAAAACGGACAGTACACAGAGGACATCCTTGTGCTGTCCGATCTTTTCAGGGCCCTATAGACTACCATTGCCGAGTTTGATCTGAGAATCAGATCAATAAGGCTACTTTCACACTAGCGTTAACTGCAATCCGCCACAATGCGTTATTTTGCCGAAAAAACGCATCCTGCAAAAGTGCTTGCAGGATGCGTTTTTTCCCCATAGACTTACATTAAGCGACGTATTGCGACGGATTGACACACGTCGCAACCGTCGTGCGACGGTTGCGCCGTGTGGTGGCGGACCGTCGGGACCAAAAAACGCTACATGTAACATTTTTTGCTCACGACGGTCCGCTTTTTCCGACCGCGCATGCGTGCCCGGAACTCCGCCCCCACCTCCCCGCACCTCACAATGGGGCAGCGGATGCGCTGGAAAAATGCATCCGCTGCCCCCGTTGTGCGGCGGAGACAGCGCTAGCGTCGGGAACCTCGGCCCGACGCACCGCGACGGGCCGAGCACGACGCTAGTGTGAAAGTAGCCTAAGGCTACTTTCACACTAGCGTCGGGAACAACCCGTCGCTGTGCGTCGGGCCGAGGTTCCCGACGCTAGCGTGGTCTCCGCCGCACAACGGGGGCAGCGGATGCATTTTTCCCACGCATCCGCTGCCCCATTGTGAGGTGCGGGGAGGTGTGGGCGGAGTTCCGGCCACGCATGCGCGGTCGGAAAAAGCGGACCGTCGAGAGCAAAAAACGTTACATGTAACGTTTTTTTCTCCCGACGGTCCGCTACCACACGCCCAAGCGTCGCAAAACGGACGCGACGTTTTGCAATGCGTCGCAAATGCGTCACTAATGCGTCGCTAATGTTAGTCTATGACGAAAAAACGCATCCAGCAAGAACTTTTGCTGGATGCGTATTTTCGGCAAAACGACGCATTTGCGACGTATTGCAGTTAACGCTAGTGTGAAACTAGCCTTATAGATATGTCACCACTCGGTCCACCAACAAATCATGGACTTCCCTGTGCACAGCCCCATAGACTATCACAGGTACAAGTCCTGTCCATGAAAAACACAGATAACCAGGGGTGGATTAACCTCTTTACCCCCAAGGGTGGTTTGCACGTTAATGACCGGGCCAATTTTTACAATTCTGACCACTGTCCCTTTATGAGGTTATAACTCTGGAACGCTTCAACTGATCCCGGTGATTCTGACACTGTTTTCTCGTGACATATTGGGCTTCATGATAGTGGTAAAATTTCTTTGATATTACCTGTGTTTATTAAAAAAAAACAAAAACGAAAATTTCACAATTTTCCAACTTTGAATTTTTATGCCCTTAAATCACAGAGATATGTCACACAAAATACTTAATAAGTAACATTTCCCACATGTCTACTTTACATCAGCACAATTTTGGAGCCAACATTTTTTTTGTTAGGGAGTTATAAGGGTTAAAAGTTGACCAGCAGTTTCTCATTTTTACAACACCATTTTTTTAGGGACCACATCACATTTGCAGTGATTTTGAGGGGTCCATATGATAAAAAATAACCAAGTGTGACACCATTCTAAAAACTGCACCCCTCAAGGTGCTGAAAACTGCATTCAAGAAGTTTATTAACCCTTCAGGTGTTTCACAGGAACTTTTGGAATGTTTAAAAAAAATGAACATTTAACTTTTTTTCACAAAAAATTTACTTCAGCTCCAATTTGTTTTATTTTACCAAGGGTAACAGGAGAAAATGGACCCCAAAAGTTGTTGTACAATTTGTCCTGAGTACGCCGATACCCGATATGTGGGGGTAAACCACTGTTTGGGCGCATGGCAGAGCTCGGAATTGACTGGAATTGAGATGGGACACCATGTTGCGTTTGGAGAGCCCCTGATGTGCCTAAACATTTAAACCCTCAACAAGTGACACCATTTTGGAAAGTAGACCCCTTAAGAAACTTATCTAGATGTGTGGTGAGCACTTTGACCCAACAAGTGCTTCACAGAAGTTTATAATGCAGAGCCGTAAAAATAAAAAATCATATTTTTTCACAAAAATGATCTTTTCGCCCCCAATTTTTTATTTTCCCAAGGGTAAGAGAAGAAATTGGACCCCAAAAGTTGTTGTACAATTTGTCCTGAGTACGCTGATACCCCATATGTGGGGGTAATCCACTGTTTGGGCGCATGGCAGAGCTCGGAAGGAAAGGAGCGCCATTTGACTTTTCAATGCAAAATTTACTGGAATTGAGATGGGACGCCATGTTGCATTTGGAGAGCCCCTGATGTGCCTAAACATTGAAACCCCCCACAAGTGACACCATTTTGGAAAGTAGACCCCCTAAGGAACTTATCTAGATGTGTGGTGAGCACTTTGACCCAACAAGTGCTTCACAGAAGTTTATAATGCAGAGCCGTAAAAATAAAAAATCATATTTTTTCACAAAAATGATCTTTTCGCCCCCAATTTTTTATTTTCCCAAGGGTAAGAGAAGAAATTGGACCCCAAAAGTTGTTGTACAATTTGTCCTGAGTACGCTGATACCCCATATGTGGGGGTAAACCACTGTTTGGGCGCAAGGGAGAGCTCGGAAGGGAAGGAGCGCCGTTTGACTTTTCAATGTAAAAATTAACAGGAATTGAGATGGGACGCCATGTTGCGTTTGGAGAGCCACTGATGTGCCTAAGCATTGAAACCCCCCACAAGTGACACCATTTTGGAAAGTAGACCCCCTAAGGAACTTATCTAGATGTGTGGTGAGCACTTTGACCCATTAAGTGATTCACAGAAGTTTATAATGCAGAGCCGTAAAAATAAAAAATCATACTTTTTCACAAAAATTATCTTTTCGCCCCCAATTTTTTATTTTCCCAAGGGTAAGAGAAGAAATTGGACCCCAAAAGTTGTTGTACAATTTGTCCTGAGTACACTGATACCCCATATGTGGGAGTAAACCACTGTTTGGGCGCAAGGGAAGGAGCGCCGTTTGACTTTTCAATGCAAAATTGACAGGAATTGAGATGGGACGCCATGTAGCGTTTGGAGAGCCACTGAAGTGCCTAAACATTGAAACCCCCCACAAGTGACACCATTTTGGAAAGTAGACCCCCTAACAAACTTATCTAGATGTGTGGTGAGCACTTTGACCCACCAAGTGCTTCACAGAAGTTTATAATGTAGAGCCGTAAAAATAAAATAAAAAATTTTTCCCACAAAAATTATTTTTTAGCCCCCAATTTTCTATTTTCCCAAGGGTAACAGGAGAAATTTGACTCCAAAAGTTGTTGTCCAATTTGTCCTGAGTACGCTGATACCCAGTATGTGGAGGGGAACCACCGTTTGGGCACATGGCAGAGCTCGGAAGGGAAGGAGCGCCATTTGGAATGCAGACTTAAATGGATTGGTCTGCAGGCGTCACGTTGCATTTGCAGAGCCCCTGATGTAACTAAACAGTAGAAACCCCCCACAAGTGACCCCATATTGGAAACTAGACCCCCCCAAGGAACTTATCTAGATGTGTTGTGAGAACTTTGAACCCCCAGGTGTTTCACTACAGTTTATAACGCAGAGCCGTGAAAATAAAAATAAAATTTTTTTCCACAAAAATTATTTTTTAGCCCCCAGTTTTGTATTTTCCCAAGGGTAACAGGAGAAATTGGACCCCAAAAGTAGTTGTCCAATGTGTCCTGAGTACGCTGATACCCCATACGTTAGGGTAAACCCCTGTTTGGGCACACGGGAGAGCTCGGAAGGGAAGGAGCACTGTTTTACTTTTTCAACGCAGGATTGGCTGGAATTGAGATCGGATGCCATGTCGCGTTTGGAGAGCCCCTGATGTGCCTAAACAGTGGAAACCCCCCAATTATAACTGAAACCCTAATCCAAACACACCCCTAACCCTAGTCTCAATGGTAACCCTAACCACACCCCTAACCCTAATACCAACCCTATTCCCAACCGTAAATGTAATCCAAACCCTAACCCTAACTTTAGCCCCAACCCTAACTTTAGCCCCAAGCCTAACTGTAGCCCTAAACCTAGCCCTAACCCTAGCCCTAACCCTAATGGGAAAATGGAAATAAATACATTTTTTAATTTTTCCCTAACTAAGGGGGTGATGAAGGGGGGTTTGATTTACTTTTATAGTGGGTTTTTTAGCGGATTTTTATGATTGGCAGCCGTCACACACTAAAACAGTGATTTTCAACCTTTTTTGAGCCGCGGCACACTTTTTATACTTAAAAAATCCCGGGGCACACCACCAACCAAAATGGCACAAAAGGACACTACAACAGTACATATTCTACATATAGTTAATAATATAGATTCTAAATGTATTTATACTCACTCAGTGTGAAACCTGGGCCTGTTTCGATAAACACAAAAGGGATATCCTGGCAGGAATGGTGGAAAGACACACACGAAGCTCTTCCTCAACAGTTCTCAGTCTCTCCCTGTTTTTAGTTTTTATCGCAGTCAAGCTTGAGAAGCCCAGCTCACATAGATATGTGGTCGAAAATGGGAGCAATGTCAAAATAGCTTTGTTGGCCAGAATGGGGAACTCCTTGGCAACAGATAACCAAAAACTGTCCAAAGGAATATCAGCAAACTTTAGCTTTAAACCGCGATCTTGCTTCAGTTCAATGAGTTCCTCTTGCTCCTTTAAAGTCATGTCCTTTCCAGCAACGGATAATGAGCTGTATGGGTCCCTAACCCAGTCAAGGCATTCTGTGAAGGTTGAAGAGAAATAAAACGATAACTTCTCCTCAAGAGTTTTCAAATGTCTGCCAATCACCTCGCACATTGCAGCAGTGTTGTCATCAGGCAGTTTCTCGGTGAGCGGGAACATCTGAAGGTTGCCACCCTGCACATGTTGCTGCCAGAGCTGCAACTTTAAACGGAATCCGTTCATTTTATCAGTGCTTGTAAGCAGGTTTTCATTTCGGCCTTGCATCCGTGTGTTTAGTTCATTCAGATATTGAAATATATCAGCCAGGTATGCCAGCTTTGCACACCACTCATCACTTGCAAGCAGCTTTGAATAATCAGTCCTCTCGTTTGTCAGAAATATTTTAAGTTCCTCTCGCAACTCATACACACGGGCCAGCACTTTGCCGCGTGACAGCCACCTGACCTCCGTGTGGAGCAATAAGATTTTATGTTCCGCTCCCATTTCTGTACACAAAGACGCAAATAAGCGACATCTCAAAGGTCGCGTCTTCACAAAGTTCACTATGCGCACAACATCATCCAACACGGGAGCTAGATCTGCTGGTAAGGTCTTTGCAACGAGGGCCTCACGGTGCAAGAAACAGTGGGTAACAAGAACATCTGGGTTTCTTTCTTTAACCCTACTTACAAAGCCTTTGATGCGCCCGACCATGGCTGCGGCTCCATCAGTGCAGACACCTGTGCAGTTTTCCCATGGTAAGCCCACTTTTATCAAGATATTCCGATGTGACCTGGAATATTACCTCTCCTGTTGATTTTTCTGGCAGTGCCTTGCAAAATAGGAAGTTTTCTCTAATGGCTTCTCCATCCACAAAACGCACATTGGCCAACAGCTGACAATGTCCACTGATATCCGTCGACTCATCAAGTTGCAAGGCAAATTTCTTACTGATCCGCACCTTTTCCAAAACAACTGTTTCAATGTCCGCAGACATGTCATCAATCCGTCTGGCAATTGTGTTATCAGAGAGAGGCACTTTAGCTATCTCTTTGGCTGCGTCAGGGCCAAGCATCTCATTTACAATAGCTTTACAAGCTGGCAGTATTAATGTTTCTGCCACAGTGTGTGACTTTTTTGATTTAGCTATGAGTTCAGCAACAATGTAACTAGCTTTGAGGGCTCTCTCATTTACCTTTGTGCTTTTTCTCAAAAAAGTTGCCCCTTTCTCATTGTTTGTACGTAAGCGTACAAAATACTCCATCGGCTTGTTTTGAACGGAAGGGTGTTTCGTTTGGAGATGGCGTTTAAGCTTGCTTGGCACCATGGCGCTAATGGATAGCTTCTCACCACACACCAAGCACAGTGGTGTTGGTGCTGTCGCATCCCCAGTGAAAGTAAATCCAAATGAAAGATAGCTTTCACTGTATTGCCTTGAGCTCACCGTCTTGTCTTTTTTCTTTTGTCGACCTCTCATACTAGGGCCTTCATCTGGGTTAGAATTGTGTCCAGGGTCCTGTTCGGCATTTGCCTTTTCCATTCTCAAATGCTTCTCCATCACTGCTGAGATAGTGTGCGCAGCCACACACTAAAATAGAAGAGTATTACATTATCTGCCACACTTAAAGGACCTCTGCCAGGTACTAAAAGTACCAGCTCATATGCTGAGTATTCTGCCAACAGTTCATATACTCAGGCAAAAGCTCATATAGTCAGCAACAGCTGATTAACTGTTAATGAGCTGTTGCTGACTTAATGATTATACACAGCATTATTGGCGGGCAGTACCTTGGCGGCAGGCAAATGCGAGAGTCTCTCCGCTCTCAGGATGACGCGCCGGCCTCGGTGACGTCATTAAGTCGCGCGAGCGTTCAAAGCTCGCGCATGTGTTATTTCGTGACTGCGCATCGCTGCGCATTGCCGGGGAACAAAACAAAGGGGGCACCATAGTTTGGGGAACTTTCCCCGCGGCACACCCGACCATGTGTCGCGGCACACTAGTGTGCCGCGGAACACTGGTTGAAAATCACTGCACTAAAAGACGCTTTTTATTGCAAAAAATATTTTTTGCATTACCACATTTTGAAAGCTATAATTTTTCCATATTTTGGTCCACAGAGTCATGTGAGGTCTTATTTTTTGCGGGACGAGTTGACGTTTTTATTGCTGTCATTTTCAGGCACGTGACATTTTTTGATCGCTTTTTATTCCGATTTTTGTGAGGCAGAATGACCAAAAACCAGCTATTTATGAATTTCTTTTGGGGGGGGGGGGCGTTTATACCGTTCCGCGTTTGGTAAAATGGATAAAGCAGTTTTTTTCTTCGGGTCAGTACGATTACAGCGATACCTCATTTATATCATTTTTATGTTTGCCGCTTTTATACGATAAAAACTATTTTATAGAAAAAAGAATTATTTTTGCATCGCTTTATTCTGAGGACTATAACCATTTTATTTTTTCGCTGATCATGCTGTATGGCAGCTCATTTTTTGCGGGACAAGATGACGTTTTCAGGGGTACCATGGTTATTTATATCAGTCTTTTTGATCGCGTGTTATTCCACTTTTTGTTCGGCAGTATGATAATAAAGCGTTGTTTTTTGCCGTGTTTTTTTTTTTTTTTTTTTTTTTAAGCGGTGTTCACTGAAGGGGTTAACTAGTGGAACAATTTTATAGGTCGGGTCGTTACGGACGCGGCGATACTAAATATGTGTACTTTTATTGGTTTTTTTTTATTTAGATAAAGGAAAGTATTTATTGGAACAATATTATTTTTTTATTATTATTTATTTAGGTTTTTTTTTTTTTTTCCACACATGTAATTTTTTTTTTTAACTTTTTTACTTTGCCCCAGGGGGGGACATCACAGTAAAGTGACAGATCGCTGATCTGACACTTTGCTGTGCACTGTGTCAGATCAGCGATCTGACGTGCACAGCAGGGAGGCTTCCCAGCGCCTGCTCTGAGCAGGCGCTGTGAAGCCACCTCCCTGCAGGACCCGGATGCAGCCCCGCGTCCATTTTGGATCCGGGGCTTGCAGGGAGGAGATGCTCAGTACAAGGTGAGCACATCGCCTTGTACCGATCGTCTCAGGGAAGCACGCAGGGAGCCCCCTCCCTGCGTGATGCTTCCCTATACCGCCGGAACACTGCGATCATGTTTGATCGCAGTGTGCCGAGGGTTAATGTGCCGGGGGCGGTCCGTGACCGCTCCTGGCACATAGTGCCGGATGTCAGCTGCTATAGTCAGCTGACACCCGGCCGCGATCGGCCGCGCTCCCCCCGGATCGGACGATCGCTCTGGACGTATTATTCCGTCCTTGGGAAGTAAGGCCCACCCCACATGGACGGAATAGTACGTCCAATGGCAGAAAGGGGTTAAAAGTAGCCAGGGCCCTGGGCAGTTTAGAAGATCTCGTGATATATCACATGATCCCCCAATAGGTCATGTGATAGGTCATGTGAGTAACACACAGGTCCTCATCTGTAGATGGAAAATGACAGGAATAGCGGAGCGTATAGTAAATTATTCCCTTATGTACAGCACTGTACATAACATAGCGTGATACAAAATAGTGCAGGAGAGGGAGATTAATATTCCGAAGGGGCCACGTGGCAGACAGAGACTATTGTGGACCACCAGGATGAAATTTCTTCTGTTCAATATTAATAGTAACATATTCATTTTAATTATTTTTTATATTAATTGTATTACTTAATATTGAGCAGAATTGAGTATGCCGACATTCCCTATATACAGTATGAGCCCTCTACATGCAATATGAGCCCCCACATAGCCTCCTACACACAATATGAGCCCCCACACAGCCCGTACATATTGTATGAGCCCACACACAGCCCCATACTTATTGTATGAGCCCACACACAGCCCCATACTTATTGTATGAGCTCACACACAGCCCCCTATATACAGTATGAGTCTCCACATAGCCCCTACACACAATGAGCCCCCACACAACCCTGTACATATAGTATGAGACCACACACAGCCCCATACATATTGTATGAGCCCACACACAGCCCCCTAGATACAGTATGAACCCTCACATAGCCCCCTAGATACAGTATGAGCCCTCACCTAGCCCCCTAGATACAGTATGAGCCCTCACACAACCCTCTTATATACAGTATGAGACCCCACATAGCCCCCTAGAAACAGTACGAGCCCTCACATAGCCACTAGATACAGTATGAGCCCTCACACAACCCCCTAGATACAGTATAAGCCCTCACACAACCCCCTTATATATAGGGGTGCTACCTTATACTACAGGGTCTGCCTATAGGGGTGCTGCTTTATACTACAGGGTCTGCCTGCGGGGTGCTACCTTATACTTAAGGGTCTGCCTATGGGGTGTTGCCTTATACTACAGAGTCTGCCTATGGGGAGTGCATTATACAATATAGAGTCTGCCTATGGGGAGTGCATTATACAATATAGAGTAGGCCTATGGGGAGTGCATTATACTATATTGAGGACTATCTGGTACATTATACTATATTGAGGACTATCTGGTACATTATACTATATTGAGGACTATCTGGTGCATTATACTATATTGAGGACTATCTGGTGCATTATACTATAAAGAGGCTATCTAGAGGGGCATGCAGTGTGGGGATTACAGTGTTGGAGCCATCAAACAGTTTGGAGGCTACTAAGGGGTCAGTATACTGTGTGGGTGGTACTATACAGTGAGGGGACATTATACTGTGTATAAGAGAGCATCATACTGTTTATAGGGGAGCTGTACAGGGGGCAGACTCAGGACATTATTAAATGTAAAGTGGGCACTTATTGTTATAGGGGAACTTAGGTTACTGTGACTATCAAAGGAGCACACATGGCAATATTACTTTCTAGGGGACAAAATATGGGCTCTGTTTTCTAGGGCACTTGTGCCCAGCATTACTATAATATAGAGGGGTGCTTTAGAATTTAGAGGGCACACAGAACCACACAGCAGGTGCAGTAATAGGGACACATATGGCAGCAACGGCTCAGTATTGAGGTATCTGAGGCAGTAATAGGGACACATACGGCAGCAGCGGCTCAGTATTGGGGTGTCAGGTGCAGTAATAGGGACACATACGGCAGCAGCGGCTCAGTATTGAGGTATCTGGGGCAGTAATAGGGACACATACGGCAGCAGCGGCTCAGTATTGGGGTATCAGGTGCAGTAATAGGGACACATACGGCAGCAGCGGCTCAGTATTGAGGTATCTGGGGCAGTAATAGGGACACATACGGCAGCAGCGGCTCAGTATTGGGGTATCAGGTGCAGTAATAGGGACACATACGGCAGCAGCGGCTCAGTATTGGGGTATCAGGTGCAGTAATAGGGACACATATGGCAGCAGCGGCTCAGTATTGAGGTATCTGAGGCAGTAATAGGGACACATACGGCAGCAGCGGCTCAGTATTGGGGTGTCAGGTGCAGTAATAGGGACACATACGGCAGCAGCGGCTCAGTATTGAGGTATCTGGGGCAGTAATAGGGACACATACGGCAGCAGCGGCTCAGTATTGGGGTATCAGGTGCAGTAATAGGGACACATACGGCAGCAGCGGCTCAGTATTGGGGTATTAGGTGCAGTAATAGGGACACATATGGCAGCAGCGGCTCAGTATTGGGGTATCAGCAGGATGAGGAGTTTGTGCAGGTTGGGAATAAATGGTGATGGGGCTGGAATATGAGAAGTAAAATGTGTCTTTGTTGTATTCTCTGCAGCCGAGTCCTGGCTAAAGAGGTTGTCATGTCGGTCTGGGCCACATGGGAAAAGTGAACAATTCCATCAGAAAGGACATCAGCGGTAAGTCATTATCTGTAACTGTGCTGTGATCTCTTATATGTTCTGTAGGGCTGGTATCTATTACTGACCATATGGCAGTAATATCCATGTTGGTCTTTGTATAGAGATTATCTTCAGTAATAGCGCGGTCATCTGCTGAGGTTCTCCTCCACTATTAGGGCGCATCACCCAGCTGTAGTCAAGGTTACCTGGTTAGGGGCCCACTCAGAAGCTTCGCCCCCCTGAACCAAAACCCTAGCTACGCCTCTGCCCTAGATACAGTATGAGCCCTCACACAACCCCCTTATATACAGTATGAGACCCACACATATCCCCCTAGATACAGTATGAGCCATCACACAACCCCCTTATATACAGTATGAGCCCTTACATAGCCCCCTAGATACAGTAGGAGTCTGCACTTGTTGGGAAAGAGGAGGCACTAAGAAAGACCAGCAATGCCTATCGGACCAAACTGTGCTATATGAGGGGATTATAAAAGTTACTAGATTGTGGCCCGATTCTAACGCATCGGGTATTCTAGAATATGTATGTTTGTATATAGCAGACACATAGTATATAGCACAGGCCACGTAGTATATAGGAGCCATGTAGTATATAGCAGACAAATACTACGTGGCTTGTGCTATATACTATGTAGCTGCTATAAACATACATACATATTGTAGAATACCCGATGCGTTAATACAGGCCACGCAATATATAACAGTGGCCACGCAGTATATAACACAACCCAAACAGTATATAACAGCCCACGTACTATATAACAGCCCACGCAGTATATAGCAGCCACGCAGTATATAACACAGGCGACGTAGTATATAACACAGGCCACGCAGTATATAACACTGGCCACGTAATATATAACACAGCCCACGCAGTACATAACACAGTCCACATAGTATCTAACACTGGCCACGTAGTATATAGCAGCCACGCAGTATATAATACAGCCCATGTAGTATATAGCAGTGTGGGCACCATATCCCTGTTAAAAAAATAATTGAAATCAAAAATAGTTATATACTCACCCGCCGGGATCCGGCGAAGCTCTGGCGATGCACGCGCGGCTGCCGCCATCTTCCGTTCCCAGGATGCATTGCGATATTACCCAGATGACTTAGCGGTCTCGCGAGACCGCTAAGTCTTCTGGGTAATTTCGCAATGCATTATTATTATTATTGTTATTTATTTATATAGCACCATTGATTCCATGGTGCTGTACATGAGAAGGGTTACATACAAGTTACAGATATCACTTACAGTAAACAAACTAACAATGACAGACTGATACAGAGGGGCGAGGACCCTGCCCTTGCGGGCTTACATTCTGCAGGATTATGGGGAAGGAGACAGTAGGTTGGGGGTTGCAGGAGCTCCGGTGTTGGTGAGGCGGTAGCTTCGGTAGTGATGAGGAGGCAGCGGGGTCAGTGCAGGCTGTATTAATGTAATACACCCAGCACTCAACTTAGGTTTGGATGCTGAAAGATTTATTGTGTACTAGTATCAACAATAAAACGTTGAGTCATCCTCAAGCAGAGGATTAAGACTAGCGGTGGACACCGCGTCCATTCCCTGATACCCCAAAGCTTTAAAGCTGGAACCAGGAGTGTTCCTGGATAAAAAGTTATTCCAATAGGGCTCTATTGGCAAGAAAGCGTACTCCCTATTTACCTCACATTTAGTAACTGAGGAAGGTCCACAGGACCGAAACGTTTTATTGTTGATACTACTACACAATAAATCTTTCAGCATCCAAACCTAAGTTGAGTGCCGGGTGTATTACATTAATTAACTATAGGGTGTGAGAGCCTACCCGTGCACCTACGCCAGCAGTGCTCACGGTTAAATTCACAGTGCAGGCTGTAGGCTTTCCTGAAGAGATGAGTTTTCAGGTTCAGTCTGAAGGATCCGAATGTGGTTGAGTCGGACGTGTTGGGGCAGAGAGTTCCAGAGGATGGGGGATATTCAGGAGAAGTCTTGGAGGCGATTGGATGAGGAGCGAATAAGTGTGGAGGAGAGAAGGAGGTCTTGGGAGGACCGGAGATTACGTGAGGGAAAATATCGGGAGATTAGTTCAGAGATATATGGAGGAGACAGGTTATGGATGGCTTTGTAGGTCAGTATTAGTAATTTGAACTGGATACACTGAGGGAATGGGAGCCAGTGAAGAGATTTGCAGAGGGGAGAAGCGGAGGAGTAGCGAGGAGAGAGATGGATTAGTCGGGCAGCAGAGTTAAGGATGGACTGGAGAGGTGCAAGGGTGTTAACAGGGAGGCTGCAGAAAAAGATGTTGCAGTAGTCAAGGCGGGAGATGATGAGGGCATGCACAAGCATTTTAGTAGATTGAAGGTTGAGGAAAGGACGGATTCTGGAGATATTTTTGAGCTGGAGGCGACAGGAGGTGGAAAGAGCTTGTATGTGCGGTTTGAAGGACAGGACAGAGTCGAAGGTTACTCCGAGGCAGCGGACTTCCGGTACGGGGAAAGGATGATGTCATTGATTGCGATAGATAGGTCAGGTAAGGAAGATCTGTGGGATGGAGGAAAGATGATGAGTTCAGATTTGTCTACATTGAGTTTGAGGAAGCGAGAGGAGACGAAGGAGGATATGGCTGATAGACACCCTGGGATTCTGGAGAGCAAAGAGGTGACGTCTGGGCCAGAGAGGTAGATCTGAGTGTCATCAGCATAGAGGTGGTACTGGAATCCATGGGACTTTATAAGTTGTCCCAAGCGAAGTGTATAGATTGAGAAGAGTAGGGGTCCTAGAACAGAGCCTTGGGGGACTCCAACAGAGAGAGGGTGGGATGAGGAGGTAGTGTGGGAGTGGGAGACGCTGAATGTGCGGTTGGAAAGGTACGAAGCGATCCAGGATAAGGCGAGGTCTTTGATGCCAAAGGAGGAGAGGATCTGTAGTAGGAGGCATTGGTCAACTGTGTCAAAAGCAGAGGACAGGTCTAGAAGGAGGAGTACAGAGTATTGTCCAGTAGCTTTGGCGGTAAGTAGGTCGTTAGTGATTTTGGTCAGGGCAGTCTCAGTTGAGTGATGGGGGCGGAAACCAGATTGTAGATTGTCGAACAACAAGTTAGATGAGAGGTGGGAGGAAAGTTCAGCGTGGACGTGCTGCTCCAGTTTGGAAGTGAATGGGAGCAGCGATATTGGGCGATAGCTGGACATAGCAGTTGGATCGAGGGTTGGCTTTTTAAGGATAGTTGTGATTGTGGCATGTTTGAACGCAGAAGGGAAGGTGCCAGAAGTTAGTGATAGGTTGAACAGGTGGGTTAGGGATGGGATAAGTATGGTGGTGAGGTTGGGGAGGAGGTGGGATGGGGTCGAGCGCACAGGTGGTGAGGTGCGATTTGGAGAGGAGACAATTAAGCCCCCCTTCAGTGATGTTGGATAGGGAGGTTATGGGGTTTGGGCATGGGTCTGGTATACAAAGGGGTTGTGGTGGTTGAACAATAAAGACTTGCCTTGTCTGATCCATCTTATTTTTAAAGTGTGTGTGGCAAAGTCCTCAGCAGAGATGAGGGAGGTTGGAGGGGGCAGTGGGGGGCAGAGGAGGGAGTTAAAGGTTTTGAATAACTGTTTGGGGTTGTAGGATAGGGAAGATACGAGGGTTGTGAAGTAGGCCTGTTTAGCAGAGGTGAGAGCAGATTTAAAAGCGAGTGTTGCTTGTTTGAATACAGTGAAGTCATCTTGCGAGTGTGTTTTCTTCCAACGCCGCTCCGCAACCCTGGACACTTGCCGGAGCTTTTTAGTGGTGTTATTGTGCCAAGGTTGTCTATTGATAAGTCGCACTCTGCCATAGACGAGAGGGGCAACCGTGTCAATAGCTGATGCAAAAGTGGCATTGTAGAAAGCAGTGGCAGTGTCTGTGTCGTGGAGTGAGGATATGGATGCTAGTGCTAGGATGGAGTCAGAGAGTGTGTGGGTGTCTAGGTGTGCAAGGTTTCTGCAGGGGTGCGCATGTTGCTGGACATGGATGACCGGTGAGGAGGACAGGGATGAGAAGGTGAGCAGATGGTGGTCGGATAGAGGGAGAGGGGAGGTGGTGAAGTTAGATAGAGAGCAGAGACGGGTGAATACCAGGTCTAGTGTATGCCCGTCTGTGTGGGTGGCTGCGGAGGACCGTTGAGTAAGTCCAAAGGATGAGGTAAGGGACAGAAGTTTGGAGGCTGTTGACTGAAGGGTATCAATGGGGATGTTGAAGTCACCCATGATGATGGTGGGAATGTCAGCAGAGAGAAAGTGAAGAAGCCAGGTGGAGAATTGGTCAATAAAGGCAGTGGCTGGGCCTGGAGGTTGGTATATGACGGCCACTTGGAGGTTGGAGGGAGAGTAGATGCGGACAGAATGGACTTCAAAAGAGGGGAGGATAAGGGAGGGAAGAGGCGGGATTGGGTTAAAGGTGAAGATTGAAGAAAGGAGAAGACCCACTCCTCCACAATGTTTGTTGCATCTCTGGGAACGGAAGATGGCGGCAGCCGCGCGCGCCTGGGCGGACTACGGAAGGTGAGAATAGCAGGTTTATTGTTTTTTTATTATTTTTAACAT
Organism: Ranitomeya variabilis; assembly: GCF_051348905.1. Lineage (NCBI taxonomy): Eukaryota > Metazoa > Chordata > Amphibia > Anura > Dendrobatidae > Ranitomeya > Ranitomeya variabilis. The sequence continues at coordinate 493,639,780 of NC_135233.1, read as the reverse complement.
TACATCTTTTTACTATTGATGCTGCAAAGGCAGCATCAATAGTAAGAAGTTGGGGACACACAGGGTTAATAGCAGCGTTAACGGAGTGAGTTACCTGCGGCATAACGCGGTCCGTTACTGCTGGCATTAACCCTGTGTGAGCGGTGACTGGAGGGGAGTATGCAGGCGCCGGGCACTGACTGCGGGGGAGTAGGGAGGGACTAATTGGACTGTGCATGTCGCTGATTGGTCGCGGCAGCCATGACAGGCAGCTGGCGAGACCAATCAGCGACACAGGATTTCCGTTACGGAAATTGCAGACAGAAAGACGGAAGTACCCCTTAGACAATTATATATATAGATTTTTGGGGCTATGTGGAGAGGGTTGGGTGTTCACCTACAGGGTGCTAGACTGCTGTAAAAGAGGAATTTAAGAAGTTGTCCACTACTTGGACCACTTCCTCTCATAGGCCATGCTTGGTTCTGATAACATAATATAGCCTATACTCTCCTCCTGTGTCGGCGCCGTTCCTGCGGAGTGGACACTCACTCTCCCCCGGGCTCTCGTGCTTGTTATGACATGTGACCCTCGGTGCCCAATCAGCGCTGGTGTCACTGTCTCCATCTTTGGACAAATTTAAAGGGAACCTGTCACCCCGTTTTTTCGGTATGAGATAAAAATACTGTTAAATAGGGCCTGAGCTGTGCATTACAATAGTGTAGTTTGTGTACCCCGATTCCCCACCTATGCTGCCGAAATACGTTACCAAAGTAGTCGTTTTCGCCTGTCAATCAGGCTGGTCTGGTCAAAAGGGCGTGTTGTCTTCCCCCAGATTTTGCGTAGTTTTCCGTTGGTGGCGTAGTGGTGTGCGCATGCCCAAGGTCCCGAATCCTCTGCCAGGGGATTTAAAAGAGCGCGCTGTTCGTTATTTCATTGGTGATCGGTGGGCGCGGCCATCTTCCTTTGGCCGCGCGTGCGCAGAAGCGGCGCTCTGCTGGCCGCGGCTTAAGGAAAATGGCCGCGGGATGCCGCGCGTGCGCAGATGGAGATCGCGGCGCCCATTTTCCTGAAGCCGAGGCCAGCAGAGCGCCGCTTCTGCGCACGCGCGGCCAAAGGAAGATGGCCGCGCCCACCGATCACCAATGAAATAACGAACAGCGCGCTCTTTTAAATCCCCTGGCAGAGGATTCGGGACCTTGGGCATGCGCACACCACTACGCCACCAACGGAAAACTACGCAAAATCTGGGGGAAGTCAACACGCCCTTTTGACCAGACCAGCCTGATTGACAGGCGAAAACGACTACTTTGGTAACGTATTTCGGCAGCATAGGTGGGGAATCGGGGTCCACAAAATACACTATTGCAATGCACAGCTCAGGCCCTATTTAACAGTATTTTTATCTCATACCGAAAAAACGGGGTGACAGGTTCCCTTTAACATGAAGAGGAAGTCAGAGATGAGCTGCAGCCCGGACTTCCTCTTCATGTTTGATGTGTCCTGAAGGCGGAGACAGTGACACCAGCGCTGATTGGGCTCCAGCATCCCACGTCATACAACCGCATGAGAGCCCCAGGACCATGAGTGCAATCTCCCCCCCCAAAAAAATAAAATAATAAAAATCAGTTATAAAAATCAGGCATACATTATAATATCACAAGAAGAAAAAAATAATAATAAAAAACACACAAGCTTGTGGAGAATGCGGGCATCGATCCCGCTACCTCTCGCATGCTAAGCGAGCGCTCTACCATTTGAGCTAATTCCCCTCTACTGTCCTTTGTGTGCCCCTCGCCATGTGACACCGCCGAGGCCTCCCTCACAGATACCAGCGATGTACACGGTGCGCCGCCCGCCGCCAGTGTGACTGCTTTGTCCGCTATTATTATCCTTTATGACTGGAGACGGTGACTATTCAAGCGACGGGAACCGAACAGTTCCAGCCCTCTCACTTCTGCCCCGATACAGAGCCATAACCGCCCGCCTCCAAAGCTAGGCTATTCGCTTATCAGTACAGTAAACTACGCACTTTAATTGGCGACTGGTAAATTCTGGTCAGGCGATTGGTCAAGGAGAGCTGTCAATCACCATAACGCAGCGTTGTTGCTAAGGCTTAGGAGGCTGTAGCCGTGTGGGCCATAACGAGCAATTGGCAGAGTTCAAGTTTGACTCCATTGAACGGCGACCAATAAGCTCGGACTAGCAGTCGTCACGCTTGTTTTACGTGAGTGGCAGGGCCGGCGTCCAATCCGTGACCGCTATAGCTACACAACAAGGCGGTTTTTATTGACTGACAGGAGTTTGGGCCAATCAGAGTTGACACCTAAAAGGCGAAGGTCGGCTGTCTGCTCTGATTGGCTGGAGGCGTCCCCTGAAGGAGGAGGGGGTGGTTTGCAAGAGTTGATATGTCCACCATCTTGAAAAGTCGCCTATAGTGCTGAGCAATTTTCCCGCCTGACTGGATTGGGTTATTTTATCATATAAGGTAATGATAGGCAGATTTATATCTGTCACTTGTCGGTGTAGTGGTGAGGGCTCCTGGGAGGGGCGGGCGCTTGGTCGGGAAGGTTTCCGTAGTCCGGTGGGGTAACTTGTCCTGTGGGCAGGGGCGCAGGGTATTTTCTGATAGTGGTGCTGGGTGTAGAGGAGACGGAGGGGAGGGAGGCCTTCCTCTAAGGCAGCCACACAGGAGCCATTACCTTCTCCTGGCCCTTGTGTAGTAGGCCGGGAGTGAGGCCTGGGCCCCGGGCTGTGGGGACGGCTACTGCCGGGTCACAGGTCACCGGTGTGTGCGCCCTGCTCCCCACAGCCCGGCCCCGCCGGAGGAACTGCCCGACATTGCTGCCCACAGAGGCCGAGAGCCTGCAACAAGCCCCGCTGTGCGGCCGGAGCGCGCGTGTGTGTGTGTGTGTGTGTGTGTGTGTGTGTGTGTGTGTGTGTGTGTATGTGTATGTGTGTGTGTGTGTGTGTGTGTGTATGTATATATATATATATATGTGTGTGTGTGTGTATATGTGTGTATGTATGTATGTGTACACATATTTATATATACATATATTTTGAATGTGATATATCACGTGTGCAGTCATACATGTTTATATGTATGCGTGTACACACGTGAGATCACACTGAATTATGTGATGTATGTGTATGTACACATGTATGTATACACATACACATATACATATACACACACTTTGAATGCGTGTGATATCACCAGTGTGTACACATACGTGTGTGTACACGCGTGATATCACACATCACATATAATTCAGTGTATACATATATGCGCACATACGCGCATGTATGCACGTACATGTATTTGTGTACACCTATATTTGTGTATATATTTATTTTGAATGTGATATATCACACGTGTGTACTCATGTTTATATGTATGCGTGTACACACGTGATATCACACACTGAATTGTGATATATGTGTACACGCGTGATATCACACACATCACATAATTCAGTGTATACATATACGCATACGTGTATGTATGCACGCACATATATATTTATATATACATACACGTATATTTTGAATGTGTGTGATTTCACACATCACATATAATTCAAAGTGTGTGTTTGTGTATAATCTCACAGAGCCAGTACTTGTTGATGTTCCAAAAAAGAAATGTAAATGCTCTATTGGATCATGTTAAAATCCTACGTGGCTGAGGACAGCATGTAAAGTAGATATGACCAGAAAAGACAACAGACCTTTTCTCAGTCAGTGTCTCTGAGCATTACAGAGCCACAGACTATGGTTATGTCACAGGTTACTTTTTTTTAATGCAAATCTTAAGATGCTTTTTACAATACAAGCAAAAGCTGAGAGTTCAGAAATCTCATGTACACACATTTTTTTTTTTCTTGACTGAATTGGAAAACTGCTCCGTTTTTGAAAACTGCATCATGTCCTTTTTTCGGTGTTTTTGGCAGCTTTTTTTCACCAATTGAAAGCAACGAATAAGTGCAAAAAACGCAGCAAAGAAAAAAGCAGGGTTTTCCTGCAGCAAAAATGCAACGTGTGAACATAGCCTAAGTTGCATCATGTCTTTTTTGGGGGCACCAAACTCTATCAGCATGCACAAGAGACATTAAAAACGCAGCAAAAACTCAGCAAAACCTGCTTTTTGTAAGCAGCATATTTACTACCAAGAGGGTAGGTTTTGCAGAATAAAAACACTACATTTGAACGTAGCCTTAAGAACCGTTTCTGACTGACGCGTTGCTTGAGAAAGGGGTGTGTGCATATGTAGGGCTATGTGCGCACGTTAAGTAAATGGATGCAGAAATTTCTGCACCTCTTGGCAGGAAAAACACAGAGAATTGACACGCAGCAGATTATTTTCTGCGCCAAACCTGCAAATCCAAAATAATCGTGTGCATGACATGTCAGGTTTCTCATTCAGTCTGCTGGCATCAGGATTGCTTCAGGTTTTGCTAGCAAATATGCATGGCAAAAAAGCACCGAATCTGCAACTGATGCACAAGCACTAAGGCTGTGTGCACACGTTGCGGATTTTGCTGCGGATCCGCAGCGGATTGGCCACTTCGGATTCGCAGCGGTTTTCCATGCGTTGTACAGTGCCATCTAAACGTATGGAAAATAAAATCCGCAGTGCACATGCTGCGGAAAATACCACAGCGCGTTCTACCTGCGGATTTTGCAAAAAAACGGTGCGGAAAATTCTGCAAACAAATCCAACATGTGCACATAGCCTTCATGCTTGCCACTCAGATTTTCTCTGGAACAGATGCTATGAACATTAGCTAAAGTTTATAACCTGCATGGGAGGCATTGGGCAGGGGTTGCTTTGCTTTCTGCTATTTTACCCAAGAGAAAGTATTCAAAGAGAAAACATTTTTTGGTTTAAAAATATTTAATTTTATTATAAAAACATGATTCCACAGAAGTTTTTTTTTAAATAACAAAATATACACATACAGGAAGCAATTAATGACACAAAAAGAATTTATTATAAAAATTGGTGGCAAACTAAAATTTGTTACAAAAAATGTAAGAATAAATGTGTAGAAGGGGACAAGGAATAACAGACTGTGTGGTAAAAAATTAAACATATATGTATATCTATGTAAATAAATACACAGTAAAACTTATAACTATATCCTATGGGGCATCAAGAAGTTTATATACAAAGTAATATATGTGATGAATACCCAGTGGTAAAACATACACGGAAATAAAAATGCCCACAACAAAAGAATAGTAATTTAATCAATCCAGAAATAATGTGAATTTATAAGTAAAATTAATGCCCAGACAATATAGTCATGGTAGGGCATCCAAAAGGTGTATGAAAGTGATAAATCCACGATAATATTTTTTTTATAATTAAAAATGTGCCCCTCATTTAAATCAATAAAAAAAAAGGGTGTAATTATTAAATACAAATTAATTCCCATACAGAATAATCATAGTGCTCATATTTTAACCACAATGAATAAAACACTAAATTAGACCATATCAGAAAATGATACAAATAATATACAAACGCAGTGGCTAGTATATCATTAAATGACCATGTGGTTAGCCAGCAAGAATACCAAGGGCTCAATTACTGCAAGTGTATATAAATAATACCAACCAGTCTGAAATTCCACTGTTTCCCGCTCAGCACTCCAATGCACTTTTCGCTGCCCTACCATGACTATATTGTCTGGGCATTAATTTTTACTTATAATTTCACATTTATTTCTGGATTGATTAAATTACTATTTTGTTGTGCACATTTTTATTTCCTTGTATGTTTTACCACTGGGTATTGGTGATGAGCGAATATACTCGTTACTCGAGATTTCCCGAGCACGCTCGGGTGTCCTCCGAGTATTTTTTAGTGCTCGGAGATTGTTTTTCTTGCTGCAGCTGAATGATTTACATTTGTTAGCCAGCATAAGTACATGTGGGGATTCCCTAGCAACCAGGCAACCCCCACATGTACTTATGCTGGCTAACAGATGTAAATCATTCAGCTGCGGCAATAAAAACTAAGGGTATGTGCACACGTTGCGGTTTTTGCTGCGGATCTGCAGCGTTTTTGACGCTGCGGATCCGCAGCAGTTTTCCATGCGGTGTACAGTACAATGTTAACCTATGGAAAACAAAAACCGCTGTGCACATGCTGCGGAAAAAAACGCGCGGAAACGCAGCGGTTTATTTCTCTGTCCCCCATGACGGCACCACGGAGAGAGGGGATCCGCCCATCAAGGACAGGAAACCTACAGATAAAAAGGCGGTACCTCTCTCCCGCATCAGTTTGGTTTTCTGTCCTTGACGGGACCTGCAGCAGATCTTACCTCAGATCGTCGTTGGATTCCGGGGCCAGTCAGAACGGTTCAGGCAGCGGGGGTTCCCTGCCTCGGCTAGGCTGGGCCACCCGAAGCGCCACCGCTGGGATCAGTAGGTCTCTAGGCTGAGCGGGGGACCGCAGCAGCAGCACTGCGGCTCCTAGAGGAATCCTCACTTGGTAGGGATTCCACATGGCACACCCGCGCGAATTCCACTGTGAGGGGTCCCTCCATAGGTGGAGCGCGGCAATGCGCGCTCGAACGGCGCATCAGGAGACACCAGCGGCGTGTTGCCGGACTTCTGGTTGGTAATGCGCGGGTGCCGCAATGCCTCCTGGTCGGTACAGGGCATTCTGGGCGGCGCAGGGCTTGCTGGGACAACGCCGGGCATGCTGGGATTCGCGCATGCGCACAGCTAAGCGTCGGGGAGCGTGCAGAAATGGGCGCGTAGAATATTTAAATGAAGCCTGACTCCCTGGCTAGTTGCTCTAATGGAGTACAGCCAGCGTTCCCCAGCAGCTATGAGTGACCCCGAATTGCAGGGCTCACCAGCGCAGCAAACGCAGGCACCGCAGCAGCAGCAGCAGCAGAAACGCCGACAGCAGGGGCAAGGGACCTCTCATGTCCAGCGGCGTGGAGCTGGAGCACGGTCTGGATCTCAGCACAGCAAAAATTCTAGTGCTGCATCCGGATCAAAGGAGCACCAGACAGTTGATACGGACCATCCACAGCCGGTACTGAGGGTACACCAGGTGGTGAGGGATCTCCGTGAATGCTCCGGCTAATAGAGCCTACCTTTCTCTTGCTTGTTTTAGGGAAGGAAGAGCGCAGGGAAGTCCAAACACAGGATCTGCGCACTTTGTAAAGAAGATTTACCGGCCTCATGGGAAAAAAGATTGTGTAAATCCTGTATGGAGGAGACTCTCTGTGAAGGGCTTCCGGGGTTCGCCACAGAACTCAAAACACTAATTAAAACTCAGGTGGAAGATACCTTTAAGTCTCTCCAGGAGGGTAAAAAACGTAAAAAAATTAAACAAAAAACCCCTATATCTGATTCTAGTGACGGATAGCGGGGAGATTAGTTCAAATTCCTCCGATTCTTCATCATCCTCTTCTCAGGGAGGTCGTAGTTGCTTCCCATTAGAAGAAACAGACTCCCTAATTAAAGCGGTCAGAAGTACCATGGGTCTTGCTGAATCCCACACTAAAAAATCAGTCCAAGATATCATGTTCGGTGGACTGGAGCAGAAAAAAAGGGTGTTTCCCCTTAATGATAAAATACAAGCCTTAATAAACAAAGAGTGGAAAAAAACCTTTAAGGCCATGTGCACACGTTCAGGATTTTTAGCGTTTTTTTCGCGTTTTTTCGCTATAAAAACGTGATAAAAACGCGAAAAAACGCTAACATATGCCTCCAATTATTTACAAGGTATTCCGCATTTTTTGTGCAAATGTTGCGATTTTTTTCCGCGAAAAAATCGCATAGCGGAAAAAAAAGCAACATGTTCATTAAAAATGCGGAATTGCAGGGATTCCGCACACCTAGGAGTCCATTGATCTGCTTACTTCCCGCACGGGGCTGTGCACACCATGCGGGAAGTAAGCAGATTATGTGCGGTTGGTACCCAGGGTGGAGGAGAGGAGACTCTCCTCCACGCACTGGGCACCATATAAGTGGTCAAAAAATAAGAAATAAAATAAAAAATAGTCCTATACTCACCCTCGATGTCCCGCGCAGTGTTCCCGCCTCACCGCTGCACGCTGCCGTTCGGTTCCTGTAGCTGATGTGCGGCGAAGGACCTTGCCGATGACGTCACTGTCCTGTGATTGGTCGTGAGCGGTCATGTGACCGCTCACGTGACCGTGACGTCACGGAAGGCCCTGTGCGCACAGACCAGCTATAGGAAGACGAACGGACGCCGGTGAGGAGATGTCTGGGTGAGTATAAGCATTTTTTTTTTTATTATTTTTAAACATTCTATCTTTTACTATAGATGCTGCATAAGCTGCATCTATAGTAAAAAGTTGGTCACACTTGTCAAACAGTATGTTTGACAAGTGTGACCAACTTGTCAGTCAGTTTTCCAAGCGATGCTACAGATCGCTTGGAAAACTAGCATTCTGCAAGCTAATTACGCTTGCAGAATGCTAAAAAAACGCGAAAAAAACGGAAAAAAAACGCAAAAAAAAAATGCGGATTTCTTGCAGAAAATTTCCGGTTTTCTTCAGGAAATTTCTGCAAGAAATCCGCAACGTGTGCACATGGCCTAAAAAAGGCCCTGCTTACACACAAAAGGAAATACCCTTTTGAAGACCCTAAATGCTCCTTTTGGGAAAAAGCACACAAATTAGACGTAGCAATCGCTAAAGCGTCAAAAAAGTTTGCCCTACCTTTTGAAGACATGGGGGTCTTGAAGGATCCCATGGATAATAAAGCGGATGCTTTCTTAAAAAGTTCCTGGGAAGCAGCAGGAGGGGGCCTAAAACCAGCGGTGGCCGCAGCTTGCACTTCCCACTCCCTTATGGTGTGGCTTGACCAGCTGGAATCCCAGCTCAAGGATAAAGCATCCAGAGACAGTATACTAAATACTCTACCAGTAATGAAAGGGGCAGCCGCTTTTCTGGCCGATGCGTCAGCAGACTCCATCAGGCTTTCGGCCAGATCAGCGGTATTCTCCAATGCAGCCAGAAGAGCCCTCTGGCTCAAATGTTGGCCCGGAGACCTCCAAACAAAGACAAAACTTTGTAATATTCCTTGTGAGAATTTCTTTTCGGCTCTACTCTGGATGATATTTTGGAAAAGGCAGGGGACAAAAAGAAGTCCTTTCCCGTCCTGCAATACCCATCTTACAAACGCCCTTTTCGGAGTAAAAAAAATTCTTCCGTAGGAAGCCCCCTAAAACACAGGACAGATGGGAAGACAAAAAGAATAAAAATAAAGGGTTTGTTTTCAACAAAAGCCCCACCGATACCAAAAAACCCCCACAATGAACTTTTGCCCCAGGTGGGAGGAGGATTGGCCCTCTTCCTCTCAGCCTGGGAAAAGATAACCAGCAGTGCCTGGATTCTGAACTTGGTACAATCGGGACTGAAATTAAAATTTCTTACTTTCCCTCAGCCGTCCTTCCTGGTGACATCTCAGAGAGCTTCTCCACAGGAGCGGATAGCTCTGGAACAGGAAGTCACAACATTATTGAACAAAGGGGTTCTTCGGGAGGTCCCCCTCCAGGAAAAAGGGAGAGGGTTCTACTCTCCGATTTTTCTCAGGAAAAAGCCAGACGAGTCTTTCAGGACAATTATCAATTTAAAAAACTTAAACACCTGATTGTGGAACCTTTCAAAATGGAAACAATAAAGACAGCAGTCAAAATGTTGTTTCCGCATTGTTTCATGGTAGTACTCGACTTAAAGGACGCATACTACCACGTCCCCATTCACAAAGACTTCCAAAAATTCCTCAGGGTGGCAATCGAAATAGGAGGGATGGTAAAGCATTATCCGTTTACGGCCCTACCATTCGGTCTCGCAATAGCCCCAAGGGTATTTACCAAATTGATAGCGGAAGTCATGGCAGACCTGAGGAAACAAAACACCCTAATCGTCCCCTTATCTGCACGATTTCCTGATAATAGGCAACTCTCCCCAACATTGCAAAAACCAACTAGAGTTAGTTATGGACTCTTTGGAAAGCTTGGGGTGGCTCCTGAATCTGAAGAAGTCCAGACTAATACCGAATCAGATTCAGGAGTACCTGGGAACCACGCTGGATTCCATCTCCCAGGAATGTCGCCTACCCCAAGAAAAGATCCAAAAGATGGTGGGGTTAGTGTCCAGGGCAAGGGATCTCCCCTCCATATCGCTTCGAGAGGCAATGTCTCTCCTCGGGTCCATGACAGCCTGCATTTCTGCCGTCCAATGGGCCCAGTCACATACAAGGGAACTGCAATGGCAGATATTAGCAGAAGAAATTTCCCTGAAGGGAAATTTAGAAAGTCAGTTCACCTTCTCGTTAAATACAATTCTCTCTAGATTGGTGGACAAAAGACAGCAATTTGGGCCGCGGTCTACCATGGGTAATCCCAGTGTCAAAGGTGGTAACCACAGATGCAAGTCCCATCGGCTGGGGGGCTCACCTACACGATCTAGTGGTTCAGGGGACATGGTCAGATGACGTAAAAGAAGCATCCTCCAACATGAGGGAATTACTGGCAGTAAAATTCGCTCTTACAGAATTCCAAAAACCCCTTCACTCACATCATGTAAGATTGTTTTCAGACAACAGAGTGGTAGTGGCCTACATAAACCATCAGGGGGGAACACACTCTCAACCACTGATGGAAGTGACACATTCAATCTTACAGATGGCCGAGAAAAATTTAGCATCCTTGACTGCACTTCACATAAAAGGGGTGGACAATTTCAAGGCAGACTACCTGAGTCGGGTCTGCCTAAAACGGGGGGAATGGGAACTGAACCAGTCCATATTCAATCAGATAACGGACATGTGGGGATCTCCGACAATAGATCTCTTCGCAAACAACCTAAATCGGAAGGTGACCACCTTTTGTTCCATAAACCCAGCAGGGAACCCGGTGGCGCTGGATGCTTTCATGATTCCTTGGAAGCACAAACTGGCTTATGCTTTTCCCCCTATCACACTGATACCAGCGGTTCTGAGGAAAATAAGGGAGGACAGCGCCCGGGTGATATTGATTGCCCCTTTCTGGCCGAAGAGAACTTGGTTTTCCTGGGCCAGAAGGATGTCCATAACAGACCCTTGGATACTCCCAGACCTGCCCAATCTCCTATTCCAGGGTCCAGTATCACACCCGCAGGTAGCGAGGTTACACATGACTGCTTGGAATTTGAGAGGGGGGTTACTGATAGAGAGGCTTTTCTCAAGGTCTAGTGTCAACCCTCTTAAAAAGTAGAAAATTAACAACTACTAAGCAGTATGGTAAAATCTGGAAAAAATTCCGCTCTTCCTCAGGGGCTAAAGTCTCCGAAGGAATCCCTCTCAAATCGGTGTTAGAATTTCTGCAAAATGGGCTGGAAAAAGGCCTAGCCACTAATACACTGAAGGTTCATATTGCCGCACTTGGGGCACTGTTGTGAATTTGGTTTCTGGGCTCCCCCGGTGGTCACTGGTGGTACTGAACGTGGGTTTGTCATCTCCTCTGTTCACCTGTTTCCATCAGGATGTGGGAGTTTCTATTTAGCCTTGCTCCTCAGTCATTTCTATGCCGGCCAACAATGTTACCAGAAGCATTTCTGTTGCATGTTCCTGCTCCTAGACTACTTTCAGCTAAGTTGGATTTTTGTCCTAAGTTTGTTTGCATTTTTGTTCCAGTTCTCTGTGTTTGAATATTTCTGAGACTGGAAGCTCTTGTGAACTGAAATTGCCACTCTGGTGTCATGAGTTGATATTAGAGTTCTAAAGTAATTTCAGGATGGAATTTTGAATAGGGTTTTCAGCTGGCCGTGAAGTCCCCTTTTCTGTCTTCCTTCTATCTAGTAAGCGGACCTCAATTTTGCTAAACCTATTTTCATACTTCGTATGTCAATTTCCTCTAATATCACCGACAATATTTGTGGGGGCTACTGTCCGCCTTTTGGGGAAAATTTCTCTAGAGGTGAGCCAGGTCTGTATTTTCCTCTGCTAGGGTCAGTCAGTTCTCCGGCTGGCGCTGGGCGTCTAGGGATAAAACGTAGGCACGCTACCCGGCCACTTTCAGTTGTTGTGATAGGTTTAGCTCACGGTCAGCTCGAGTTCCCATCTTCCAAGAGCTAGTCCTTTTGTATGCTCAACTATGTTCTCTGTGTGTTGAGAACCATGACAGGGCACTGTTTAATTACAATCTAGCAAAGAATCGATGGGTTTCCAGATTCGTTAAGGCGGCAGAAAGATCTAGGCCTCTACCCTCACGTAGAGCCCCACAGTGGGATTTAAATCTAGTTCTCACAGCCCTTACCAAAGCCCCCTTTGAGCCCTTAAAAGAACTTCCCTTAAAGATTCTATCCTTTAAAACCTCCCTTTTGGTAGCCCTCACTTCAGCCCGAAGAATTAGCGACATACAAGCCTTGTCAGCCGGGCCACCCTGCACACTAATATTGGAGGACAGGGTGGTATTAAAAACTGATCCGGCATACTTACCAAAAGTGGCCTCCCGGTTCCATAGGTCCCAAGAGATCTCTCTTCCCTCCTTTTGTCCTAACCCTAAAAACGAGGGGGAAAAATCACTACACACATTGGATGTTAGAAGGTCTCTCATCCATTACCTGGAGGCTACTAGGGAGTGTAGAGAGGAAGGATCTCTTGTGTTTTCAGGGCCCTCGGAAAGGCAAAAAGGCCTCCAAGTGTACATTGGCAAGATGGATCAGGGATGCCATCAACCTCGCGTATACCTCAAGCGGGATGCCAGCTCTAGGGGAAGTTAAAGCTCATTCAACTAGGGCGATGGCGGCCTCCTGGGCAGAGAGCCGGAGCAACAATAGACCAGATATGTAGAGCTGCTACTTGGTCTTCACCTTCGACTTTCTTTAAGCACTATCGGTTGGACTTAACTTCTTCTTCAGACCTTTTGGTAGAAGGGTTCTGGAAGCGGTAGTCCCTCCCTAATGTACAGTCTCTGCAATTCTCTCCATGGTGCCGTCATGGGGGACAGAGAAAATAGTAGTTACTCACCGATAACGGTGTTTCTCTGAGCCCATGACGGCACCCGTACATTCCCTCCCTCACGCGTGGGTGTGCACATTCTTACAATGTTGGTTATGTATATAATCATTAAGCACGCGGTATCTTTATTAAGGTTTAGTAATGTTGAAACATTTGTAATCATTAACCTGATGTTCCCTTTATGCTCTGTTAACAAACTGATGCAGGAGAGAGGTACCGCCTTTTTATCTGTAGGTTTCCTGTCCTTGATGGGTGGATCCCCTCTCTCCGTGGTGCCGTCATGGGCTCAGAGAAACACCGTTATCGGTGAGTAACTACTATTTTTCCGCAGCAGTTTATTTTCCGCAGCGTGTCAATTCTTTGTGCAGATTCCGCTGCGGGTTTGCACCTGCTCCAATAGAAATCTGCAGGTGAAAACCCGCAGAGGAAACCGCAAAAGAAACCGCGATAAATCCACAGTAAAAACCGCAGCGGTTTTTCACTGCGGATTTTGCAAGTGTGCACATGGCCTAAATCTGAGCACTAAAAAATACTCGGAGGACACCCAAGCGTGCTCAGGAAATCTTGAGTAACGAGTATATTCGCTCATCACTAGTATTTATCACTTACTGTATATATTACTTTGTACATATACTTCTTGATGCCCCATAGGATATAGTTATAGGTTTTACTGGTGTATTTGTTTACATAGATATACATATATGTTTAATTTTTTTTACCACGCAGTCTGTTATTCCTTGTCCCCCGCTACACATTTATTCTTATATATTTTTTTAACAAATTTTAGTTTTTATAATAAATTTTGTCATTAATTGCTTCCTGTGTGTATATTTTATTATTACAAAATTTTTTCTGTGCAATCATGTTTTTATAATTAACCCCTTCACCCCCAAGGGTGGTTTGCACGTTAATGACCGGGCCAATTTTTACAATTCTGACCACTGTCCCTTTATGAGGTTATAACTCTGGAACGCTTCAACGGATCTTGGCGATTCTGACATTGTTTTCTCGTGACATATTGTACTTCATGATAGTGGTAAAATTTCTTCGATATAACTTGCGTTTATTTGTGAAAAAAACGAATATTTGGCGAAAATTTTGAAAATTTCGCAATTTTCCAACTTTGAATTTTTATGCCCTTAAATCACAGACATATGTCACGCAAAATACTTAATAAGTAACATTTCCCACATGTCTACTTTACATCAGCACAATTTTGGAACCAAAATTTTTTTTTGTGACGGAGTTATAAGGGTTAAAAGTTGACCAGCAATTTCTCATTTTTACAACACCATTTTTTTTTAGGGACCACATCTCATTTGAAGTCATTTTGAGGGGTCTATATGATAGAAAATACCCAAGTGTGACACCATTCTAAAAACTGCACCCCTCAAGGTACTCAAAACCACTTTCAAGAAGTTTATTAACCCTTCAGGTGTTTCACAGGAATTTTTGGAATGTTTAAATAAAAATAAACATTTAACTTTTTTTCACACAAAATTTGTTTCAGCTCCAATTTGTTTTATTTTACCAAGGGTAACAGGAGAAAATAGACCCCAAAATTTGTTGTACAATTCATCCTGAGTACGCTGATACCCCATATGTGGGTGTAAACCATTGTTTGGGCGCAGGGCAGAGCTCGGAAGGAAAGGAGCGCCATTTGACTTTTCAATGCAAAATTGACTGGAATTGAGATGGGACGCCATGTTGCATTTGGAGAGCCCCTGATGTGCCTAAACATTGAAACCCCCCACAAGTGACACCATTTTGGAAAGTAGACCCCCTAAGGATCTTATCTAGATGTGTGGTGAGCACTTTGACCCAACAAGTGCTTCACAGAAGTTTATAATGCAGAGCCGTAAAAATAAAAAATCATATTTTTTCACAAAAATGATCTTTTCGCCCCCAATTTTTTATTTTCCCAAGGGTAAGAGAAGAAATTGGACCCCAAAAATTGTTGTGCAATTTGTCCTGAGTACGCTGATACCCCATATGTGGGTGTAAACCATTGTTTGGGCGCAGGGCAGAGCTCGGAAGGGAAGGAGCGCCATTTGACTTTTCAATGCAAAATTGACTGGAATTGAGATGGGACGCCATGTTGCGTTTGGAGAGCCCCTGATGTGCCTAAACATTGAAACCCCCCACAAGTGACACCATTTTGGAAAGTAGACCCCCTAAGGATCTTATCTAGATGTGTGGTGAGCACTTTGACCCAACAAGTGCTTCACAGAAGTTTATAATGCAGAGCCGTAAAAATAAAAATCATATTTTTTCACAAAAATGATCTTTTCGCCCCCATTTTTTTATTTCCCCACGGGTAAGAGAAGAAATTAGACCACAAAAGTTGTTGTGCAATTTGTCCTGAGTACGACGATACCCCATATGTGGGGGTAAACCACTGTTTGGGCGCATAGCAGAGCTCGGAAGGGAAGGAGCGCTATTTTACTTTTCAATGCAAAATTGACTGGAATTAAGATGGGATGCCAGGTTGCGTTTGGAGAGCCCCTGATGTACCTAAACATTAAAAAACCCCACAAGTGACACCATTTTGGAAAGTAGACCCCCTAAGGAACTTATCTAGATGTGTTTTGATAGCTTTGAACCCCCAAGTGTTTCACTACAGTTTATAACGCAGAGCCATGAAAATAAAAATTATTTTTTTTTTTCACAAAAATGATTTTTAGCCCCCAGTTTTGTATTTTCACAAGGGTATCAGGATAAATTGGACCCCAAACTTTGTTGTCCAATTTGTCCTGAGTACGCTGATACCCCATATGTGGGGGGGAACCACTGTTTGGGTGCATGACAGAGCTCGGAAGGGAAGGAGTGTCATTTGGAATGCAGACTAAAATGGATTGGTCTGCAGGCGTCACGTTGAATTTGCAGAGCCCCTGATGTACCCAAACAGTACAAACCCCCCACAAGTGACCCCATATTGGAAACTAGACCCCCCAAGGAACTTATCTAGATGTGTTGTGAGAACTTTGAACCCCCAAGTGTTTCACTACAGTTTATAACGCAGAGCCGTGAAAATAAAAATTCTTTTTTTTTTTTCACAAAAATGATTTTTTAGCCCCTAGTTTTGTATTTTCACAAGGGTATCAGGATAAATTGGACCCCAAAAGTTGTTGATCAATTTGTCCTGAGTACGCTGATACTCCATATGTGGGGGAGAACCACTGTTTGGGCGCATGACAGAGCTCGGAAGGGAAGGAGCGCCATTTGGAATGCAGACTTAAATGGATTGGTCTGCAGGCGTCACGTTGCATTTGCAGAGCCCCTGATGTACCCAAACAGTACAAACCCCCCACAAGTGACCCCATATCGGAAACTAGACCCCCCAAGGAACTTATCTAGATGTGTTGTGAGAACTTTGAACCTCCAAGTGTTTCACTACAGTTTATAACGAAGAGCCGTGAAAATAAAAATTCTTTTTTTTTTCACAAAAATGATTTTTTAGCCCCCAGTTTTGTATTTTCACAAGGGTATCAGGATAAATTGGGCTCCAAAAGTTGTTGTCCAATTTGTCCTGAGTACGTTGATACCCCATATGTGGGGGGGAACCACTGTTTGGGTGCATGACAGAGCTCGGAAGGGAAGGAGCGTCATTTGGAATGCAGACTTAAATGGATTGGTCTGCAGGCGTCACGTTGCATTTGCAGAGCCCCTGATGTACCCAAACAGTACAAACCCCCCCCAAGTGACCCCATATTGGAAACTAGACCCCCAAAGTAACTTATCTAGATGTGTTGTGAGAACTTTGAACCCCCAAGTGTTTCACTACAGTTTACAACGCAGAGCCGTGAAAATAAAAAATCTTTTTTTTCCCACAAAACTTATTTTTTGGCCCCCAGTTTTGTATTTTCCCAAGGGTAGCAGGAGAAATTGGACCCCAAAAGATGATGTCCAATTTGTCCTGAGTACGCTGATACCCAATATGTTGGGGTAAACCCCTGTTTGGGCACACGGGAGAGCTCTGAAGGGAAGGAGCACTGTTTTCCTTTTTCAACGCAGAATTGGCTGGAATTCAGATCGGATGCCATGTCCCGTTTGGAGAGCCCCTGATGTGCCTAAACAGTGGAAACCCCCCAATTATAACTGAAACCCTAATCCAAACACATCCCTAACCCTAATCCCAACGGTAACCCTAACCACTCCTCTAACCCAGACACACCCAACCCTATTCCCAACCGTAAATGTAATCCAAACCCTAACCCTATCTTTAGCCCCAACTCTAACTGTAGCTCCAACCCTAACCCTAGCCCTAACCCTAGCAATAACCCTAGTCCTATCACTAGCCCTAACACTAGCCGTAACACTAGCCGTAACACTAGCCGTAACACTAGCCGTAACACTAGCCCTAACCCTAGCCCTAACCCTAGCCCTAACCCTATCCCCAACCCTAGCCCTAACCCTATCCCCAACCCTAACCCTAGCCCTAACCCTAGCCCCAACCCTAGCCCTAACCCTAGCCCTAACCCTAGCCCTAACCCTAGCCCTAACCCTAGCCCCAACCCTAGCCCTAACCCTAGCCCCAACCCTAGCCCTAACCCTAGCCCTAACCCTAGCCCTAACCCTAACCCTAGCCCTAACCCTAGCCCTAACTCTAGTCCTAACTCTAGCCCTAACCCTAATGGGAAAATGGAAATAAATACATTTTTTAAATTTTTTTATTTTTCCCTAACTAAGCGGGTGATGAAGGGGGGTTTGATTTACTTTTATAGCGGGTTATTTAGCGGATTTTTATGATTGGCAGCCGTCACACACTGAAAGACGCTTTTCATTGCAAAAAATATTTTTTGCGTTACCACATTTTGAGAGCTGTAATTTTTCCATATTTGAGTCCACAGAGTCATGTGAGATCTTGTTTTTTGCGGGACGCGTTGACGTTTTTATTGGTAACATTTTCGGACACGTGACATTTTTTGATCGCTTTTTATTCCGATTTTTGTGAGGCAGAGTGATCAAAAACCAGCTATTCATGAATTTCTTTTGGGGGAGGCGTTTATACCGTTCCGTGTTTGGTAAAATTGATAAAGCAGTTTTATTCGTCGGGTCAGTACGATTACAGCGATATCTCATTTATATCATTTTTTTATGTTTTGGCGCTTTTATACGATAAAAACTATTTTATAGAAAAAATAATTATTTTGGTATCGCTTTATTCTCAGGACTATAACTTTTTTATTTTTTTGCTGATGATGCTATATGGCGGCTCGTTTTTTGCGGGACAAGATGACGTTTTCAGCGGTACCATGGTTATTTATATCCGTCTTTTTGATCGCGTGTTATTCCACTTTTTGTTCGGCGGTATGGTAATAAAGCGTTGTTTTTTGCCTCGTTTTTTTTTTTTTTTTCTTACGGTGTTTACTGAAGGGGTTAACTAGTGGGCCAGTTTTATAGGTCGGGTCGTTACGGACGCGGCGATACTAAATATGTGTACTTTTATTGTTTTTTTTATTTTATTTAGCTAAAGAAATGTATTTATGGGAATAATTTATTTTTTTTTTTCTTTATTTAGGATATTTTTTTTATTTTTTTTTTATACACATGTGGGGAATTTTTTTTTTTACTTTTTTACTTTGTCCCAGGGGGGGACATCACAGATCATTGATCTGGCAGTGTGCACAGCACTCTGCCAGATCTGCGATCTGCTGTGCAGGGCTGCAGGCTTACCAAGCGTCTGCTCTGAGCAGACACTCGGTAAGCCACCTCCCTCCCTGCAGGACCCGGATGCCGCGGCCATCTTGGATCCGGGACCTGCGGCGAGGAGGGAGGTAGGAGACCCTCAGAGCAACGCGATCACATCGCGTTGCTCCGGGGGTCTCAGGGAAGCCCGCAGGGAGCCCCCTCCCTGCGCGATGCTTCCCTATACCGCCGGTACACCGCGATCATGTTTGATCGCGGTGTGCCGGGGGTTAATGTGCCGGGGGCGGTCCGTGACCGCTCCTGGCACATAGTGCCGGATGTCAGCTGCGATAGTCAGCTGACACCCGGCCGCGATCGGCCGCGCTCCCCCCGTGAGCGCGGCCGATCGGCTATGACGTACTATCCCGTCGAGGGTCAGATAGGCCCAGGTCACCTCGACGGGATAGTACGTCCAAGGTCACAGAGGGGTTAATAAAATAATATATTTTTAAACACATTTTTTTTTGTTCTTTGAATACTTTCTCTAGGGTAATATATTGTATTTAGTATTCTTAGCTTTCTAATTTTATTCATATAATTTTGGTATTTCTCTTCTGTTTAGGTATTTTGCTTTGCTTTCCGGCCTGGTCACCACCACCAATAATATTTTTATTAATTTCTATATCGCCAACATATTCCGCAGCACTTTACAAAGTTCTTGCAGCGATCAGAGTAGAGCTGTCTAATCATTGACAGTTGCAGTTCTCGCTGTAACTTCTGGTGAACACCGTTTCGGGCAAAAGCGCTGCGGTTGTGACTTCATCCAGTGACCGGTTATCACTGCTGGAAGCTGGTACTACTGCAGTTCTGGTGCACAGATCTGTGCTCTCCTTTCACCAGTAATAATTGTGATCACATCACTGTATCTTCCAATGCTCACTGTTATCACAGCAAGTCAAGGTGACAGAGGGACACTGTAGCACAGTCTTCAGTAAGACTTGGTCATATAGATAGCCCCATAGACTATAATTGATATAAAACATTTTTGTATGAGGCCGGAAATGAATACAATTAGGCTAAGGCTACACGGTGACCAAAGTTGACTCAGTGGTATAGTGGCGTAGAAATGAGTGGGGTTAAATTGTGACACCTATATGTCAAGCAAGTCACAAAAAAAATCCATTAGGCTGGGTTCACATTACGTTACTGGCGTCCGTTAGACGGACTACGTTACACCGCGGCATAACGCGGCGTAACGCAGTCCGTTAACACCGCCGTTGAGTCCAATGTGCCATCATTGAGTGACGGACCCTGGGACGTGGGCTGCAGCGTTTCCGGGTCCTTCACTGCTTATGCAGATAGAGCATCTGCTAGCTAGCGGAATTCGCATGCGTTTTCCCGCAAAACACAAGCGTTTTGCAAGTGTTTTTAGCTTGCAGAATGCTTGCTTTTTCCAAGCGATTTGAAGCATTGCTTGGAAAAGTGATTGACAGGTTTGTCACACTTGTCAAGTATAGTGCATGATAAGTGTGACCAACTTTTTACTGTTGATGTTGCCTATGCAGCATCAATAGTAAAAGATAGAATATTAAAAATAATTAAAAAAAAATGGTTATTCTCACCTTCCAATGGCCCCCGATCTCCTCAACGGCGCTCCCGGTACGTTACGTTCCCAGGGATCCATTGCTCGAAGGACCTTTGAGACGTCACGGCCGTGTGACCGCGACGTCATCCCAGGTGGTTCGCGCAATGCATCCCTGGGAACGGAAGCCGCCGCTTGCACCACTGAGAGCCGGGAGGGCTCCAGGGGCCATCAGAGGGTACCGTATATACTCGAGTATAAGCCGACACCCCCCCCCAATTTTGCTACAAAAAATTGGGAAAACTTAATGACTCGAGTATAAGCATAGGGTGGAAAATGCAGCAGCTACTGGTAAATTTCAAAAATTAAAATGGGTACCAATAAAAGTAAAATTAATTGAGACATCAGTAGGTTGTGTTTTTGAATATCCATATTGAATCAGGAGCCCCATATAATGCTCCATACAGTTCATGATGGCCCCATATAATGCGCCATACAATGTATGATGGGCTCCATAAGATGCTCCATATTAAAATATGTTCCATATAATGCTGCACAAATGTTGATTATGACCCCATAAGATGCTCCATACAGATATTTGCCCCATACAATGCTGCACAAATGCTGATTATGGCCCCATAAGATGCTCCATAGACACATTTGCCCTGTAAAATGCTCCACAAATGCGAATTATGGCCCCATAGGATGCTCCATACAGACATTTGCCCCATATAATACTGCACATGGCCCATACAGACGCTCAATACAGATATTTGCCCCATATGCTGTTGCTGCGATTAAAAAAAATAATAAATGACATACTCACCTCTCAGGCCCCTGGCACTTGCTATAGTCACCTTTCCCGTTCCACCGACGGCCGCCGCTGTGTCTTCCCCGTCCTCTGCACTGACTGTTCAGGCAGAGGGCGGCGCGCACTAATTGCGTCACCGCGCCCTCTGACCTGAGCGTCACTGCAGAAGACACAGGGGAGCAGGTGAATATCGCGCACTGCGTTATACTCACCTGCTCCTGGTGCAGTCCCTACACGTCTGTTCCCTGGTGCCGGCAGCTTCTTCCTGTAGTGAGCGGTCACACGGTAGCGCTCATTACAGTAATGAATATGCGGCTCCACCCCTATGGGAGTGGAGTCCATATTCATTACTGTAATGAGCGGTACAGTCTGACCGCTCACTACAGGAAGAAGCTGTCAGCGCCCGAGAACCAGGGACCTGCAAGGGACCGCGTCAGGAGCAGATGAGTATTATTAGACAGCTGCCGCTCCCCCTTCCCTGCCGACCCCTGGGTATGACTCGCATATAAGCCGAGAGGGGCAATTTCAGCCTAAAAAGATGGGCTGAAATTCTTGGCTTATACTCGAGTATATACGGTAAGTATATATATATATATATATATATATATATATATATATATATATATATATATATATATATATATATATATATATATATATATATATATATATATATATATATATATATATATATATATATTTTTTTTTTAAATTCTTTACAGGAATATGGATCCCAGGGCCTGGAGAGTCTCCTCTACTCCAGACCCGGGTACCACCGCACATGAAGCGCTCAGCGTTTCAATGCAATCCTATGGCTGCAGAATCGCAGCGATTCCGCAGCAATAATGAACATGTTGCGGATTTTACCACTGTGATTCCGCAGCGGGAAAATCCGCAGCATGGGCATAGTAACTGTGGAATCCCATCGGATTGCATGGGAATGCGGTTTTTAACCGTTTTTCAGCATTTCCGCTGCAGCAGAAATGCATAAAAAACGCAACGTGGGCACACAGCCTAAAGAATAACTACTTTCTGCCTTTTTCATATTTAGCACTTGCATTGTCTTCAAATTGGATAGTATGGATTCAAATAAACTATGGACTTTACAAAACCAATAGAAAGCATAGGTTAAATTCTGTTCTGTGTGCGCTCCAGTCTGCTATGCTCTGCGCTTTTCAGGAGTCTATTGTGCTATCTGTGGGAGGACTCGTATCCCCCGTTGCTTTGCATGCACCCAAAGTGCCTGCTAAATATGAAAAATCAAGATGAACGTTTAGTTACTCGTTAAGACATTGAGATCCATTCACTCGGAAATCTGCTTTCTGCTGGTAGTTTTAGAACAAGCTGTTTTAGTATTAATTGGAAAGTATGACGTGCTTGAACAGAAAAAAAAG
This sequence comes from Ranitomeya variabilis, assembly GCF_051348905.1. Lineage (NCBI taxonomy): Eukaryota > Metazoa > Chordata > Amphibia > Anura > Dendrobatidae > Ranitomeya > Ranitomeya variabilis. The sequence goes on along the minus strand of NC_135233.1, from coordinate 493,617,389 downwards.
TTAAATTCTCCATTCACGTGTAAGGATTGTTACTTCATGGTTGTCATGTCTCGTCACCTTTCAGCTCTTTTGAGGCTTGTGGAACATAATGGAGCGTTCAGCTTCACATGAAAGTAGTTGGTACACCTAATAATGCGACTTCAACAGTATTAGAAAGCGGTCACTAATTGGGCACCCATGTGCTCTCACCTGCTTAGATTACAACTTAGCGCCTCATAAAGTCACATCTGCAGGGATTGCCTGTGGTTTTTTTTTTTGCCTGTGTTGCTGCCGTCAACCCAAGTGTGTCTGTGTGTGTCTCTCTCTCTCTCTCTCTCTCTCTCTCTCTCTCTCTCTCTCTCTCTCTCTCTCTCTCTCTCTCTCTCTCTCTCTCTCTCTCTCTCTCTCTCTCTCTCTCTCTCTCGCTACAGTGACTATTACTAACTGTGCACAATGATAATTTGTCCAGTATTACGTGACTATCATCAAGTAACTATCATGCAAAATGTTAAAGGAAATTTCTGAAAATCAATCATTGTGCGCAATATTTTTCAGCTTCCCTGGGGATGTTGCACTGCTGAATGACTGATTGAAAGTTGGGGCTGGCGGCAGGATTATACCATGGGTCTGAGCTGTACATTCTGATGTCATGCCTCTGTAATAGTGGAGGCGTGCAGAGAGACTGGAGCTGGCTGGATCCAGACGGCTTCAGAGCAGCACTTACAAGGAATATAGCTAAGAGCTTGCAAGTGCCGCAAACCTACACCCCTCCTTTTGACTACAAGGCGAAGCCACCCTGTTGTACTGCCGAGATGGCCAGTACCTTGGGCAACGAGTGGTACACAAGAGAATGAAAAGTCCTTCAGTTCTTGTGAACGGAGGTTTTTCATAAATAGAATTAAGTTGCAGAATTGCTTGTTTTCTCTAGTCACCTTCCACGACGGCATACGGAGGTTGCCTCTTTGCCCTAATGGGGAACAGGAAATGGAGAGGTTAAAAGGCCCTCCCACCTCCCTCTCACCAGTGTCTTTTCCTGTTCCCCATGGGACAGGAGAGGTTTACTTTCGTATGCAGTGGTGGCCGGTGACTGCTGTATCTAACAAGCGTCGGCTTGTGTGTAACCGGGCAGCATGGGGTCGTATCTTACCTCCCCTCCTATGCTGCTCCCGTCGCGCCGCGCTGCGGTGTCCTCGGGACCTGTGCCTAGCCTTCCCGCGCCCCCGTGAGGGCAAAGCAGGCTAGTGTTCCTGACCGGAGTCCTCCTGGAGCTCTCCGGTCTCCTTCCCCTCCAACATGCTGCTGGCAACCCGGAAGTGATCGCGCGCGTCACTTCCGGTCTTTTCTGCGCTCCCTGGAGGCACTTCCGCCGTGTCTCGTGCAGGACGGCGTCCTCCACGCTGGACCATGGAGGGGAAGAGGTGTATCCACATCGCTGGGGGCAGGTGCATACCGCTGCGTATAAAACCTGCCAGAAAACGTCGCAGGTAAGACCGTTCCTATCATGGAGAGCAGTACCTGCCCTGCGTTTGCAGATCCCAGCGCTGCCCCTGCCACAGTAAGTGCCGCAGGGACAGGGGTCCTTAGGTAGTAACTTTGGGGTATCCTTGGTCACTCTCTCTCTCCCCTCTCATTGCAGGGAGAAAGGTCTACCCCCAAAACTACTGTTAAAAAGAAGTGTGCCATCTGTAATATTAAGCTGCCACCTTCATGGGAGAAAAAACTCTGCAGGACCTGTACTGACAAAGTTGTCAGGGCAGAGCAACCTTCTTTACTAGAGGAAATCCGGTCCCTGGTCAAGCAAGAGGTGCAATCCTCCCTAGCAGCCTTTACCCCTCCACCCCCTCCGCCACCCTCTCCAGCCAAAAAAAGGAAGATCCAGGAAGAGGATTCTGAATCTGAGTCAGACCTCTTATGCCTCATTCTCAGGTCGTCAGGAGGAATCTGCATCCTCTATTACATCTGAGGCCAGAAAATATCTCTTTTCTTCAGACTGGATTGAGGACTTAGTAGCCGCAGTACGCAGTACTATGGGGCTGGAGGAGGAGCCAGAACCCCAGTCCATACAGGACCAGATGTTTGGTGGCATAACTAAGGGTAAACGGGTGGGGTTTCCAATCCACCAGAATATTTCTGATATGATTGACCAAGAGTGGGAATTACCTGAAAAACGCCTCAGTACTCCATCCGAGATGAAGCGTAGATTCCCCTTAGAAGGCGAAATGACCAAATGGGATGTCCCTAAAGTTGACTCTCAGGTGGCAAGAGTGGCTAAAAGAACGGCTCTTCCATTCGAAGACTCGTCACAATTAAAGGATCCGATGGACAGGAAGATAGAGAGTCTATTAAAGAAATCATGGGAGACCTCCTCGGTAGCCCTCAAAGCTAATATCGCATCAACATGCGTGGCTAGAGCTCTATTCCGCTGGATAGGTGAACTGGAGTCTCACATATCCCAGGGCACTTCAAGAGCTGAATTATTAGACTCCCTTCCTAGTCTCCTTAGAGCCACGGTTTTCCTAGCAGATTCTTCGATGGAAACTATCAGAATTGCTGCAAGGTCGTTAGTACAGACTAACTCGGCCAGAAGGGCGCTGTGGTTAAAAATGTGGTCTGGTGATATCACCTCCAAAGCCAAGTTATGCGCCATACCATTTAAAGGTAACTACGTCTTCGGGCCTTCTCTTGATGACATCTTGGAGAAAGCAACCGATAAAAAGAAAGCCCTCCCAGAACAAAAAACTCCCAAAAAGAAGTTTTTTCGTCCCTTTCAGGCCCAAACCTCTCAGAGGGAAAGGCAAGTCCGGGAGGTGGATTTACCCGAAGGGAGGGGGGAGAAACATCCTCATCCCTCAACAACAGCAGCAGCAGTCTCAACAGGAGAAACGGTGACTTCGATCCAGTGGGGGGGAGACTTTCAAATTTTTACTCCCAGTGGCAAGACATCACCTCTTGCCCCTGGATCCTCAATGTCATCAAAGAGGGTCTCCTAATAGAATTCATTTCCTCCCCCCCACGGGGTCTAAAAGTCGCCTCCCTACCTTCCCTGAAAGATCAGTCAAAATTGGCGTCCGGTCTCAGGGCCCTAAAGATGTCAGGTGCGATATCCCAGATACCGGAATCGGAGAGGGATCGAGGCCACTACTCTCGCTTATTCCTGGTTCCCAAGCCATCGGGCGAGTCCCGTGTCATTATAAATCTAAAGAATCTCAATCGGCATATAAAGTACCGAAGATTCAAGATGGAATCAGTGAAGAATGCCATTCCCTTAATAGGTCCACACTCCTTCATGGCCACTCTCGATCTGAAAGATGCCTACTTTCACATCCCCATTCACCAAAGACATCGCCAATATCTCAAATTTGCTGTACAGAGAGGGCGTCTGATAGAGCACTATCAATTCAACGTCCTCCCATTTGGAATTTCCTCGGCTCCAAGGGTATGTTCCAAAATAATGGGGGAGGTAGTCTCCTTTATCCGGAAGCAAGGCGTCTGTATAGTGCCGTACCTAGACGACCTTCTGTTAATAGCTCCTTCCAAACAGGCCCTGGAGTCTCATGTATCCAAGACTCTCGAAATCCTGACATCTCTTGGATGGGTGCCGAATCTGGAAAAATCTCACCTACGACCCTCCAAATGCAGGAAATTCCTGGGAGTTCTCCTGGACTCTGCAAGACAAATGTCCTTCCTCCCAGTGGAACACCGTCAAACCCTTTTATCAAAGGTCAAAACGTTCAGGGACACCAGATCCCCCTACAATCAGAGAAGGCATGTCTCTTGTAGGCTCGATGACAGCCTGCATTCAATCGGTACCATGGGCCCAGGCCCATTCCAGAATTCTTCAGGCACATATCCTGCAGAATTGGGATGGCCATCCCAGTTCTTTGAACAAAAGACTGTACACGCCAGGCCGTGTCAAAGCCTACCTGGCATGGTGGACGTCCCCAAAAAATTTACAAAAAGGGGTCAGCTGGACGCAAGTCCCACTGACCACAGTAACAACAGACGCCAGCCAGAGAGGCTGGGGGGGCCATGATAAATCACACCCCTTTCCAAGGTCTCTGGGACCAGTCAACAAACAAGAAATCTTCCAACTACAGAGAGCTAAAAGCTGTAGAAGAAGCCCTACTAGTAGGAGGTCATCTGATCAAAGGACATCACGTTCGGATATATTCGGACAATGTGACCACGGTGGCCCACATCAGACATCAGGGCAGTTCAAAAAACAATTGCCTGAAGAATATATCTGCCCGGATATGCTCCTGGGCAGAAAGACATCTCTTATCTCTGACAGCGGTTCACCTAAAAGGCTCGTCCAACATTCAGGCAGACTATCTAAGTCGCCAAGACATACATCCGGGGGAATGGTGCCTGAGCAACCGAAGCTTCGAGATGCTGGTGAACAAATGGGGTCTCCCAGAAATCGACCTCTTTGCATCCAGCCGAAATGCGAAAGTCGAAGCATTCTTCTCTCTGAACCCCAGGGACGGCTCCAAAGGAGTGGATGCACTGGTCCAGAAGTGGAATTTCCGGCTGGCTTATGCGTTTCCACCAATCCCAATACTGGCGAAAGTCTTACAGAAAGTGCGAGAAGAACAAACGCCTACCATACTGGTAGCTCCGTTGTGGCCCAAGAGGAGTTGGTACAACCTGATAGTGGACCTTCAGGTGGATGGGCCACTCCACTTTCCGATAGAAGAAGACCTTCTTTCTCAAGGACCAATCCATCTCCTAGATGCCCACAAGTGGAATCTGGCGGCATGGCTACTGAAGCCCAAATATTAAGAGCCAGAGGGCTATCAGAAGCAGTGGTTTCCACACTTCAAAAATCTAGGAAACCGGTAACCATTGCAATATATAATAAAATCTGGAAGAAATTTTCATCCTTTTGTCTCCCTGAGGTGCCGGATCCCTTCAACCCGAATATTTCAAAAATTCTAGACTTTTTGCAAAAGGGCTTAGAAATAGGCCTCAGGCCTAGCACCTTAAAAGTCCAGGTGTCCGCCCTCAGTTCAATATTTGATCAGGATCTGGCAAATCATCGCTGGATCAAGAGATTCATGATATCGGCTTCTAGAATGAACCCTAAGAAGCAAATAACAGTACCACTGTGGGATCTCAACCTAGTATTACAGGGGCTCACAGGTCCCCCCTTCGAACCATTATCCTCCTGCTCCCAGAAAAACCTAATCTACAAAACAATTTTTCTAGTGGCTATTACATCAGCAAGGAGGGTGGGAGAATTACAAGCTCTCTCAATAAGAGAACCATACCTATCCATTCGAGATGACTCTATAGTACTGCTCCTAGACCCTTCCTTTCTTCCAAAGGTCGTATCGGACTTCCACCGCTCCCAGGAAATTATTCTACCTTCTTTTTGCCAAAATCCTGCAAATTCCAAAGAGAGATTCCATATGCTGGATGTCAGGCGCACTGTATTGTTTTACTTAGAACAAACCAGTTCTTACAGAATTGACCACAATCTATTTATCCATCCATCAGGACAAAATAAGGGGAAAAAAGGTAGCCAAAAGTACTATTGCCAACTGGATAAAGAAAGCAATAGCAGAAGCATACCTTGCTCAAGACAAAACTCCTCCAGTGGGAATCAAGGCTCATTCGACTAGATCAACCTCAGTCTCCTGGGCAGAAAGAGCAGGTGCATCAGCAGAGCAAATCTGCAGGGCAGCCACATGGTCTTCATTGCATACTTTCTCCAGGCATTACAGATTGGATGTAATGCCCAACAAGGATTTAGCCTTCGGCCGGAAAGTACTCCAGGCCGTTGTCCCTCCCTAGCGCCAATCAGTTGGTATTCCTCCGTATGCCGTCGTGGAAGGTGACTAGAGAAAATAGAATTATTCTTACCGTTAATTCGGTTTCTAGGAACCTTCCACGACGGCGCTAGTTCCCTCCCTATACTCCTGGATTTAAATCTGGGATTCAAGGTAAACCGGTGCTATGGTTTTCAGTTATAAGTCACTGGTGAGAGGGAGGTGGGAGGGCCTTTTAACCTCTCCATTTCCTGTTCCCCATTAGGGCAAAGAGGCAACCTCCGTATGCCGTCGTGGAAGGTTCCTAGAAACCGAATTAACGGTAAGAATAATTCTATTTTTACAAGCACTTGCACTTTTAAAGGGAACCGGTCACCCCCAAAATCGAAGATGAGCTAAGCCCACCAGCATCAGGGGCTTATCTATAGCATTATGTAATGCTGTAGATAAGCCCCCGATGTATCCTGAAAGATGAGTAAGAGGTTAGAGCAAAGTACTGCAGTGCGCAGGTGCTGGGCCTCCCTGACCTTTCCCGGCACCTGCGCACTGCAGTACTTTGCTCTGCCCTCAACAGGGCAGACAAAGTACGCCTGCATCGGAGCCGCAGCGTGAAGACAAGAAGAGGACGTCATCCTATGAAGATGGGAGGCCCTGGACCGGACCGCGACGCCCAGGTGAGTATAATCTAACCTGTTATCTTTCAGGATACATCGAGGCTTATCTACAGCATTACAGAATGCTGTAGATAAGCCCCTGATGCTGGTGGGCTTAGCTCATCTTCGATTTTGGGGATGACGGGTTCCCTTTAACCATTTATCATGTTGAGGCAACACTTTTGAATGCAATTCCCAGTCAGATCAAAGTGTCTAAGTATGAGTCAAAATCTGTCCCAATTATGACACTCATGATGTGAAAGTCCGGTCATTTGGTTCATACTTTCCCGACCATTAAAATATAATAATCCTATGTAATCATGCTTTTTGCCTTAAATGGATATTTCCATCTCCAAGATCCTATCCCAAGATGTAGTAGGTATAATAATATTAGTAAGTACCTCAAATTATAAATTTAGTATAGGTCTTATGATAACCTATCACTTAACTCGTGTGCAAGCCATTACAGTAGCTCTGGTATCCATGGTTATGACGACTAGAAACTAACTCGCTATGAGTGGTTGTAACCATGGATATCTAAGCTGCTCCAATGGCTTGCACATGAGGTAAGCATCACAGGTTATCAGTAGAACTATACTACATTTCTAATTGGAAGTATTTGCTATTACTATACCTACCGTATATACCCGAGTATAAGCCGACCCAGCCAGGCATGCCCTCTGAAAGCCGGAGGAGTGACTGCTCCAGTAAGCAGGGAAATAGGAGAGCAGGCCAGACAGGTGCTGGTAGTGGGGGACTCAATTATTAGGGGAACAGATTTGTCACAAATACAGGGATCGTCGAACGGTGTGCTGCCTACCTGGCGCTCGAGTCCGACACATCGCTGATCGGGTGGACAGATTACTGGGAGGGGCTGGTGAGGACCTAGCAGTCATGGTGCACATTGGCACAAATGACAAAGTTAGAGGTAGGTGGAAGGTCCTTAAAGATGATTTCAGGGAATTAGGCTGCAAGCTGAAAGCAAGGACCTCCAACGTGGTATTTTCCGAAATACTGCCTGTGCCACGCCAGAGAGGCAACGGGAGATTAGGGAGGTTAATAAGTGGCTCAAGAATTGGTGTAGGAAGGAGGGGTTTGGGTTCCTGCAGAACTGGGCCGACTTCTCAGTGGGCTACAGGCTCTACGCTAGGGACGTGCTGCACCTCAATGGGGAAGGTGCAGCTGTGCTGGGGGAGAAAAATGGCTAGAAGGTTGGAGGAGTGTTTAAACTAGGGATTGGGGGGGAGGGTATTCATTTTATAGGAGGGGAAGATAGTGCAGATAGAAACCTGGGCACAAGTAAGGAAGTTGGGGGTGGCGGTGGCGTGGGGGGTGGGGTTAGAACAGTTAGTAATTTAAGAAAGAATAGAGGTACAGAGAGGAACATCAAGTGCATGTATACTAATGCCAGAAGCCTCGCCAACAAAATGGACGAATTAGAATTAATGTTGTTGGAGCATAATTATGACATGGTGGGGATATCTGAAACATGGCTGGATGAGAGCCATGACTGGGCTGTTAACTTGCAGGGCTATAGCCTTTTCAGAAATGACCGTACAGATAAGCGAGGGGGTGAGGTGTGTCTGTATGTAAAATCGACCTTAAAACCCATCCTGCGTGATAATATAGGTGAATCTAATGAAAATGTAGAGTCCCTGTGGGTGGAGATAAGGGGAGGGGGAAAAAAAAAAACAAATTACTGATAGGGGTTTGTTATAAATCTCCAAAAATAATGGAAGCAATGGAGAATATCCTCGTAAAGCAAATAGATGAAGCTGCGACTCAAGGAGAAGTCATTATGGGGGACTTCAACTACCCTGAAATAGATTGGGGAACAGAAACCTGCAGTTCCAGTAAAGGTAATCGGTTTTTGACAACTGAGAGACAACTACCTTTCACAACTGGTTCAGGACCCAACAAGGAGGGGGGCACTGCTAGACCTAATATTAACCAACAGGCCAGACCGCATATCAAATATAAGGGTTGGGGGTCACTTGGGGAATAGTGATCACAAAGTAATAAGTTTTCAGGTCTCCTTTAATAAGATGTGTAGTAGAGGGGTGACAAGGACACTAAACTTCAGGAGGGCAAATTTTCAACGGATGAGAGAGGATCTTGGTGCAATTAACTGGGACGACATCCTGAGACATAAAAATACACAAAGAAAATGGGAGACGTTTATTAGCATCCTGGATAGGACCTGTGCACAGTATATACCGTATGGGAATAAACATACTAGAAATAGGAGGAAACCAATATGGCTAAATAGAGCTGTAAAAGGGCCCAATAAGTGACAAAAAGAAAGCATTTAGAGAATTAAAGGAAGTAGGTAGTGAGGAGGCATTAAATAAATACAAAAAATTAAATTCTGTAAAAAGCAAATCAAGGCAGCAAAGATTGAGACAGAGAGACTCATTGCCAGAGAGAGCAAAAATAATCCCAAAATATTCTTTAACTACATAAATAGTAAGAAGCTAAAAAATGATAGTGTTGGCCCCCTTAAAAATAGTCTGGGTGAAATGGTGGATGAGGATGAGGAAAAAGCCAATATGCTAAATGACTTTTTTTCATCAGTATTTACAAAAGAAAATCCCATGGCAGCCAATATGACTAGTGATAAAAATTCCCAATTAAAGGTTACCTGCTTAACCCAGCAGGAAGTACGGCGGCGTCTAAAAATCACTAAAATTGACAAATATCCGGGCCCGGATGGGATACACCCCCGAGTACTGCAGGAATTAAGTACAGTCATTGATAGACCATTATTTTTAATCTTTAAAGAGTCCATAATAACAGGGTCTGTACCACAGGACTGGCGTATAGCAAATGTGGTGCCAATATTCAAAAAGGGGACAAAAACTGAACTCGGAAATTATAGGCCAGTAAGCTTAACCTCTACTGTGGGTAAAATCCTGGAGGGCATTCTAAGGGATGCTATACTGGAGTATCTGAAGAGGAATAACCTCATGACCCAGTATCCGCATGGGTTTACTAGGGACCGTTCATGTCAGTCTAATTTGATCAGCTTCTATGAAGAGGTAAGGTCCGGACTAGACCAAGGGAACCCAGTAGATGTAGTGTATATGGACTTTTCAAAAGCTTTTGATACGGTGCCACACAAAAGGTTGATACATAAAATGAGAATAATGGGGATAGGGGAAAATGTGTAAGTGGGTTGAGAGCTGGCTCAGGGATAGGAAACAGGGTGGATATTAATGGAACACACTCGGACTGGGTCACGGTTAGCAGTGGGGTACCACAGGGGTCAGTATTGGGCCCTCTTCTTTTTAATATATTTATTAATGACCTTGTAGGGGGCATTCAGAGTAGAATTTCAATATTTGCAGATGACACTAAACTCTGCAGTATAATCAATACAGGGGAGGACAATTTTATATTACAGGATGATTTATGTAAACTAGAAGCTTGGGCTGATGGCAAATGAGCTTTAATGGGGATAAATGTAAGGTCATGCACTTGGGTAGAAGTAATAAGATGTATAACTATGTGCTTAATTCTAAAACTCTGGGCAAAACGGTCAATGAAAAAGACCTGGGTGTATGGGTGGATGACAAACTCGTATTCAGTGGCCAGTGTCAGGCAGCTGCTACAAAGGCAAATAAAATAATGGGATGAATTAAAAGAGGCATAGATGCTCATGAGGAGAACATAATTTTACCTCTATACAAGTCACTAGTGCGACCACACTTAGAATACTGTGCACAGTTCTGGTCTCCGGTGTATAAGAAAGACATAGCTGAACTGGAGCGGGTGCAGAGAAGAGCGACCAAGGTTATTAGAGGACTGGGGGGTCTGCAATACCAAGATAGGTTATTACACTTGGGGCTATTTAGTTTGGAAAAACGAAGGCTAAGGGGTGATCTTATGTTAATGTATAAATATATGAGGGGACAGTACAAAGACCTTTCTGCTGATCTTTTTAATCATAGACCGGTGACAGGGACAAGGGGGCATCCTCTACGTCTGGAGGAAAAGAGGTTTAAGCATAATAACAGACGCGGATTCTTTACTGTAAGAGCAGTGAGACTATGGAACTCTCTGCCGTATGATGTTGTAATGAGTGAGTCATTACTTAAATTTAAGAGGGGACTGGATACCTTTCTGGAAAAGTATAATGTTACAGGGTATATATATTAGATTCTTTGATAGGGCGTTGATCCAGGGAACTAGTCTGATTGCCGTATGTGGGGTTGGGAAGGAAACTTTTTCCCCATGGTGGAGCTTACTCTTACCACATGGGGTTTTTTTGCCTTCCCCTGGATCAACATGTTAGGGCATGTTAGGCTATGGGTTGAACTAGATGGACTTAAAGTCTTCCTTCAACCTTAATAACGATGTATAGATGCTCCATAGAAAGCTGTGCCATATACAGGTCCTTCTCAAAAAATTAGCATATAGTGTTAAATGTCATTATTTACCATAATGTAATGATTACAATTAAACTTTCATATATTATAGATTCATTATCCACCAACTGAAATTTGTCAGGTCTTTTATTGTTTTAATACTGATGATTTTGGCATACAACTCCTGATAACCCAAAAAACCTGTCTCAATAAATTAGCATATCAAGAAAAGGTTCTCTAAATGACCTATTACCCTAATCTTCTGAATCAACTAATTAACTCTAAACACATGCAAAAGATACCCGAGGCTTTTAAAAACTCCCTGCCTGGTTCATTACTCAAAACCCCCATCATGGGTAAGACTAGCGACCTGACAGATGTCAAGAAGGCCATCATTGACACCCTCAAGCAAGAGGGTAAGACCCAGAAAGAAATTTCTCAACAAATAGGCTGTTCCCAGAGTGCTGTATCAAGGCACCTCAATGGTAAGTCTGTTGGAAGGAAACAATGTGGCAGAAAACGCTGTACAACGAGAAGAGGTGACCGGACCCTGAGGAAGATTGTGGAGAAGGACCGATTCCAGACCTTGGGGAACCTGAGGAAGCAGTGGACTGAGTCTGGTGTGGAAACATCCAGAGCCACCGTGCACAGGCATGTGCAGGAAATGGGCTACAGGTGCCGCATTCCCCAGGTAAAGCCACTTTTGAACCATAAACAGCGGCAGAAGCGCCTGACCTGGGCTACAGAGAAGCAGCACTGGACTGTTGCTAAGTGGTCCCAAGTACTTTTTTCTGATGAAAGCAAATTTTGCATGTCATTCGGAAATCAAGGTGCCAGAGTCTGGAGGAAGACTGGGGAGAAGGAAATGCCAAAATGCCTGAAGTCCAGTGTCAAGTACCCACAGTCAGTGATGGTGTGGGGTGCCATGTCAGCTGCTGGTGTTGGTCCACTGTGTTTCATCAAGGGCAGGGTCAATGCAGCTAGCTATCAGGAGATTTTGGAGCACTTCATGCTTCCATCGGCTGAAATGCTTTATGGAGATGAAGATTTCATTTTTCAGCACGACCTGGCACCTGCTCACAGTGCCAAAACCACTGGTAAATGGTTTACTGACCATGGTATTACTGTGCTCAATTGGCCTGCCAACTCTCCTGACCTGAACCCCATAGAGAATCTGTGGGATATTGTGAAGAGAAAGTTGAGAGACGCAAGACCCAACACTCTGGATGAGCTTAAGGCCGCTATTGAAGCATCCTGGGCCTCCATAACATCTCAGCAGTGTCACAGGCTGATTGCCTCCATGCCACGCCGCATTGAAGCAGTCATTTCTGCCAAAGGATTCCCGACCAAGTATTGAGTGCATAACTGAACATTATTATTTGATGGTTTTTTTGTTTGGTATTAAACACTTTTATTTGATTGGTCGGGTGAAATATGCTAATTTATTGAGACAGGTTTTTTGGGTTATCAGGAGTTGTATGCCAAAATCATCAGTATTAAAACAATAAAAGACCTGACAAATTTCAGTTGGTGGATAATGAATCTATAACACAGGTCAACAAAAAAAAATTTTTTTTCTGGTGTCCAAAATATTTTAATGAATTTGGGGTATTTTTGGGGTGCTGATTCTGAATATGCTATCAGTTTTGCCAGATTGGCTCAAGTTTTTGAGATTTTTGGTATCTTATTTATAGCACTTGTTGGTAAATGCGACTCATCATCTCATTAATTTCTTTGGATTAGTACTTGAACTGAGCAGTTCTCAATATAGTTTTGTGTTAATTAGTGTTCTAAAAGTTTGTTCATAGCTTGATTTTTGCACTAACTTTATGTTGTTGTCTGTTTTCCAGTGAAAAGCATGAACTCATCAAGAAGAAGTTGTCTTAACGATCCAGACTCATTCTGTTACATTTGTGGTGAATACACACTGCCAAAACATAGAAGAAACATAACAGACTTCGTAAAAAAAGTGTATTTTGCCTATTTTGGGGTTATGCTTGGGGACCAAGACAAGTTTTGGGCACCACACATAGTGTGCAAAGCATGTATCGAATTATTACGAAAATGGAGCAAAGGACAAAGAAAAAGCTTCAAATTTGGTGTTCCAATGGTGTGGAGAGAGCCAAAAAATCATCATGATGACTGTTATTTCTGTGCAGTGCAAGTGCAAGGATTCAATAAGCATAAGAAACGAAAATGGGAGTAACATGGAATCTGCAAGAAGGCCTGTCCCTCATTGTGAAGATGTGCCTGTACCTGTGTTTACCATAAATAACAGTCATCATGATGATTTTTTGGCTCTCTCCACACCATTGGAACACCAAATTTGAAGCTTTTTCTTTGTCCTTTGTTCCATTTTCGTAATAATTCGATACATGCTTTGCACACTATGTGTGGTGCCCAAAACTTGTCTTGGTCCCCAAGCATAACCCCAAAATAGGCAAAATACACTTTTTTTACGAAGTCTGTTATGTTTCTTCTATGTTTTGGCAGTGTGTATTCACCACAAATGTAACAGAATGAGTCTGTATCGTTAAGACAACTTCTTCTTGATGAGTTCATGCTTTTCACTGGAAAACAGACAACAACATAAAGTTAGTGCAAAAATCAAGCTATGAACAAACTTTTAGAACACTAATTAACACAAAACTATATTGAGAACTGCTCAGTTCAAGTACTAATCCAAAGAAATTAATGAGATGATGCGTCGCATTTACCAACAAGTGCTATAAATAAGATACCAAAAATCTCAAAAACTTGAGCCAATCTGGCAAAACTGATGACATATTCAGAATCAGCACCCCAAAAATACCCTAAATTCGATGAAATATCTTTGGCACCAAAAATGCTGTTGACCAGTGTAATATATGAAAGTTTAATTGTAATCATTACATTATGGTAAATAATGACATTTAACACTATATGCTAATTTTTTAAGAAGGACCTGTATAATGCTCTGCACCGTTGATTATTGCCCCATAGATACTCCATATAAAGCTGTGCAATATATAATGCTGCTACTGCTGCAATAAAAAAAAATCACATACTCCCCTCTCTTCGCTCAGGACGCCGGCGCTTTCAATATTTACCTGCTCCTCGTGCGGCTCCGTCTCCAGCACTGACGCTCAGCAGAGGGCATACACTGACGACGTCACCGCGGCCTCTGACCTGAGCGTCACAGCCAGAGGACGCTGATGACTGAGCCGCACCGGAACGAGGAGCGGTAAATATCGCGCAGCGCTCCCCTCCCCGTATACTTACCTGCTCCTGGCGCGGTCCCTGCTTCTTCCACCGCTGCATCTTCTTCCTGTATTGAGCGGTCATCGTTACCGCTCATCGCAGTCATGAATATGCGGCTCCACCTCTATGGGAGGTGGAGCCGCATATTCATTGCTGTAATGAGCGGGACCATGTGACCGCTCAGTACAGGAAGAAGATGCAGCGCTGGAAGAAGCAGGGACTGCAGGGACCGCGCCGGGAGTACGTGAGTATAACTAGACAGCCCCCGATCCCCCTCCCCTGCCGACCCCCGGGTATGACTCGAGTATAAGCCGAGAGGGGGACTTTCAGCCCAAAAAAATGGGTTGAAAATCTCGGCTTATACTCGAGTATATACGGTACTACATATTGAATCTTGGAGATGGGGAAATCCCTCCCCACCCCCATTCTGCGGTCCCTTGCTCTATTATTGCTGCAAAAACCTTAACTAGCATGAAAATTTGCTGAAAAAACTTCAACATGGGATAAATAAAATACGTGATTCTTGGTAGAATAGGTAGACGTAAGTTACTGAAAACGATGGTTTCCGACCAGATGAGACAAAACTATAGCTAAACTTACTAGTGTAAATGCTCCCTTTGTCTGTAGACCACTTGCTAGTTAAGTCACCGCAGCATCAGCTTTTGATTGAGCCAGTCTTTGTCTAAGTGGGTTGACAAGCATTGATATTTTTTTGTGATCATATTCTTTTTGTAATGTGATAGTCTGCTCTGCGCCAGGTTCCATTTAAAAGTACTGCAGTGCGCACGCGCCAGGAAAGGTCAGAGAGGCCCTGCGCACTGCAGTACTTTGCTCTGCCCTCAACAAAGCAGACAAAGTACGCCTGCCCCGTCCTGCAGCGTGAAGCCAAGAAGAGGACATCATCGTAAGAAGATGGGAGACCACGGACCGTGACGCCCATCGGACCGGGACTACCCCTGGGTGAGTATAATCTAACCTCTTTTTCTCATCTTTCAGGGTACATCGGGGGCTTATCTACAGCATTCCAGAATGCTGTAGATAAGCCCCTGATGCCGGTGGGCTTAAGGTACCGTTACACTAAACGACTTACCAACGATCACGACCAGCGATGCGATCGTTGGTAAGTCGTTGTGTGGTCGCTGGGGAGCTGTCACACAGACAGCTCTCTCCAGCGACCAACGATCAGGGGAACGACTTCGGCATCGTTGAAACTGTCTTCAACGATGCCGAAGTCCCCCTGCAGCACCCGGGTAACCAGGGTAAACATCGGGTTACTAAGTGCAGGGCCGCGCTTAGTAACCCGATATTTACCCTGGTTACCATTGTAAAAGTAAAAAAAAAAAACACTACATACTCACCTTCTGATGTCTGTCACGTCCCCCGGCGTCCACAGGGTTACGCGCTGCTGCTCAGAGCTTCCTGCACTGACTGAATGTGTCTGACACATTCAGTGCAGGGAAGCCGCCGGCGGGGGACGTGACAGACATCAGAAGGTGAGTATGTAGTGTTTTGTTTTTACTTTTACAATGGTAACCAGGGTAAATATCGGGTTACTTAGCGCGGCCCTGCGCTTAGTAACCCGATATTTATTTACCCTGGTTACAAGTGAACACATCGCTGGATCGGTGTCACACACACCGATCCAGCGATGACAGCGGGTGATCAGCGACGAAATAAAGTTCTGGACTTCTAGCTCCGACCAGCGATATCACAGCGGGATCCAGATCGCTGCTGCGTGTCACACAACGAGATCGCTATCCAGGACGCTGCAACGTCACGGATCGTCGTCATTCTCGCTGCAAAGTCGCTGAGTGTGACGGTACCTTTAGCTCACCTTCCATTTTGGGGGTGACAGGTTCCCTTTAAATGTCAATAGTTGTGATCCTGAAACTTTAATGATATCTTAGTGCAGCTCATGCCTGCTCTGCCATTTATTTAAAAAAAAAAAAACAAATAGACTAAATCATGCCATATCCCTAGAGTGAAAAATATTTAGCAGTGGTGTTCTCCAGTTTAGAAGTTATTCACAATCCATGGCATAGGGGACAAAGTTCGGATCACTAGGGGTCCAATCACTGTTGCCTCCACTGATCCCGGGCATGGCTCAACCAAGTGGAGATTGATCATGCCTATTACTGCTCCTTTCATTCTTATCCCCTTAACGACGAATGATGTGTACACCAAATGAGCAGTTTTCAGTTCCAGCATCATGACATGCTATATCTGTCATGTAATTGAACTGTGTATGTGAAAACAGTGACTGCTCGATCCTGACAGATGGGAAGAGGTGCAGGGACCAATTGCAACAATCTAAATGATCGGCGGGAAGTGCGTAATATCAGCACTTCCCTGCATGATAGCTGCCGGGAGCTTGGCTCAGCTGACAGCTGAGCTCCTGCGTTAACAGCCACGGCCGATACCGCCACGAGTAGTGATGAGCGAATATACTCGTTACTCAAGATTTCTCGAGCACGCTCAGGTGTCCTCCGAATATTTTTTAGTGCTTGGAGATTTAGTTTTTATTGCCGCAGCTGAATGATTTACATCTGTTAACAAGCACATGAGTACATGTGGGGATTCCCTAGCAACCAGGCAACCCTCACATGTACTTATGCTGGCTAACAGATGTAAATCATTCAGCTGCGGCAAGAAAAACTAAATCTCCGAGCACTAAAAAATACTCGGAGGACACCAGAGCATGCTCGGGAAATCTCGAGTAGCGAGTATATTCGCTCATCACTAGCCACGAGCCCTGGCTGATTAACTCTCCAGATGCTGCTATCATGGCGTTTAGAAGGTTGGGAGAGGGTACCCTGGTGACTGCATCACGGGGAGTAGATGACTGTCATGGCACCCTAAGGTCAAACAACCTCCTGGTGTGCCAGGTACGGTATCCTGTGAGACCGAGGCATAGCCAGGGTGTAGAAGGCGTTCTGCCTCTGTAATTTCACAGGTCTCGTGTATTGCAATGCATGAGACCAGTGATCAGACTAATAAAAGTTAAAGTCCCATAGAGGGACTAAGTAAAAAAAAAAAAAAAAAGGTAAGAATGAAAAAAATTATTTAATAAAACAAAAACACTTATTTAACCAATAAATATACTAATTTATGTAAAAATAGAAAGTACACATCTAGTACCGGTGCGTCCGGAATGACCAAATGTATGAAACTGTCAAGCGAGACAACCCCCACAGTGAACACCGTAAAATACAAACGTGGCAAAAAACTTTGGTTTTTCATCATACTGCTGGAAAATAAGTGGAATAAATGGAATGAAAAAGATAAATAAAAATGGTACCTTTGAAAACTTAATATTGTCCTGCAGAAAAACTTCTCCATACAGTTCTGTTAGTGGAGAAATAAAAAGGTATAGCTCTCAGAATATAGCAGTGCAAAACAATTCTTTTGTTTTTTTTTTTCTATAAAAATTTTTTTTGTGTAAGTGGAAAAACAAAAAATATATGTACATGTGGAATCGCTGTAATTTTACTGACTCAAAGAATAAAGTAGTCTTTTCACATTTACCCCATGTTGAACGGCATTTAAAATAATCCTGAACTGCTGTTTCTCAGTCGCCCATGACAGCACTACCAGAGAGAGGGGATCCGCCCTTCAGGGACAGGAAACCTATAGGATAAAAGGGCGGTACCTCTCCCCTGCATCAGTTTGGTTTCCTGTCCCTGACGGGGAACCTCCTAGGAATCGGTACCTGAGAACCCGGAGCCAGCCGGTCGGGTTATGGTAGCGGGGAGGCCCCTGTTCCGGCTGGGGCGGTGTCCGATGGGTCTGCAGAGTGCGCGGGGGGAAGCGCAGCCGCCACTCCGGATAGGAAGTAGGGGCTTCAGGGACCCGGAAGACAGCAAGCAGATGGGTACTTCCGGGTTCGCGGCGGCGCGTGTGCATGGTGTACTTAGGGTGCACCAAGATGGCCGCCGCCCCGGATATAGTGCCTTTACATTTCCGGGTCCCGGGCAGTGCGCGCATGCGCAGAAGAAAGAGAAGGAAAAAAAAAAATGGAGATCAGCGCTTTCCCGGTGACGCAGCCTTGGAGGAGGGGGCTGGTGTTGGCGCCAGGTTTAAAAAGAGGAGTGAGGAGCAATTCATTGCTGCATGCCGTCCACAGCTATGGAGGACAGCGATCAGCAGCTCCAGCCGCCGCAGCCACTACAGCCGCAGCAGCAGCGCCACCACCAACGTAAGCCGGATGTACAAAGGAAGAGGTCCTCCGCCGACACTCGCAATACCCGGTCCAGCAGCCATTCTACACAGCGTAGTAAAGGCTCCAGTGTTGTGAACCAGCCGACACCACCACCTACGGATCTGATACAGGATCCTACACTTCCTCCAGAACCGGTACCTGTGGCTGCGCAAGATGGGTGAGTGATCTCCGTGAAAGTTCACTAGTGTAATGGGGTCCCCTCTTCTCCGTTTATTTTAGGCAAGGAAAAGAACGGGGAAAACTAAACACAGAACCTGCCCACTATGTGAGAAACCCTTAGGGCACCTTTCCACTTGCGAGAAACTCGTCCGTATCTCGCATGTGGAAACCAAGCTGTGGAGCCGGCACTCCAGAGCGGAGCGTGCAGCTCCATGTGTTCCTACGCGGCCGCACAGCTCCGCTCCAAAGTGTCGGCGCCAGAGCTTGGTTTCCACATGCGAGATACGGACGAGTTTCTCGCAAGTGGAAAGGTGCCCTTACCGCAGTCCTGGGATAAGAAGTTGTGTGATTCCTGTATAGGGCAAGTCCTCTGTGAGGAAACCCCTAACTTCGCCTCTGAATTACGATCAGTAATAAAATCAGAGGTAGAGACAGCATTTAAATCCCTTAAAGGAGAAAGGGTTAAGGAAAAAACACCCATACCCTATTCCCACTCCGATTCCTCTAGTTCTGGTTTCGGAGACTCGGATAGACGGGATTCCTCCTCCTCTTCCTCAGATAATGAGAGCGGAGGTCGCCACTGCTTTCCGTTAGATGAAGTCGATGCGCTTGTGAAAGCAGTAAGATCGACCATGGGCGTCATAGATCCCAGGGCTGACAAGACAGTACAGGACATTATGTTTGGAGGATTAGGCCAAAAAAAGCGCAGGGTATTTCCTATTAATGAAAACATCCAAGCCTTAATTAAAAGGGAGTGGGAAAAGCCAGAGAGAAAAAAGTCGTCCGTACCATCCCTTAAACGGAAATATCCCTTCGACGAAGAGGCTTCGACTTCATGGGATAAGGATCCTAAACTTGACGTAGCAGTAACCAAGGCCTCAAAAAAATATTTGCTTTACCCTTTGAGGACATGGGGACACTGAAGGATCCTCTTGATAAGAGCGGATACCTTCCTTAAAGGGGCATGGGAGTCGGCAGGCGGATGCTTAAGGCCGGCAATAGCTGCCGCATGCACTTCTAGATCCCTAATGATTTGGATTGATAATTTGGAAAAACAACTAAGGGATGGCGTGTCGAGAAATAAACTAATAGAATCTATTCCCATGATTAGAGGGGCGGCAGCCTTTCTCGCAGACTCGTCAGCTGACTCCGTTAAACTCACTTCTAAATCAGCAGCCCTATCAAATGCGGCCTGTAGAACCTTATGGTAAAGAGCTGGCCAGGCGACCTACAAACCAAACAGAAACTTTGCTCAATCCCTTGTGAAGGAAAATTTTTGTTTGGGGAGACCCTGGATGATATTTTACAAAAAGCAGGAGACAAGAAAAAAGGGTTCCCCATCCTGGCAGCACCATTTGCTAAACGGCCCTTTCGGAATAGAAAATTTTGCCGGAGACGGCCGCCAAGGGAGCAGAACAGATGGGATGATGGGAAAAGGAGAGATAGGGGATTCCTTTTCAGTAATTCCCCAAGAGATAAAAAGACCACTAAGTGACATCCCCCGGGTGGGAGGGAGGTTATCTCAATTCCTCCCTGCCTTGGAAAAAATTTCAACCAGTGTCTGGATATTGAAATTGATAAAATCGGGACTTCAAATAGACTTTACTTCTCTTCCTCCCCAAAATTATGTGGTCACCCCGCTAATCCTCTCCACAACAACAACAGGCGTTAGAACAGGAAATTATGAAACTCATAACCAAAGCAGTCATCCAGGAAGTTCCCACAGAGGGAAAAGGAACAGGTTTTTATTCCCTGTTGTTCCTGGTTCCAAAACCAGACGGAACCTTCCGCACGATAATGAACTTGAGGAAGCAGAACAGCTATGTAAAGAACCAAAGTTTCAAAATGGAGTCAATAAAAACCTGTTTCCGGACTGTTTCATGATAGTGTTGGATCTCAGCGACGCATATTATCACGTCCCCATCCACAAGAACTCCCAGAAATACCTCAGACTAGCAGTAGTCATGGGGGGGGGGGGAGAGTAAGGGAATATCAATACAGAGCTCTTCCCTTTGGCATATCAGTGGCACCCCGCATATTTACCAAATTGATTGCGGAAATGATGGCCCACCTGACAGAAAGACATTTTGATAATTCCATACTTGGACGACTTTCTGATTGTAAGCAATTCAGCCCAACACTGTCGTCAACAATGCAACAGAGTGATAAAAACTCTGACAGAGTTAGGTTGGCTGATCAATCTTCAGAAATCAAAACTAGAACCGACCAGAGTTCAAGAGTTTTTGGGCCTAACCTTGGACTCAATAACACAGGAATGTCGCCTCCCAGACCAGAAAAAACAAAAAATACTAAACCTTGTCTCAAAAGCTCGCTCAAATTCTCGTATGACCCTAAGGCTACGTTCACATTTGCGTTGCGTCGGGCGCAGCCGTGGCGACGCATGCGTCATGCTCCCCTATATTTAACATGGGGGGCGCATGGACATGCGTTGTGTTGCGTTTTGTGACGCATGCGTTTTTATGGCGCAAGCGTCAGAGCGCAGAGGACGCAGCATGTTGCATTTTTTTTGCACTATAAAAATGAACGCATGCGTCGCAAAACGCTGCGTTTTGCATGCGTTTTAGCGTGCGTTGTGTCGCCGACGCAGCACACAACAACGCAAATGTGAACGTATCCTTAGAAGGGCAATGTCATTGCTGGGGTCTCTTTCTGCCTGCCTCCCGGCAGTCCAGTGGGCACAACTGCACACGAGAAACCTCCAGTGGGACATTCTGAGGAATCAGAATACACTAAGGGGATGTCTAGAAGACCACATCACTCTAAATTCAACCACTATTCATTCCCTAGTTTGGTGGTTGGATCCCAACAACCTATCAAAAGGGGTCCCTTGGGTAATAGATGTACATCAAATAGTTACCACAGATGCCAGTCCCACGGGGTGGGGAGCTCACCTGCGCAACAATGTCACTCAGGGAATCTGGAGTGTTCAGGAATACAAAGCTTTCTCAAACCAAAAAGAACTCTGGACGGTGAGCCGCGCTCTATTATGTTTTCTTCACAACCTACAGGGGCATCATGTCCGGGTGTTTTCGGACAATCAGGTAGTGGTCGCCTATCGGAAGCACTAGGGGGGGACCAGATCTCACACTCTTATGAAGGCCGCTTCCGAAATATTCAGTTTAGCGGAGAACAACTTCCTATCCCTTTCCTCACTACACATAAGAGGAGTACAAAATCAGAAAGCAGACTTCTTAAGCCGTACCCATTTTAAAGGGAACCTGTCACCCCGTTTTTTGAAGATGAGCTAAAAATAGCGTTAAATAGGGGCAGAGCTGGGCGTTGCATTAGTGTCTTTGTGTGCCTTTATTACCCACCTATGCTGCCGAAATACCTTTGTAAAGTCGCCGTTTTCTGCTGTCACTCACGCTGGTCTGGTCCTATGGGCGTGGTGACAGCGCTGTTTCTCCCCCAGAATCCTGCTCATCATTACGTTGGTGGCGTAGTGGTGTGCGCATGTCCAAAAGGCGAATCCACTGCCCAGGTGATGAAAAACAGCGCGATCTGCGCTATTCAGCCGTTTACCGGTGGGCGCGGCCATCTTTCCTGTGGCCGCGCGTGCGCAGATGGAGCGCTCTGCTGCCCGGGGCTTCAAGAAAATGGCCGTGGAATTCCGCGCGTGCGCAGATGGAGATCGCTCTGAGTCAAATAGCGCTCCTTCCCTCCCGAGTCTTGCCGTGTGGCCGCCATATATGGGGTATTGTCACGTTCACATGAAATTGTGTAATATATTATGCGGTTATTTATTTATTTTTTTTACCCAATTCCCCTTATGGTCATATAAAATTTGCTTCTAAAACATTGTAGCGGTAACATTTTTTTTTTTTTTTTCACCGCTCAATGGTAAAATATTTTTATCAAACTTTTGTCAATATGCTCACTGCACATCTAGTTTATTTAATTAAAAGGTGTAGTTTGTAAAATGGGGTCACTTATGGGGGGCCTCTGCTGTTCTCGCACCTCATGGGCTTTGCCGATGTTACATGGCACCTGCCAACCATTCCAGGCAAATCAGCACTCAGTTATGGTGTTCATTCCCTTTTGAACTTTGTGCTGTTAATAAAAAGCAGTTTGTTGCCACATACCGTATGTGGTATTTCTGCAGTTTTGGAACCATGGCGGCTCTCCAAATGTGACATGACATCTGCTATATATTCCAGACTATTTTAAAACTCCAAAAATCAATTGGATATTTCCCTTTCAAGCCCTGCCATGTGTCCAAACAAGAGGTGTTTTTTTTTGTGTTTTTTGTTTTACCACATATGGGGTATCCCTGTACTCTGGAGAAATTGCACAACAATTTGTGGGGCCATTTTCTCCTCTTACTCTTGTGAAAATGAAAAATTTGAGGCAACATTTTTGGGGGAAAAGTCATTTTTTATTTTCACCATCCAATGTTTTTAAAATACTGTGAGTCTTTCTGTTGGTTAAAGATGCTTGCTGAACATACCTCTAGATAAATTATTTGAGGGGTGCAGTTTTTACAAAATGTTGTAATTTGTGTGTGTGTGTGTGTGGGGGGGAAGTTCACTATTTGGGGACATCAGGGCCTCTTCAAATGTGTCATGGCATTACCGTATATACTCGAGTATAAGCCAACCCGGGTATAAGCCGACCCCCCTAACTTTGCCACAAAAAAATGGGAAAACGTATTGACTCGAGTATAAGCCTAGGGTAGGAAATGCAGCAGCTACCGGTGAATTTCAAAAATAAAAATAGATGCTCCATACCGTTCATTATTGCCCCATAAGATGCTCCATCTAAAGACCCCCTAAAGAACTTATCTAGATGTGTTTTGAGAGCTTTGAACCCCCAAGTGTTTCACTACAGTTTTTAACGCAGAGCCGTGAAAATAAAAATTCTTTTTTTTTTTTCACAAAAATGATTTATTAGCCCCCAGTTTTGTATTTTCCCAGGGGTAACAGGAGAAATTGGACCCCAACAGTTGTCCAATTTGTCCTGAGTATGCTCCATACATTTCATTATGGCCCCATAGATGCTCCGTATAAAACTGTGCCACATATAATGCTCCATACTGTTCAATATTGCCCCATAAGATGCTCCATATAAAGCTGTGCCATATAGAATGCTCCATACCTTTGATTATTGCCCCATAGATGCTCCATATAAAACTGTGCCATATAGAATGCTCTGCACCGTTCATTATGGCCCCATAGATGCTCCTTATAAAGCTGTGCCATATAGAATGCTCTGCACCGTTCATTATGGCCCCATAGATGCTCCATATAAAGCTGTGCCATATAGAATGCTCTGCACTGTTCATTATGGCCCCATAGATGCTCCTTATAAAGCTGTGCCATATAGAATGCTCTGCACCGTTCATTATTGCCCCATAGATGTGCCATAGAAAGCTGTTCCCCATGTAGAATGCTCTGCACCGTTCATTGTTGCCCCATAGATGTTCCATAGAAAGCTGTGCCCCATATACAATGCTCTGCACCGTTCATTATGGCCCCATAGATGCTCCATATAAAGCTGTGCCCCATATACCATGCTCTGCACCGTTCATTGTTGCCCCATAGATGTGCCATAGAAAGTTGTGCCCCATATACAATGCTCTGCACCGTTCATTATTGCCCCATAGATGTGCCATAGAAAGCTGTGCCATATAGAATGCTGCTGCTGTAATAAAAAAAAAAAAACACACATACTCACCTCTCTTGCTGCCCGCAGCTCCTCAGCGTCCCGTCTCGGCTTCTCTCCGCACTGACTGTTCAGGCAGAGGGCGGCGCGCAGATTAGTACGTCATCGCGCCCTCTGACCTGCACAGTCAGAGCAAGAGGACGGGAAGACGGAGCGGCGCCCGGCGTGTGGAACGCGGACAGGTGAATATGTAATACTTACCTGCTCCGGCGTCCCTGGCTCCTTCTCCCGGACAGCTGGTCTCCGGGTGCCACAGCTCTTCCTCTGTCAGTGGTCACTGCCACCGCTCATTAGAGAAATTAATATGCGTCTCCACCCCTATGGGAGTGGAGTCCATATTCATGACTTTAATGAGCGGTCCCACGTGACCGCTGAACAAAGGAAGAGCTGCGGCACCCGAAGACCGTGGGACAGCGCCAGGAGCGCCGGAAGCAGGTAAGTATGCCTCAGACCTCTCTCCCCCTCACCCGCCGACCGTGACTCGAGTATAAGCCGAGAGGG
The DNA here is from genome assembly GCF_051348905.1 of Ranitomeya variabilis. Lineage (NCBI taxonomy): Eukaryota > Metazoa > Chordata > Amphibia > Anura > Dendrobatidae > Ranitomeya > Ranitomeya variabilis. The sequence continues at coordinate 493,592,818 of NC_135233.1, read as the reverse complement.
GCACTTTCAGCCCAAAAATTTAGTCTGAAAATCTCTGCTTATACTCGAGTATATACGGTAGCTATCGATTCCAGACAATTTGTTCGCTACAAAAGTCATATAGTGCTCCTTCCCTTCCAAACCCTGCTTTGCTCCAAAACAATAGTAACAATGGGGTATCTGCGTACTCAGGAGACATTGCACAACAAATTGTATAGTCCATTTTCTCCTGTTACCCATGTGAAATTGTAAAATTTTGGGCTAAAGTAACATTTTTGTGTGAAAAACTTACGTTTTCATTTTGTTTTATTTCCTGACTGTTTTAATTTATGTGAAGCCCCTAAAAGGTTAATAAACTTATTGAATGTGATTTTGAGCACTGAGGGTTGTAGTTTTTTAAAATTGTCACTTTTGGGTATGTTCTGTCATATTGGCTCCTCAAAGTCACTTCATATGTGCTGTGGTCCCTTTAAAAAAAAAAAAAAAAAAAAAAAAAAAAAAAAAAAGCTAAAGTACCTTAGGCTTGAAAAGATGAAAAATTGCTCAAACAAAATTTACAAACTTTTTTTGTAAACATGATGCTAATGTAGGGTAGACACGGTAAAGGTTATTTATAAATTGTGTTTTATAACGATCTGCTTTAACCCCTTAAGCCCCGAGGGTGGTTTGCACGTTAATGACCGGGCCAATTTTTACAATTCTGGCCACTGTCTCTTTATGAGGTTATAACTCTGGAACGCTTCAACGGATCTTGGCAATTCTGACATTGTTTTCTCGTGACATATTGTATTTCATGATAGTGGTAAAATTTATTCGATATAACTTGCGTTTATTTGTGAAAAAATGTAAATTTGGCGAATATTTTGAAAATTTCGCAATTTTCCAACTTTGAATTTTTATGCCCTTAAATCACAGAGATATGTCACGCAAAATGCTTAATAAGTAACATTTCCCACATGTCTACTTTACATCAGCACAATTTTGGAACCCAAATTTTTTTTTGTTAGGGAGTTATAAGGGTTAAAAGTTGACCAGCAATTTCTCATTTTTACAACACCATTTTTTTTTTTTAGGGACCACATCTCATTTGAAGTCATTTTGAGGGGTCTGTATGATGGAAAATACCCAAGTGTGACACCATTCTAAAAACTGCACCCCTCAAGGTGCTCAAAACCACATTCAAGAAGTTTATTAACCCTTCAGGTGTTTCACAGGAATTTTTGGAATGTTTAAATAAAAATGAACATTTAACTTTTTTACACAAATAATTTATTTCAGCTCCAATTTGTTTTATTTTACCAAGGGTAACAGGAGAAAATGGACCCCAAAAGTTGTTGTACAATTTGTCCTGTGTACGCTGATACCCCTTATGTGGGGGTAAACCACTGTTTGGGCGCATGGCAAAACTCGGAAGGAAAGGAGCGCCATTTTACTTTTCAATGCAAAATTGACTGGAATTGAGATGGGACGCCATGTTGCGTTTGGAGAGCCCCTGATGTGCGTAAACATTGAAACCCCCCCCCACAAGTGACACCATTTTGGAAAGTAGACCCCCTAAAGAACTTATCTAGATGTGTTTTGAGAGCTTTGAACCCCCAAGTGTTTCACTACAGTTTTTAACGCAGAGCCGTGAAAATAAAAATTCTTTTTTTTTTTTCACAAAAATGATTTATTAGCCCCCAGTTTTGTATTTTCCCAGGGGTAACAGGAGAAATTGGACCCCAACAGTTGTCCAATTTGTCCTGAGTACGCTGATACCCTGTATGTGGGGGGGTGTTGTGAATTCTGCTCTTGGGCTCCCTCCGGTGGTTGTTGGTGGTAGTGCAGATGTCTTGGGGTTGTAATCCAGGGCGGGTGTTTCTGCTGATTGCAGCTCTACTAGGTATTTAGGTGTGCAGGATCCATGACTCCTTGCCAGTTGTCCATTGTTGTTGGAGGGATTGCATCTCTCTCTGGTTCCTCATGCCCTGCTGCCAATTCAGCTAAGGCTACTTTCACACTAGCGTTAACTGCATTTCGTCACAATGCGTCGTTTTGCCGAAAAAACGCATCCTGCAAAAGTGTTTGCAGGATGCGTTTTTTCACCATTGATTAACATGAAGCGACGCATTGTGACGGATTGCCACACGTCGCACCCGTCGTGCGACGGATGCGTCGTGCAGTGGCGGACCGTCGGGAGCAAAAAACGCTACATGTAACGTTTTTTGCTCATGACGGTCCGCTTTTTCCGACCGCGCATGCGCGGCCGGAACTCCGCCCCCACCTCCCCGCACTTCCCCGCACCTCACAATGGGGCAGCGGATGCGCTGGAAAAATGCATCCGCTGCCCCCGTTGTGCGGCGGAGACAACGCTAGCGTCGGGAACGTCGGCCCGACGCACAGCGACGGGCCGAGCCCGACGCTAGTGTGAAAGTAGCCTTAGATAAGTGTCTGGTTTTTTGTCTCTGTGCACACATGCAGTGTGCTTTGCAATTTAGTGCAATTTATTGTGTTTTTGTCCAGCTTAGACTTTGTTTGGATTTTTCAGTCATGCTGGATTCTCAGGAGATGCAGATATACTTTCTATGTCATTAGTTAGATGTAGAATATTTGTATTATCTGCTGTGGATATTTTTAGGATTTTAATACTGACCGCTTAGAATTCTGTCCTATCCTTTTCTATTTAGCTAGAAGTGCCTCTTTTGCTAAATCCTGTTTTTCTGCCTGCGTGTGTCTTTCCTCTTATACTCATTCAATATTTGTGGGGGGCTGCCTATCCTTTGGGGTTCTGCTCTGAGGCAAGATAGAATTTCCATTTCCATCTATATGGGTATTTAGTCCTCTGGCTGTGTCGAGGTGTCTAGGACGTGTTAGGTACATCCCACGGCTACTTCTAGTTGCGGTGTTAGTTTAGGGTTTGCGGTTAGTACAGGTACCACCTACTCCTGAGAAAGTCTCTCATGCGGCTCCAAGGTCACCGGATCATAACAGGGGGGAACCACTGTTTGGGCGCATGGCAGAGCTCGGAAGGGAAGGAGCGCCATTTGGAATGCAGACTTAGATGGATTGGTCTGCAGGCGTCACGTTGCATTTGCAGAGCCCCTGATGTACCCAAACAGTAGAAACCCCCCACAAGTGACCCCACATTGGAAACTAAACCTCCCAAGGAACTTATCTAGATATGTTGTGAGAACTTTGAACCCCCAAGTGTTTCACTACAGTTTACAACGCAGAGCCGTGAAAATAAAAAAATCTTTTTTTTCCCCCACAAAAATAATTTTTAGCCCCCCAAATTTTTATTTTCCTAAGGATAACAAAAGAACTTGGACCCCAAAAGTTGTTGTCCAATTTGTCCCGAGTACGCTGATACCCCATATGTTGGGGTAAACCCCTGTTTGGGCACACGGGAGAGCTCGGAAGGGAAGGAGCACTGTTCTACTTTTTTCAACGCAGAATTGGCTGGAATTGAGATCGGACGCCATGTCACGTTTGGAGTGCCCCTGATGTGCCTGAACAGTGGAAACTCCCCAATTCTACCTGAAACCCTAATCCAAACACACCCCTAACCCTAATCCCAACGGTAACCCTAACCACACCCGTAACCCTGACACACCCCTAACCCTAATCCCAACCGTAAATGTAAACCCTAACCCTAACTTTAGCCCCAACCCTAACACTAACCCTAGCTCTAATCCTAATGGGAAAATGGAAATGCATTTTTTTTATTTTATTATTTTTCCCTAACTAAGGGGGTGATGAAGGGGGGTTTGATTTACTTTTATAGCGTTTTTTTTATATCGGATTTTTATGATTGGCAGCTGTCACACACTAAGACGCTTTTTACAGCAAAAAAGTTTTTGCGTCTCCACATTTTGAGACCTATAATTTTTCCATATTTTGGTCCACAGTCATGTGAGGTCTTGTTTTTTGCGGGACGAGTTGACGTTTTTATTGGTAACATTTTCGGGCACATGGCCTTTTTTGATCGCTTTTTATTCTGATTTTTGTGTGGCAGAATGACCAAAAACCAGCTATTCATGAATTTCTTTTGGGGGAGGCTTTTATACTGTTCCACGTTTGGTAAAATTGATAAAGCAGTTTTATTTCGATATCTCATTTATATCATTTTTTTTAAATGTTTTGGCGCTTTTATACGATAAAAGCTATTTTATAGAAAAAATAATTATTTTTGCATCGCTTTATTCTGAGGACTAACTTTTTTTATTTTTTTGCTTATGATGCTGTATGGCGGCTTGTTTTTTGCGGGACAAGATGACGTTTTCAGCGGTACCATGGTTATTTATATCCATCTTTTTGATTGCGTGTTATTCCACTTTTTGTTGAGCGGTATGATAATAAAGCATTGTTTTTTGGCTCGTTTTTTTTTTTCTTACGGTGTTCACTGAAGGGGTTAACTAGTGGGACCGTTTTATAGGTTGGGTCGTTACGGACGCGGCGATACTAAATATGTGTATTCTATTGTTTGTTTGTTTTTTTATTTAGATAAAGAATAAACACGTACACGTGGAATTTTTAATTTTTTTTTACTTTGTCCCGGGGGGTACATCACAGATCGCTGATCTGACAGTTTGCACAGCACTCTGTCAGATCAGCGATCTGACTGACAGCGCTGCTGGCTTACCAGCGCCTGCACTGGACCCGGAAGTAATCCCTGCAGGACCCGGATGCAGCCCCGCGGCCATTTTGGATCCGGAGCCTGCAGGGATAGGAGGTAAGAGACGCTCGGAGCAATGCGTTGCTCCGGGGGTCTCAGGGAAGCACGCAGGGAGCCCCCTCCCTGCGCGATGCTTCCCTATACCGCCGGAACACTGCGATCATGTTTGATCGCATTGTGCCGGGGGTGGTCCGTGACCGCTCCTGGCACATAGTGCCGGATGTCAGCTGTGATAGTCAGCTGACACCCGGCTGCGCTCCCCCCGTGAGCGCGACTGATCGCATATGACGTACTATCCCGTCACTGGGAATTAAGTCCCAGGTCACCTCGACGGGATAGTACCTCATATGGGATTAAGGGGTTAAGGGCATAAAAATTAAGTGTGGAAATTACACAATTTTCAAATTTTATCAAATTCTAGATATTTTCCTAAATATACGCAAATCGTATCAACCAAAAACCTACCGCTAACCTGAAGTACAACATGTCCTGAAAAAAAAACCTCAGAATCACTAGGATCTGTTGAAGCGTTCCAGAATTATTTTATTACATCATAAAGTGACACTGGTCAGATTTTAAAATGAGGCCCGGTCATTAATGTACAAAGTGGCTCAGTCATTAAGGGGTTACTGGAAGTGAGAAGATTGCGGACTGAGCTTTAGTGCTCCTATTAAATTGAATGTAGAAGCCCTGCACCTGATTGACCTCTGCTACATTTAGGCGGGGATCTTCAGAGCCCTGATTCTCTGGATTGCTGAGGGCCACGGCAGTCTGATACTTGGCGATTGCAAAGCAATCTCCCAATCCTTTTGGAAGGGGATAACTAGGGATTAGTGATGAGCGAGTATACTTGTTGCTCGAGATTTCCCGAGCGCGGGAGTATTTGTAAGTGCTCGGAGATTCAGTTTCTGTTGACGCAGCTGAATGATTTACAGCTGCTGGCCAGCATAAGTACATGTGGGGTGGTTCCCTGGTTGCTGTGAATCCCCACATGTAATCAAGCTGGCTAACAGATGTAAATTATTCAGCTGCGGCGATGAAAACTAAATCTCCGAGCACTAAAAAATACTGAGACCACCCGAGTGTGCTCGGGAAATCTCAAGCAACGAGTATCCTCGCTCATCACTACTAGGGATGAGCGAATGTGCTCATTGATACTCTGATATCACTTGAGTATCTGGGTGCTTGGATGTGCTCGACACAAGACAAGCATTTGGCTGGTGCTTGGATTTAAAACTCAAATCTCCGCCCTTTGTGTTTGAGGACTGCCAGTCACTGTAATGCCGTGGCCATCTTGGTTGTGGCATTACTGTGATTGGCTGGCCACATTACCTCAGAGGTTATAAAAGGACAGGCACCACGATGCTCGGCACACTGACTCCTCAGCTCAGGGACAGTTATTAACCCCTTCATGACCCAGCCTATTTTCACCTTAACCCCTACCCGACCTGTGACACAGCGTATGCGTCATGAAAGTCGGTGCCAATCCGACCTGTGACGCATATGCTGTGTCACAGAATGATCGCGTTCCTGCAGGCCGGGTGAAAGGGTTAACTCCAATTTCACCCGACCTGCAGGGACAGGGGGAGTGGTACTGCAGCCCGGGGGGGTGTCTTGGCCCCCCCTTCCCCGTGGCTACGATCGCTCTGATTGGCTATTTCACTTTCAACAGCCAATCAGAGCAATCTGTAATATTTCTCCTATGAAAATTGGTGAAATATTACAATCCAGCCATGGCCGATGCTGCAATAGCATCGGCCATGGCTGGAGACCCCGATCTGGTCCCCCCCCCACTGACGGCGGCGATCTGCAGCCGCCGTCAGTGTTCCGTACCCCTCTGTCCTGTCTTTAGTGCCTTCCTCTCCCCTCCGTCCCTCCCCCGGCCTCCCCTACAACCCCCCACCCACCCCGCTGGCCGATCGTACCCATACTTACCTAGTCCCGGTGTCCTCGGTCTTCTCGCATGGGCGCCGCCATCTTGGAAAATGTCGGGCGCATGCGTAGTGCGCCCGCCGAATCTGCTGGCAGATTCGTTCCCTGTACATTTTGATCGCTGTGATAGGCTCTATCACAGCAATCAAAATAAAAAAAATAGTAAATAAATACCCCCCCTTTATCACCCCCATAGGTAGGGACAATAATAAAATACAGAAAATATATTTGTTTGTTTTTCCGGTAGGGTTAGGGTTAGGGCTGCACTTAGGGTTAGGGCTGCACTTAGGGTTAGGGCTGCACTTAGGGTTAGGGCTGCACTTAGGGTTAGGGCTGCACTTAGGGCTAGGGCTGCACTTAGGGTTAGGGTTAGAATTGGGGCTAGGGCTAGAATTAGGCTATGTGCACACGGTCTGGATTTGGCTGCGGATCCGCAGCGGATTGGTCGCTGCAGATTCGTAGCAGTTTTCCATCACGTTTACAGTACCTTGTAAACCTATGGAAAACCAAATCCGCTGTGCCCATGGTGCGGAAAATACAGCACGGAAACGCTGCGTTGTGTTTTCCGCAGCATGTCAATTCTTTGTGCGCGGATTCTGCAGCGTTTTACACCTGCTCCATAATAGGAATCCGCAGGTGAAATCCAAAAAACACTGGAAATCCGCAGTAAATCCGCAGGTAAAGCGCAGTGCGTTTTACCTGCAGATTTTTAAAAAACGGTGCTGAAAAATCCACACACAAATCCGCAACGTGGGCACATAGCCTTAGGGTTAGGGTTGGAATTGGGGTTAAGACTAGTGTTAGGGGTGTGTTCGGGTTAGGGTTGGGATTAGAGTTAGGGGTGTGTTGGGGTTAGTGTTGGAGTTTATTATTGAGGGGTATCCACTGTTTAGGCACATCAGGGGGCCTCCAAACGCGACATGGCGCCACCATTGATTCCAGCCAATCTTGCGTTGAAAAAGTCAAATGGTGCTCTCTCCCTTCCGAGCCCCGACGTGTGCCCAAACAGTGGTTTACCCCCACATATTGGGTACCAGCGAACTCAGGAGAAACTGGACAACTTCTTTTGGGGTCCAATTTCTCCTGTAACCCTTGAGAAAATAAAAAATTGCGGGCTAAAAAATTATTTTTGAGGAAAGAAAAATGATTTTTTATTTTCACTGCTCTGCGTTATAAACTTCTGTGAAGCACCTGGGGTTTTAAAGTGCTCACTATGCATCTAGATAAGTTCCTTGGGGGGTCTAGTTTCCAAAATGGGGTCACTTGTGGGGGAGCTCCAATGTTTAGGCACACGGGGGCTCTCCAAACGCGACATGGTGTCCGCTAAAGATTGGAGCCAAATTTTCATTCAAAAAGTCAAATGGCGCTCCTTCCCTTCCGAGCCCTGCCGTGCGCCCAAACAGTGGTTTACCCCCACATATGAGGTATCGGCGTACTCAGGACAAATTGGACAACAACTTTCGTGGTCCAGTTTCTCCTTTTACTCTTGGGAAAAAAAAAAAAAAATTGTTGCTAAAAGATCATTTTTGTGACTAAAAAGTTAAATGTTAATTTTTTCCTTCCATGTTGCTTCTGCTGCTGTGATACACCTGAAGGGTTAACAAACTTCTTGAATGTGGTTTTGAGCACCTTGAGGGGTGTAGTTTTTAGAATGGTGTCACTTTTGGGTATTTTCAGCCATATAGACCCCTCAAACTGACTTCAAATGTGAGGTGGTCCCTCAAAAAAAAAAAAATGGTTTTGTAAATTCTGTTGTAAAAATGAGAAATCACTGGTCAAATTTTAACCCTTAGGCTAGGTTCAGATTGCGTTAGGGCAATCCGTTTAGCGCTAAGCGCTAGCGGATTGCGCTAACGCGATGTCTTTTTAGGGGTCGCGTTAAACGTCCCCGCTGGCGCAGATCCTCGATCTGCCAGAGCGGGGAACAGACCTCGGGCGCGCCGCGGATGCTGCAAGCGGCGTCCGAGGTGCGTCACAAAAGAACGGCACATCGCTAGCGCGAGCCGAAAATGACACGCGCTAGCAATGCGCTTTAACATTGCTGGCAATGGGAGCGTTAACGGACGCGTTGCACGGCGTTAATTTCGCCGTGCAACGCTGTCCGTTAGCGCTCACACTAAAACGAAATGAGAACCTAGCCTTATAACTTCCTAGCAAAAAAACATTTTGTTTCCAAAATTGTGCAGATGTAAAGTAGACATGTGGGAAATGTTATTTATTAACTATTTTGTGTCACATAACTCTCTGGTTTAACAGAATAAAAATTAAAAATGTGAAAATTGCTAAGTTTTCGCCAAATTTCCGGTTTTTTTTTTCACAAATAAATGCAGAAATTATCGACCTAAATTTACCACTAACATGAAGCCCAATATGTCACGAAAAAACAGAATCACAGAATCGCTAGGCTCCGTTGAAGCGTTCCTGAGTTATTACCTCATAAAAGGACACTGGTCAGAATTGCAAAAAATGGCCAGGTCACTAAGGTCAAAATAGGCTGGGTCATAAAGGGGTTAATGACCTGGCCATTTTTTGCAATTCTGACCAGTGTCCCTTTGAGGTAATAACTCAGGAACGCTTCAACGGATCCTAGCGGTTCTGAGATGTTTTTTCGTGACATATTGGGCTTCATGTTAGTGGTAAATTTAGGTCGATAATTTCTGCGTTAATTTGTGAAAAAAACGGAAATTTGGCGAAAATTTTGAAAATTTCGCAATTTTCACATTTTAAATTTTTATTCTGTTAAACCAGAGTTATGTGGCACAAAATAGTTAATAAATAACATTTCCCTCATGTCTACTTTACATCAGCACAATTTTGGAAACAAATTTTTTTTTGCTAGGAAGTTATAAGGGTTAAAATTTGACCAGTGATTTCTAATTTTTACAGCAAAATTTACAAAACCATTTTTTTTTAGGGACCACCTCACATCTGAAGTCAGTTTGAGGGTTCTATATGGCTGAAAATACCCAAGTGTGACATCATTCTAAAAACTGCACCCCTCAAGGTGCTCAAAACCACATTCAAGAAGTTTATTAACCCTTCAGGTGTTTCACAGTGCAGAAGCAACATGGAAGGAAAAAATGAACATTTAACTTTTTTAGTCACAAAAATTATCTTTTAGCAACAATTTTTTTTATTTTCCCAAGGGTAAAAGAAGAAACTGGACCACGAAAGTTGTTCTCCAATTTGTCCGGAGTACGCTGATACCTCATATGTGGGGGTAAACCACTGTTTGGGCGCACGGCAGGGCTCGGAAGGGAAGGAGCGCCATTTGGCTTTTTGAATGGAAAATTAGCTCCAATCATTAGCGGACACCATGTCGCGTTTGGAGAGCCCCCGTGTGCCTAAACATTGGAGCTCCCCCACAAGTGACCCCATTTTGGAAACTAGACCTCCCAAGGAACTAATCTAGATGTGTGGTCAGCACTTTGAACCCCCAAGCGCTTCACAGAAGTTTATAATGCAGAGCCGTGAAAATAATAAGTTTTCTTTCCTCAAAAATAATTTTTTAGCCTGCAATTTTTTATTTTCCCAAGGGTTACAGGAGAAATTGGACCCCAAAAGTTGTTGCCCAGTTTCTCCTGAGTTCGCTGGTACCCCATGTGTGGGGGTAAACCACTGTTTGGGCACACGTCAGGGCTCGGAAGGGAGAGAGCACCATTTGACTTTTTCAACGCAAGATTGGCTGGAATCAATGGTGGCGCCATGTCGCATTTGGAGACCCCCTGATGTGCCTAAACAGAGGAAACCCCTCAATTCTAACTCCAACCCTAACCCCAACACACCCCTAACCCTAGTCTTAACCTTAATTCCAACCCTAACCCTAAGGCTATGTGCCCACGTTGCGGATTTGTGTGCGTATTTGTCCGCACAGTTTTTGAAAAATCTGCAGGTAAAACGCACTACGCTTTACCTGCGGATTTCCAGTGCTTTTTGTGTGGATTTCACCTGCAGATTCCTATTATGGAGAAGGTGTAAAACGCTGCGGAATCCGCACAAAGAATTGACGTGCTGCGGAAAATACAACGCAGCGTTTCCGCGCTGTATTTTCCGCACCATGGGCACAGCGGATTTGGTTTTCCATAGGTTTACGTGGTACTATAAACGTGATGGAAAACTGCGACCAATCTGCTGCGGATCCGCAGCCAAATCCGTACAGTGTGCACATAGCCTAATTCTAACCCTAATTCCAACCCTAGCCCTAATTGTAACCCTAATTGCAACCCTAACCCTAATTCTAACACTAATTCTAACCCTAACCCTAAGTGCAACCCTAACCCTAATGGAAAAACAAAAATAAATATATTTTCTGTATTTTATTATTGTCCCTACCTATGGGGTGATAAAGGGTGTGGGGGGGGGGGGTTATTTACTATTTTTTTTATTTTGATCGCTGTGATAGGTTCTATCACAGCGACCAAAATGCACAGGGAACGAATCTGCCGGCCGGCAGTTTCGGTGGGCACACTGCGCATGCGCCCGCCATTTTCCAAGATGGCGGTGCCCATGCGAGAAGACCGAGGACACCAGAAGGGACACCGAGACTAGGTAAGTATGGTGGGGGGGTGCGATCGGACAGCGGGGGGAGGGGAGGGGTGGAGGGTGCTTAGAACAGGACGGAGGGGTACGGAACACTGACGGCGGCTGCAGATCGCCGCCGTCAGTCGGTGGGGGGTGGGGGGGGGGCAGATCGGGGTCTCCAGCCATGGCCGATGCTATTGCAGCATCGGCCATGGCTGGATTGTAATATTTCACCAATTTTCATAGGTGAAATATTACAGATTGCTCTGATTGGCTGTTGAAAGTAAAACAGCCAATAAGAGCGATCGTAGCCACGGGGGGGCGAAGCCACCCCCCCCCCCTGGGCTGTAGTACCACTCCCCCTGTCCCTGCATGTTGGGTGAAGTTGGAGTTAACCCTTTCACCCGGCCTGCAGGGACGCGATCCGACCATGACGCATATGCTGCGTCACAGGTCGGATTGGCACAGGTTTTCATGACGCATACGCTGCGTCAAAGGTTGGGAAGGGGTTAAAGTGGGTTGTCCAGGCCTGTGTGTGCACAGTATAACGAATCGGAGTCATGTAGTGTTGATACTTGTTCTGATGCTGAACCATCATATAAATAGTCCTCCTAAGGGCTAATCTTGTGCTATGCTATTTGTATTAGATACGTTCAGTATTTAGCCAAGGGACAGTTGCAGGAGCAGGGAGAGTGGCAGAATACAGTCTATAGGCAGGACTTAGGGCTTTGCAGTCCATTGCTAAATATATACCTGCTGCACGTGACCACATTCTTTTTTTTTTTTTTTTTTTTTTCTTTTTTTTTCTCTCCTCTCCGTTGGAATTGAAAAAATTGACTGTATTGTCATCCACAGGGTATTACGGTACATGCTTTGTGTTAATTTTCGGTAGCATAGAACACTCCAATAATGCATTCAAAATCTTTCTGTATTAAATTGGCAATCCGTACAATGTAATGTGCTTAGGCAAGGTTCACATTAGCGTTGCTGTGCGCAGCGTATCATCTGCTTTTTTTGTTTTAGCATGCATTTGTGTTTTTATGCGCATGGTGGAGGCGGTGACATTTTCTGGACATGCGCAGTCTAAAGTACGCATGCATACGCATGTCAATGCGTTCCCATAGACACCAATACGTTTTTTTTTTTTTTAAGCACTCATCCGCAATCATGCGCATGACTGCGCAATATTTGATGCTTCAAAAAATGCAACATGTTGCGTTTGCCGGACACAGCCGCTCACCGAAACGACTCATCCGCATGTGAGGGTTAAAAAAAAAAAAAAAAATACATTCTCATTTTCATGCAGAAAACTAAGATGATATATACACTGCTCAAAAAAATAAAGGGAACACTTAAACAGAATTTAACTCCAAGTAAATCAAACTTCTGTGAAATCAAACTGTCCACTTAGGAAGCAACACTGATTGACAATCGATTTCACATGCTGTTGTGCAACTGGACTAGACAACAGATGGAAATTATTGGCAATTATCAAGACACACTCAATAAAGGAGTGGTTCAACAGGTGGGGACCACAGACCACATCTCAGTACCAATGCTTTCTGGCTGATGTTTTGGTCACTTTTGAATGCTGGTTGTGCTTTCACACTCGTGGTAGCATGAGACGGACTCTACAACTCGCACAAGTGGCTCAGGTAGTGCAGCTCACCCAGGATGGCACATCAATTTTGAGCTGTGGCAAGAAGGTTTTCTGTGTCTGTCAGCGTAGTGTCCAGAGGCTGCAGGCGCTACCAGGAAAACAGGACAGTACACCAGGAGACGTGGAGGGGGGCCGTAGGAGGGCAACAACCCAGCAGCAGGACCACTACCTCAGCCTTTGTGCAAGGAGGAGCACTGCCTGAGCCCTGCAAAATGACCTCCAGCAGGCCACAAATGTGCATGTGTTTGCACAACTGGTTAGAAACAGACTCCATGAGGATGGTCTGAGTGCCAGACGTCCACAGATGGGGGTTGTGCTCACAGCCTAACACCGTTCAGGACGCTTGGTATGTGCCACAGAACACCAGGATTGGCAAATTCGCCACTGGCGCCCTGTGCTCTTCACAGATGAAAGCAGGTTCTGGAGACGCTGTGGAGAGCGAACTGCTGCCTGCAACATCCTTCAGCATGACCGGTTTGGCAGTGGATCAGTAATGGTGTGGGGTGGCATTTCTTTGGAGGGCCGCACAGCCCTCCATGTGCTCGCCAGAGGTAGCCTGAATGCCATTAGGTACCGGGATGAGATCCTCAGACCCCTTGTGAGACCATATGCTGGTGTGGTTGGCCCTGGGTTCCTCCTAATGCAGGACAATGCCAGACCTCATGTGGCTGGAGTGTCAGCAGTTCCTGCAAGATGAAGGCATTGAAGTTATGGCCTGGCCCACCCATTCCCCCAGACCTGAATCCGATTGAACATATCTGGGACATCATGTCTCGCACCATCCACCAACGTCACGATGCACCACAGACTGTCCAGGAGTTGGCAGATGCTTTAGTCCAGGTCTGGGACGAGATCCTTCAGGAGACCATCTGCCGCCTCATCAGGAGCATGCCCAAGCGTTGTATGGAGGTCATAGAGGCATGTGGAGGCCACACACACTACTGAGCATAATTTCCTTGTCTTGAGGCATTTCCACTGAAGTTGGATCAGCCTGTAACTTCAATTTCCGCTTTGATTTTGAGCATCACTCCAACTCCAGACCTCCGTGGGATATTAGTTGTGATTTACCTGGATAATTTTTAGGTTTTATTGTTCTCAACACATAATGAATAAAGATTTACAACTGGAATATTTCATTCAGAGATATCTAGGATGTGGGATTTTAGTGTTCCCTTTATTTATTTTTTTTTTGAGCAGTGTTTTGCTTTTTTGTTTTGTTTTTTTACATTAGCTGAAAAGTTTGCAGAACAGTTTACAGTACAGAATCGGTTATCTGCAGTGCCTCATTGAATGTAGTCAGATTTTAAAAGGCATAATGCCACCTTGCACACAGCACCATAGAATATGCACATGAATGAATTATAGTCTATCTGGATTAGACAGAACGTTTACCCATATAGACTATTATAGTCTATGATGCTGTGCACAAGTTCGTGTTTATACGTGTGTTTTTTTTTTTTTTTTAAATGGAAGATTAGTCAGCTGAAAAATAACCAAGACATGTCCTTTTGTGAGCTAAGTCACTGATCCAAAATCGCCTGTATCTGTATGAGTTTATTGGTCTGTGATGATCATGGACAGGACACAGATTCCACTTGTATGCTGCCTGGTCTATGTGATGGGTGGCAGAAGCATTGTCTTTAGTAAAATTGGGCTGATTTTATGCTGATCTGATTTTTCTCTGATGTGGAGGATAGTCAGTTTGTGAAAATCTGACCACACACTGATGTCCAAGTGCAGTCCTTTTTTTATTTTTTTTTTCCATGGACACCTACATGAATGATTAAGTGTAATCAAATAATTGCATGCAATTCTTGGATATTGTGGTGTGTGTGGTTTTTTTTTTTTTTTTTTCTTTTTCTTTCCTCCGTAGTCCAACTCTAAATACTCTAATAAAGTAACATGGGGACAGGTGCTATCTATCCAAACAGATAGCACTTGTCCGACTTCTATTGTCGTGTGCACAAGCTCTTCTGTGATGGCCGTATATAAATATCTAGAGGTATGGTATTATAAGGGAAGCAATGTTTGGAGCTGGGGAAAAGCCATGGCCTTTCAGACCTTGTCCTTATTATATTGATTTTATCGTAGAGCTCAGGAGCTCCGTCTACCTGATGACAGCTGATGCACTGATGTAAAGGAAGGGATCAGAGTTGACCCTCTATAATCCCATTTGCCTCAGCATTATGCACTTGTTGCTGGTGGGTTGCCACAACAGCTGTGGTCTACTACTGGCCCTGGTACCTGACGTGTATTTATTAGGCATATCCTAATGGGCTGTCTTTCAGTTTAACACTAACAGGCAGTCCTACACTGCAATACTGAAGTCAAATCTAAAGAATTGCAGTGTCCCGATATCCAAGATGGGCATCACCTGTGGATGGGTAACCTGGACCGGTATCGCCTTGTCATGCTTGTTGTAGAGAAGCCATAAAATGATTGTTAATATTTGATCCTTTCGCAGTGCACCTTCTTTGTAGGTTTACCCTATGATCCCGGAAAGCGCTCCGCATCCAGACCAATTGTGTTTGGAGGGTGTACTTTTTATCTGTGTAACTGCAGCCAACTGTGCAATTCTACATAATGGCAAAATGACGACAAAAATTAAACTATGCATTTTAAGACCTCTGATTTGCCTTGGCAACCCATCAGCACCCCATGATCGTGCTATGGTGATGAAGGCAATAGTAAGGACCATTCCCGTTCAGGCTCCTTAGATTCCACAGTCCCTGTTGACCAAAGAATCCAAGTGGTTAAGTAGTTGGGATCGCATATGCCTACAGTCTTGGCTGTTGCAGAGGGAACCCAGCTACATATATAATGGAAGGCTTACTCTGTGGATGACCCTTGTACAGCTAGTCTGCCCAATCCATCGCCTCCACCTGTGTCCATCATAGTGCTGCAAGTAACACTTCACCACAGTGTGTGTGTATAGAGTCAGGTAGGGGTTACACTGGCAAGAAAACCCATGAGAAGAGAGCCTCTGGAGGTATTCTGAGCCATACAATGGGCATGTGTACCAACCTACCTTATTGCAGTCATTTAAAATGCTACTTGATTTAAAAAAAAAAAAATTGTTTTATTCAAGTGTATTGTATTTGGATAATGGATGAGCCATGGAAACAGTAATTGTTTTTTTATTTTCTATGTTTGTTTTCAGGCTGAAGAGGCTTCTGTACAGATTTCTTTTTAATGTAGTCGGGACACCCTGTAATGGGCCAGAAGTTGAAGCAACTAAGAATTGTTTTATTTTCTTAACATTTTAGCAAATTTTAACAGGTAAGAAATAAGTATCCTGGATTATATATTTTTTTTTTTTGGTGGGGGAGGGACTTTTAAACCACAGCTGTATAACATATCTCTTCAGCAGTTATGTTAGTGCAGCAATCTTCCCCCTCATTATGGTTGCTGACTAAAGATAAGTGGTAGTGCTTACCACCCTTCTTCGCATCCTTTCATAGCAAGTGTTTTTTTTTTTTTTTCCATGCATTAACCAGTTTCCATTCCTTCACCACATAGTCCTATGTGTGACTAAACTGTACATTTAACTCCATTTTCATTGCATTTTAATTCTTATGTACATAGTAACCAGGTGAGGTGATGCTACTTCCTTGGGTACAATCATTAGTGGTGTTGGTGTCCCCATATTTAACCCCTAGGTAAAAATGCTGTACTGGCACCAAATACTCAGCTCTAGATTACCAGTAAATTTTACAGTTGTCCAATAATCATAATCATACACTACCTAACTACAGGATGGTTGATTAAATGTATGATTGTTGTGAACCTCAGTTCCGTGTGGATAAAGTGGTAGTGAGCATGTGCTTACAGTCCTGAGTGGTAATCGCATATGTTCCATTCACATAAGTGACTTTGGGCCTCCCGTTCTTGGGATTGGTTGAGGTCTCGGCAGCCAAAACTCAACGATCATGTTTTCATCATCTATTCTGTAGATATGTGGAGTATGTTTAGTTGGCAACCCTTAAAGGGAGGACCTTCTACATAAAACTATAGGTAAGGCTTTATGGGCACTGTTACATGAGTAAATCAATACTTGACATAATCTTTTCTGCCATTATGAAAAAATCCGGTATCAAAAGGTATATGCTAATTCACTCCAAGTGCTTTGGGGCATGTCAAAGCATTTGCAGCTCTCGATTTATTGCCAAGCATCTTTGTTTAAAGGGTCAGTTCAACGTTTGTCATCTGCCGTCTCGTGCACAAGTGCAGTTACTGCCTGGAACCGTACACATTCAGTAAGGTTTGGACTGACTTGTCAGCCAAATTCCAGAGACTGGCACCCAGCAGGGCAAAGAAGTGAGGGCCGTAGAGCTGGAAGTGCTCTTGAGACGCCCATTGCACTTACAGCTGATTTGTATGTTACTTCAGCACTTGCTTTCTAAACGTGATATCAAATTACTCCGAGTAACAGCAGCTATGCTGCCAAACATTTGTTTTAGGAACTTTCTCCTGACTGGTTTCTTTTAAAGGGAATCTGTCACCCCCAAAATCGAGTGTGAGCTAAGCCCACCAGCATCAGGGGCTTATCTACAGCATTCTGGAATGCTGTAGATAAGCCCTCGATGTATCCTGAAAGATAAGAAAAAGAGGTTAGATTATACTCACCCAGGGGCGGTCCCGGTCCGGTCCGATGGGTGTCGCGGTCCGTTCCGGCGCCTCCCATCTTCATCACATGATGTCCTCTTCTGGTCTTCACGCTGCGGCGCAGGCGTACTTTGCCCTGTTGAGGGCAGAGCAAAGTACTGCAGTGCGTGGGCGCCAGGCCTCTCTGACCTTTCCCAGCGCCTGCGCACTGCAGTACTTTGCTCTGCGCCAGAGCCGCAGAATGAAGACCAGAAGAGGACGTCATCCTATGAAGATGCGAGGCCCCGGACCGCGACGCCCACCGGATCGGACCGCCCGCCCAGGTGAGTATAATCTAACCTCTTTTTCTCATCTTTTAGGATACATCGGGGGCTTATCTACAGCATTACAGAATGCTGTAGATAAGCCCCTGATGCCGGTGGCTGCAGCTCACCCTCGATTTTGGAGGTGACAGGTTCCCTTTAAGCTAGGCTTCACTTCCTAGCTACTTTTCTTACCAGTTTGTACATTTTTTTTTTATACAGCAGTTTCCTCATTACTGAAAATGCTCCTTTTAAACTGAAGTAGACTTTGTTCCCAATGCGCAAAATACATGTTCATCCAGTGTAAAGATCTTTTGGTTTACCCAAATGATCATTGTTTTTGATAGCGCATCATCCTGTGTGAACAGGACTCTTATTATAGCAGGCTTTGCGCACTGATCTGTCTTTACAGGCACATGCCAGTTCGGATGTGCGCTTAATGATTGGCAAACTGGCTAGTAAACTACTGTCAAGCATGTTACCAGTCGGCTCTCGTTTAGCAGTGCAGTGTAAACCTTCAGTCTAAAGGATGTTTTATTGTGAGACTTTGGGGACGTTAAACTGACCACATACTCTGGCTCTATCTCTGTGGCCGGATTATGCAGGGCTTGATGCAATGGAGAGGCTGCAATAAAATCTCTTTAATTAAAGGGAACCTGTCACCTGAATTTGGCGGGACCAGTTTTGGGTCATATGGGCGGGGTTTTCGGGGTTTGATTCACCCTTTCCTTACCCGCTGGCTGCATGCTGGCCGCAATATTGGATTGAAGTTCATTCTCTATCCTCCGGAGTACACGCCAGCGCAAGGCAATATTGCCTTGCGCAGGCGTGTACTCCGGAGGACAGAGAATAAACTTCAATCCAATATTGCGGGTAAGGAAAGGGTGAATCAAACACCTAAAAACCCCGCCCATATGACCCAAAACTGGTCCCGCCAAATTCAGGTGACAGGTTCCCTTTAAGTCCTTTTTCATTGTAACTTCATTTTAGCTGCTTTGTAACAATAAAAACTTTTGGTCTCAAAAGTGGTCATAACTAGACTTGAGCGAATATGAATTTGACATGTGTGCCATGTTTTTACCCTATTCGTGCTGAATTTGTTTGATCGGTTCCAAACATATTCGTTCATTTCTGCTTCCATTGACTCCAATGACGTTCAGCGAATATTGCAAAAACAATACTAGCTGCTGATCGTAATCGAATTTTGAAAAATGTGCTCAACTCTAGTCATAACCTTTTTTAAAATTATTCATCATCAGGTTGTATTAAGAAGTTGTGATAAGTCCAGTCATTTGCCTTTAATCGGCACATGGTTCAGCATCTCAACTTCATGGCAAACCGTCCACAATTTGAAGAAGCACACCATACAATACAAAAAAACCTGTTTTATTCCACTATTAAAGGGAACCTATCAGCCACAGATGGCATGTGTCAATGTGGATATCAGCCATTTGTGTGTTAGACTCTGAAACGCTGCGGCGTTAAAAACCTCATGATACTTGGCTATGCAGGTATTGTAATATCCAATTAACTGTTGCATGTACCATGTGAAGTATTTAACAATGCTGGAATGAACAGATTTATTTATATTTTTTTTTATGTGCTTGTTGAAATTTTGGACTCTCTGTATTAAGAAATTGCTGTACAAACAATTCCCAAGTAACTGGTTGTAGCTTCTGAGTGAAGATTCACTTTAGAAAGATCTGGTACCTTTTTCCATCGTTCCTCTTTTCACAGTCTTGTTTTTCCTTGTTCCAAGGGACCCAGCTTTCAGTTGGAATTTGATGGACTAATCTTCTTTGCCTCCACCTGCCCCCGTTGAATGAATGAATGAGAACCCCCTAATGTCATCTTGCCTCGAAGAATCATTCTGACCTTTCACAGTAATATGTTTGCAGCCGTACGAGCAGTTTTTCATTTTATGTTTCTTATATTTGTGCATATTGTATTATATGTAGATGGCGAATATATGACTGACTTGTTTTGCATTCTGTAATTTAGGTACTTCACGATCAATCTTTTCCTAGCTGCATTCTAATAATGAATATTACTCCCAAATTTCTGATTCTTCTTGAATCGATAACTTTTTTTTCCCCAATGACTGTAATTGTCCTACTTGCTGATGCGTAAACCAACAGCTTTTGCTTTGTGATATGTCTTATAATTGGGATAGAAGGGCAGTGTTTTACATCTTGCCTGTGTGTCCTATAATATTTGCCAATGTCCTCTAGCTATGGTAGGCACTGCTCAACCTGATAACTTTTAGGTCGTGTTCATACAGTGCAATTGTGCCGCTTTTTTTTTTTTTTTTTTTGTGGTGTTTTTTTTTTTTTTTTTGCTTAATTTTAGATAATTGCAGCAATAAAATGCAGCTTGGTTACATTTTCTGAAGCCTGTATTATGGGGTGTACTTCTGCTTTTCAGTACAAGTGATATTTGCCGGGCGCTATTTGCTTTTATTTGATCTATCCTTATTTTTAGGTTCTGGTGTCTTGTAATCCCTCTTCGGAGCTACTATAAGCTAGATTCATACTAATGTAGTGTCCCCGCTGAGCACCACGTCGGGGTTTGTCTGAATCAAAGAAACCAGATTCCATTGGGAACCCTGACTGAGCCATTCACTTCAATGAGGCCTTCATCCTGGCAGTATTGCACTTTTTCAGACATGCACAAAAACCTTACAGACCATGTTTTCATGTATGTCTGATAAAGCCCAATATTTCCAGGATGGAGGCCAGTGAGTGTTCAGTGACTCAATCAACCTCATTGAAGTGAATTGCTCCCATCGGAATCCCAGAAAAAACAGGATTCCAACAGAAACCCCCAATATAGTGCTCATCACCCCCACTAATAATCGGTTACCAGCTCTTGTGGCTTCCATATGTAAAATGTATACGAAGCTGTGGTGTTCTCACTCCGTGCGCTGTTGACCTCCGGCTGCTCTAGTAGTTGATTACATCTGATTGGTGAGGATGCCGAGCGTTGACCCCACCAGTGTTACATTGATGGCTTATCTTTTTGGATCGATAAATAGGAGTCTAAAGGCCTCGTCACACTTGGCGACCCTGCAGCGATATGGACAACGATGCCGATCGCTGCAGCGTCGCTGTGTGGTCGCTGGGGAGCTGTCACACAGACAGCTCTCCAGCGACCAACGATGCCAAGGTCCCCGGGTAACCAGGGTAAACATCGGGTTACTAAGCGCAGGGCCGCGCTTAGTAACCCGATGTTTACCCTGGTTACCAGTGTAAAATGTAAAAAAACAAACAGTACATACTCACCTTCGCGTCCCCCGGCGTCCGCTTCCTGCACTGACTGAGCGCCGGCCCTAACAGCAGAGCGGTGACGTCACCGCTGTGCTGTGCTTTCACTTTACGGCCGGCAGTCAGTCAGTGCGGGAAGGAGACGTCAAGGGACCTGACGGACACCGGAATGTGAGTATGTAGTGTTTGGTTTTTTTACATTTACGATGGTAACCAGGGTAAACATCGGGTTACTACGCGCGGCCCTGCGCTTAGTAACCCGATGTTTACCATGGTTACCAGTGAAGACATCGCTGAATCCGTGTCTCACACACCAATTCAGCGATGTCAGCGGGACCTCAACGATCAAAAAAAGGTCCAGGCCATTCCGACACGACCAGCGATCTCACAGCAGGGGCCTGGTCGCTGCTACGTGTCAAACATAGCGAGATCGCTACTGAGGTCGCTGTTGCGTCACAAAACTTGTGACTCAGCAGCGATCTCGCTAGCGACCTCGCTTAGTGTGACGGGGGCTTAATGGGCAACCCTTGAGAGTGGGTTCATTGACAGTAAGCGGATTATCAAGTGTCTGCCTGCTTAGATTAGTTGCAATCTTTGGGGATGCTTGGTTTAAAGCATCATTCAGAAATACAGGAAACATGTCTGTGTACGAACAGTGATATTTAGACTGGCCATGGGTCGCTTGTTCCAAACTCAACAGCCAATTGTCCATTTGAGGCTGTCAAGCGCTGATCAAGGGATCAGTCATACTCTCATCTTGTTTCGCGGATGTCTGAGTGATGCTTGAGTATTCAATTTCCCAACAGCTGCATCTCCACAGTGGAAATAAAGCTATATAAGATTATTACTATCATTTTATTATCGTTTTTATAATTTTGTCAAGCATGGAAATTTTTGCGCGGACTTTGTAAAATAGGTGATACTTTGTAAAATTCTGCACAGTTCGCGATCATCTTAGAGGCCAATCTTCAAAAAATGGTCTGTATGAAAGGACTGCAACTATCACAGATTGCAGGCCTCTGTGAACAACAGATCATTGTTATACAGCTGCCTGTCAGAGGCCGTAAGTTGTCTTGCAGACATATAGCCATTTCTCAGAATTGCATCTGATATGTAAACTTGCTCCAGATTAGCTCTCCATTTTATTGAGTTAGTAGATGTATTGAACGGTGTCTTGTGGCCCCATTTATTCATAACTGAGAGATGCATGGTATTGTACTTTTTAGTATCGCTTATAATTACAATTTAAATACGGTGTTTTAAATATATATCAAAGCATACAATCCTGTCTAATAATGTTGTCCTCTCAAACTTTGGATGCGGGCATGGCTTATGGAGAAACTGACACTTTGTACCCTCAACCATTCATGTTATCCCTTACAACCCTCCCATCTGACAATATTCACATACTGTTCCTAAAAAGTGTGCAAATCTGTGTCTCTTTAGTGACTCACCGTAATGTCACTGCAGTCCGTAACCAAAATACATGAAGACTGAATGTTTTGGTTCTGGATATAATAATAATCTTTAGATAGCGCCAACATATTCTGCAGCGCTTTACA
The DNA here is from genome assembly GCF_051348905.1 of Ranitomeya variabilis. Lineage (NCBI taxonomy): Eukaryota > Metazoa > Chordata > Amphibia > Anura > Dendrobatidae > Ranitomeya > Ranitomeya variabilis. Next base: position 493,570,340 of record NC_135233.1, on the reverse strand, counting down.
GTTAAACAGTTTCAAACACAACAGTCATAAGTAACAACGGTAACAATAAGATAATGATTAGGACAAAATAAAAGACCCTGCTCGTGAGAGCTTAAAATCTACAATGAGGTGGGGGAGATACAAAGTACAGGTATGTATTTACTATGATGGTCCAGCCATCTTCAGGGAATGGGAGATAGATGGAGATAGTGAATGGGCTACACACGCACTCTAACAAATAAAATTACTTTAATTAGGGAATGTGATAGGCCGCTCTGAACAAATGTGTTTTGAGGGAGCGCTTGAAACTGCAAGTTGTGGTTGGTCCTAATATCTTGGGGTAGAGCATTCCAGAGGATTGGCGCAACATGGGAGAAGTCTTGGGAGTTGGGAGTGGGAGGTACGGATTAGTGCAGAGGTTAGTCGAAAGTCGTTTGGTTAGGCCGATAGACAGAAATGAGGGAAGAGATGTAAGGGGGTGCTGTACTGGGGAGAGCTTTGTGGGTGAGAACAAGTACTTTAAATTGGATCCTATAATGAATAGGCAGCCAGTGTAACGACTGGCAAAGAGCGGATGTGTCCGAGTAATTATTAGCCAGGTAGATGACCCTGGCTACTGCACTAAGGATGGGACTGGAGAGGGGAAAGTCGAGTAACGGGGAGGCCAATTAATAGTGTTACAGTAGTCCAGGCGGGAGTGGACTACAGTGAGGCTGTGTGCACACATTCAGGATTCTTCGTGGTTTTTCCGCTATAAAAACGCGATAAAACCATGAAAAACGCATACACTAATCATCCTATTATTAGAATGCAATCCGCAATTTTTGTGCACATGTTGCGTTTTTTTCCGCAGCGGAATCGCATTCCGGAAATAAACGCAGTATGTTCATTCTTTGTGCGGAATCGAGGGGATTCCGCACACATAGGAATGCATTGATCCGCTTACTTTCCGCATGGGGCTATGCTCACCATGCGGGAAGTAATCGGATCATGTGCGGTTGGTACCCAGGGTGGAGGAGAGGAGACTCTCCTCCAGGCCCTGGGAACCATATAATTGTTAAAAAAAAAAAAAATTAAAATAAATCATGATATTCTCACCTTCCGGTGTCCCTCGCAGCGTTCCCACTCCTCGCGATGCTTCCGTTCCCAATTATGCATTGCGAAAATGACCTCACGAGACCGCTACGTCACCTGAGGTCATTGCCGCGATGCATTATTGGGACCGGAGCATCGCAAGGAGCGGGAAGACTGCCGGGGGCGCAGGAAGGTGAGAATATCATGATTTTTTTTTTATTATTATTTTTAACGTTCTATCTTTTTACTATTGATGCTGCCTATGCAGCATCAATAGTAAAAAGCTGGTCACACTTGTCGAACACTGTTTGATAAGTGTGACCAACCTGTCAATCAGTTTTCCAAGCAATGCTACAGATCGCTTGGAAAACGCTAGCATTCTGCAAGCTAAAAACGCTTGCAAAACGCTAGTGTTTAGTGGGAATACGCATGCCAATTCCGCATGCGATATACCCGCGGCAGGAGTTGCGAAATTTCCACGGCAATTCTGCAACGTGTGCACTTAGCCTGAGGGTTTTTGTTGTTTCCATGGTGAGAAAAGGGCGGATTCTAGAGATGTTCTTTAGGTGTAAGCGGCAAGAGATTGTATATGGGAGGTGAATGAGAGATTGGTGTCAAACGTAACACCCAGACAGCACGCCTGCTGCCGGGGCGTTATTATGGTGCCACCCACGGAGAGGGAAATGTCAGACTTTGGGAGGTTAGTAGACTGCGGGAGTAAAAGTTTGGTTTTGGAAAGGTTGAGTTTCAGATAAAGCGCGGACATGATGTTGGAAACTGCAGACAGTCACTGGCGTTTTGTAGTACAGTGGGGGTAAGGTCCGGGGATGACGTGTATAGTTGTCGTCAGCATAAAGATGGTACTGAAAGCCAAATCTGCTCATGGTCTGTCCAATTGGGGCCGTGTAGAGAGAAGAGAAGGAGACCAAGGACTGAGCCCTGAGGTACCCCAACAGTGAGAGGAAGAGGAGATGAAGTGGAGCCAGCGAACAGAACACTGAAGGAGCAGTCAGACAGATAGGAAGAGAACCAGGAGAGAGCAGTGTCCATAATACCTAGTAACTGGCGCCTAGAGAGTGGTCAACAGTGTCGAAAGCTGCAGAAAGGTCGAAAAGAATGAGCAGAGAGTGGTCACCATTACATTTTGCTGTCAGAAGGTTATTGGTCACTGAGTGCAGTTTATCGATTGTAGGGGACGGAAACCTGACTGTGAAGGGTCTAGGAGGGAATGAGTGGAGAGGTAATGGGTAAGGTGGGAGTAGACCAGGTGCTCCAAGAGTTCAGAGATGAAGGGGAGATTGGAGACTGGTCTGTAGTTGTTTGTGCAGGATGGGTCGAGGATGGGTTTCTTTAATAAGAGTAATGATATAATGTTTGAAGGAGGAGGGGAAAATGCCAGAGGAGAGGAAGAGAATAAAGATTGTAGTTAGGTGAGTTGTGACGACTGGAGAGAGAGAGACTGGAGGAGATGTGAGGGAAAGGGGTCAGTAGTGCATGTAGTCGGATGAGAAGAAGGAGCTTGGAGACTTCTTCTGTGATGGGATTGAATGTGGAGAGAGAGCCAGGGGAGATGCAGGGAGGGATGGGAGTCACTGCACATGGTGTCTGGGAGCAGATTTCCTGATGGATGTTATCTATTTTCTCTATAAAGTAGGAGGCCAGGTCATCAGCTCAAATGTCTGTGATAGGGGCTTGTGCTTTTGGCCTGAGTAGGGAGTGAAAGGTGTCAAAAAGTTTCTTGGGGTTGTTGGATAGTGAGGAGATCAGGGTGGTGAAGTAGGTCTGTTTGGCGAGGTGAAGGGCAGAGTTATAGGTTCTTAACATAAATTTGAAGTGTTTGAAGTCTTCTGGTGTGCGAGTTTTCTTCCATAAGCGTTCAGCACTCCTAGAGCATCGCTGGAGAAATCGGGTTTGCGATGTGAGCCAGGGCTGTTATACTCTGTGTTTGGAGGTTCTGAGGGTGAGGGGAGCTACTTGGTCAAGGGTGCTTCTAAAAGTGTCATTGTAGTGATGTACAGCCATATCACTACAGGAAAAAGAGGAGATTGGGGACAGTGAGTAGTGTAGGGTGTGTGAGGATTAATGGCTTGCAGATTTCTGAATGTGTGGTAGGTAGGAGTGTGCTGGGGTGGGCGAGGATTTGTGAGCGTAAAGGAGAGAATGTTGTGGTCAAAGAGTGGAAGATGTGAGTTATCTAGGTAGGAGATTGAACAGAGCCGGACAAAGACCAGGTCAAGGGTGTTAGTCTTTGTGTGTTTCAAAGGTCGAGAGCTGTGATGGCCTAGAAGTGGTTAGTGATAGAAGCTGGGATGCAGATGTGGAAGTGGGGCTGTTAATGGGAATGTTGAAGTCTCCCAGGATAAGGGTTGGTAGTTCTGAGGACATGAAGTGCAGCAGCCAGGCAGACAAATGGTCCAGGAAGTGGGTGGATGAGCCTGGGGGCCTGTATAGGACCGCTACTCTGAGGGAGAGGGGACTGAAGAGCCTGATGGTGTGGACTTCAAAAGAAGGAAATGAGTGATCGAACTGGGGGGGATGACCTGGAAAGTGCATTGTAGGGACAGGAGTATGCAGACTCCACCACAGTGTCTGTTTGTGGGTCTCGGGGAATGTAAGAATTGTAAGACACCATGGGAAATGGCAGCAGGGGAGACGGTGTCAGAATCCTGGATCCAGGTTTCTGTGAGGGCCAACAGATTAAGAGAGTTGTTCAGAAAGTAATTGTGTAGGAAAGGAGGCTTGTTACACACAGACTGTGGATTCCAAAGGGCACAATTAAAAGGAGATGGAGTGCGGCTAATATTAATAAGGTTAGTGAGGTTTCGATGTGATGTTGGGCAGGGGTTGAGATTGGGGGATGGTGGACCAGGGTTGAGGGAGATGTCCCCTGAAATGAGTAGGAAGATAAAGAGCAAGTAGTTTTTGGAATTGTAAGAAAAAAAAAAAAATTTTGTGCGATGTGTCTGGGCAAGATGGGCTGAGGTTTTTTAGGAAGGTGAGAAGTGCATGGGAGAAGGAAGGAGAGAGGGGCTGATGGCATGTCGTGATGGAGGGGGGATGGATATGGATGGCAAGGGAACATAGGAGGATAGAAATAAAGCACAAGGATAGAAGGGAGAGCAAAGTGTGGGTTACCTGACTCCTGCACTGATTAACTGCCATGGAATAACTGCTTTATCTTGATGCTTATCTTCTGGCATGCTCTGCTTATGGGATGCATGTGTACACCCCTTAGGATCTTTCTAAATTTATAGGCTACAATACAGGCTCAGAAGAGATGGATTGTGGGAGCTAGTTTGGGAAAATTTGGCAGCTGGGGCCAGCACACCAGGGGGTGGTTAGATGATCAAAGACATTGGGCCTGGCTACATCTATGTGCTATAGCACCTTCCACAAGATAACATCTAGACTGACCCCAGTCATGGAAATACAACAGTGAGTATTAAGTACAATGCAACAAATGATTTATACCAATGATTTAGCAGGTACATTAACATATGTTGCTAGATAGTAAAATGGCAGACAGCTAGCAGAGATTGTACCATTAGGCCATGTGCACACGTTCAGGATTTTTAGCGTTTTTTTCGCGTTTTTTCGCTATAAAAACGTGAAAAACGCGAAAAAAACGCTAACATATGCCTCCTATTATTTACAAGGTATTCCGCATTTTTTGTGCAAATGTTGCGATTTTTTCCGCGAAAAAATCGCATAGCGGAAAAAAAAGCAACATGTTCATTAAAAATGCGGAATTGCAGGGATTCCGCACACCTAGGAGTCCATTGATCTGCTTACTTCCCGCACGGGGCTGTGCCCACGATGCGGGAAGTAAGCAGATTATGTGCGGTTGGTACCCAGGGTGGAGGAGAGGAGACTCTCCTCCACGCACTGGGCACCATATAAGTGGTCAAAAAATAAGAAATAAAATAAAAAATAGTCCTATACTCACCCTCGATGTCCCGCGCAGTGTTCCCGCCTCACCGCTGCACGCTGCCGTTCGGTTCCTGTAGCTGATGTGCGGCGAAGGACCTTGCCGATGACGTCACTGTCCTGTGATTGGTCGTGAGCGGTCATGTGACCGCTCACGTGACCGTGACGTCACGGAAGGCCCTGCGCGCACACACCAGCTATAGGAAGACGAACGGACGCCGCTGATGAGATGTCTGGGTGAGTATAAGCATTTTTTTTATTTTTTTTAATTATTTTTAAACATTCTATCTTTTACTATAGATGCTGCATAAGCTGCATCTATAGTAAAAAGTTGGTCACACTTGTCAAACAGTATGTTTGACAAGTGTGACCAACCTGTCAGTCAGTTTTCCAAGCGATGCTACAGATCGCTTGGAAAACTTTAGCATTCTGCAAGCTAATTACGCTTGCAGAATGCTAAAAAAACGCGAAAAAAACGGAAAAAAAACGCAAAAAAAAAATGCGGATTTCTTGCAGAAAATTTCCGGTTTTCTTCAGGAAATTTCTGCAAGAAATCCTGAACGTGTGCACATACCCTTAGAAGCTGCTTGCTGACATAGAATAGAGTGAACACATGCAGGTTCAATACAGAAGTTGAATGAGATGGATACCTGTGTGATGAGAGAAGATGGGTGTTAGTTCTTTGCCATGGAATAACTGCTTTATCTTGATGCTTATCTTCTGGGATGCTTTGCTTATGGATGCATGTTTGCACCCCACACTCTTCTCAAATTGACGTTTGTATAACGGCTAAATTTTTTTTTATTAAAGCCTTGTGCCGTAGGGATAGGTTTCCAGCTTGTGATGTTGCAGAAGTACGGCTCCCACCTGGAGAGCCTCTAGTTGGACACCTTTGCTGTAATCCTGATGTTCAGAGATCAGGTTCTATCACACTGGGTCATTTTTAAGCTTCTGAGCAAAGTTTTCTTTAGAAGGCAAAAAAAAAAAAAATTCCTGTAATTATCAGTGGTGCTTGCTTTAGTTATTGCTAGTGTTAAATAGATCGTCCACCACTGGATTAACTCTTATTATTAAGACAAGGGTGGTGAAAAACAATTGATTCTAATGTGATCAGCATCTGGTGGGGGCGTTGCATGTGCACTGCAGCCAATCGGCAGCTTTTGATCAGCTGCCGCATTCACATTTTTGAGTGGAAAAATGCTTCTTCCACTCAGGGAAAAAAAATGAGCACTGCAGTTCACCATGGTTTGGTTGCAGCGCTGACATGTTGCCCCTCTGGATGTTTTGGCAGCAGAATGGAGTAAAGGTACCTTCACACGAAACGACTTTACAACGAGAACGACAACGATCCGTGACGTTGCAGCGTCCTGGATAGCGATATCGTTGTGTTTGACACGCAGCAGCAATCTGGATCCTGCTGTGATATCGCTGGTCGTTGAATAAAGTTCAGAACTTCATTTGGTCGTCAGACCGGCGTGTATCGTCAGGTTTGACACCAAAAGCAACGATACCAGCGATGTTTTACGCTGGTAACCAGGGTAAATATCGGGTTACTAAGCGCAGGGCCGCGCTTAGTAACCCGATGTTTACCCTGGTTACCAGCGTAAAAGTAAAAATAACAAACAGTACATGCTCACCTGCGCGTCCCCTGCCGTCCGCTTCCTGCTCTGACTGAGCGCCGGCCCTAAAGTGAAAGTAAAAGCACAGCGGTGACGTCACCGCTCTGCTGTTAGGGCCGGCGCTCACACAGTACAGGAAGCTTACGCCGGGGGACGCGCAGGTGAGCATGTACTGTTTGTTATTTTTACTTTTACGCTGGTAACCAGGGTAAACATCGGGTTACTAAGCGCGGCCCTGCGCTTAGCAACCCGATGTTTACCCTGGTTACCCGGGGACCTCGGCATCGTTGGTCGCTGGAGAGCGGTCTGTGTGACAGCTCTCCAGCGACCAAACAGCGACGCTGCAGCGATCGGCATCGTTGTGGCTATCGCTGCAGCGTCGCTTCGTGTGAAGGTACCTTAAGACGCGGTGCTGACTATAGAGGAGCGTCACTGTTCCAGAGAGGAGCATAAAGCTCCCCCACTGCTTCACAAGAACATTAATATAGATTTGGCCACTAATGGAGAAGCCCTTCTTTTTAGGCACATCTATGAAAAATAATTTTTATTTATTTTTTTACATAACGAAAAGTTTTATACTTCTCTAATATACTTTTTCAGGGATTTTGCTAGCGTCCTAGTTTACACCTCTGGGCAATATTAGATTGAAGCAACTACATAGTCTGTATTTGAGATATTGAAATGTAACTTTCTCTCATCAGCCAAGTATGTTTTGGAAGTTCGACCTTCATTCTTCATCTCACATAGACACCCTCTTAGAAAGAGATGAGGTGACCCTAAAGGAGCTTATGGATGAGGAGGACATTTTGCAAGAGTGCAAGGCCCAGAATCGTAAACTTGTGGAGTTTTTATTAAAATCTGAATGTTTGGAAGATCTGGTGACTTTCATCACTGAGGAACCTCCACAAGACATGGACGAAAAGATTCGCTACAAGTAAGAGATAGTGATCTTGTGTGGTTTTTTTTTTTTTTTGGGGACAGACCACGAACCACATATCACCTATACACAAACATATATGGGGCAAAATAGTTCAGTAAAATTAATATGAATCAACAATGTTCGAAAAATGTTACAGAAATATGTGAAAAGTGGTATTTTTCAATACATGTAATGAAGATGGCACAGGCCTGGCAGATGTAGTTGTAATGGTACTGGTAAGAGCCACTAGATGGCGATACATGACTTGTGGAATTAGAACTCTATAAAGGGAATACACACAGCGTGCCACTAGGTGGTGCTAGTTTAAAGAATGTGTTTAACCCCTTAATGACCGCCAATAAATATGTAAGCGATATCTGTAATTTGTATGTAACCTCTTCTCATGTACAGCACCATGGAATCAATGGGCTATATTATTAATAATAATAATATTATATAAATAAATAGCGGCCTTAGAGTCTGCTGGCTGTAGTGGCCTGTTCAGAAGTTAGCAACATTTAGGTGGTAAATACATTTTTTTCCATTCCTGTCATGTCACTTTGCATTAATTCCTGAACAGCACCTGAAGGGTTAATAAACTACCTGACAGCAGTTTTCAATATATCAGGCGGTGCTGTTTAT